>NC_141687.1:1325819532-1326362032 GCF_964263255.1 Lissotriton vulgaris | reverse complement strand
GGAGCCCCGGAGCCCTGCTGCCCTGGAGCCCCCGAGCCCTGAAGCCCAGCAGCCCCGGAGCCCTGGAGCCCTGGAGCCCCGGAGCCCCGGAGCCCCGGAGCCCTGCAGCCCCCGAGCCGTGGAGCCCTGCAGTCCCCGAGCCCCTGCAGCCCCAGAGCCCCTGAGGCCCGGGGGCCCGGAGCCCCGAGGCCCCGAGGCCCTGGAGCCCCAGAGCCCTGCAGCTCCTGAGCCCTACAGGCCCGGGGCAGGCAGATTGGGCGTCATTTCGGTCCCGGCCATCTGGTCGCCCCTCTCGCCTCGGCCATCTGGTCGCCCGCAATGCTTTCCTATGGGGGTGACTAGATGGCCGGACTTCCCTGGAAGTCCCGATGAGGTGCCATTCGCCTCCCGGACCCTAGCAAGGGCTCCAGGAGGTCGGGCACGTTTGCGCCCTGGGTCCCCTCTGTCACCTCGAGTGCACGGATTACAAGAAATGGGGGTAATTTTCCTCCGGATTACTAGGGGCAGGGTACGCCCGGACACCCCTCCAAGGCTGGTGGTTCTCTGCCAGGGGGACCAGATGGGCTATGCCTGGGTAACACCTCCCAGGCATCCGGGGCTCCCTTCTCCGGGCCACAGAGGGGCAAAGTACCCGGGACGGGCTCCATGGGTCCCGGGCCCTGGAGCCCCGGAGCCCTGCTGCCCTGGAGCCCCCGAGCCCTGAAGCCCAGCAGCCCCGGAGCCCTGGAGCCCTGGAGCCCTGGAGCCCCGGAGCCCTGGAGCCCCGGAGCCCCGGAGCCCTGCAGCCCCCGAGCCGTGGAGCCCTGCAGTCCCCGAGCCCCTGCAGCCCCAGAGCCCCAGAGCCCCTGAGGCCCGGGGGCCCGGAGCCCCGAGGCCCCGAGGCCCCGAGGCCCCGGAGCCCCAGAGCCCTGCAGCTCCTGAGCCCTACAGGCCCGGGGCAGGCAGATTGGGCGTCATTTCGGTCCCGGCCATCTGGTCGCCCCTCTCGCCTCGGCCATCTGGTCGCCCGCAATGCTTTCCTATGGGGGTGACTAGATGGCCGGACTTCCCTGGAAGTCCCGATGAGGTGCCATTCGCCTCCCGGACCCTAGCAAGGGCTCCAGGAGGTCGGGCACGTTTGCGCCCTGGGTCCCCTCTGTCACCTCGTGTGCACGGATTACAAGAAATGGGGGTAATTTTCCTCCGGATTACTAGGGGCAGGGTACGCCCGGACACCCCTCCAGGGCTGGTGGTTCTCTGCCAGGGGGACCAGATGGGCTATGCCTGGGTAACACCTCCCAGGCATCCGGGGCTCCCTTCCCCGGTCCACAGAGGGGCAAAGTACCCGGGACGGGCTCCATGGGTCTCGGGCACTGGAGCCCCGGAGCCCTGCTGCCCTGGAGCCCCTGAGGCCTGAAGCCCAGCAGCCCCGGAGCCCTGGAGCCCCGGAGCCCCGGAGCCCCGGAGCCCTGCAGACCCCGAGCCGTGGAGCCCTGCAGTCCCCGAGCCCCTG
The DNA here is from genome assembly GCF_964263255.1 of Lissotriton vulgaris. Lineage (NCBI taxonomy): Eukaryota > Metazoa > Chordata > Amphibia > Caudata > Salamandridae > Lissotriton > Lissotriton vulgaris. Next base: position 1,326,360,540 of record NC_141687.1, on the reverse strand, counting down.
CAGCCCCAGAGCCCCTGAGGCCCGGAGGCCCGGAGCCCCGAGGCCCCGGAGCCCCAGAGCCCTGCAGCTCCTGAGCCCTACAGGCCCGGGGCAGGCAGATTGGGCGTCATTTCGGTCCCGGCCATCTGGTCGCCCCTCTCGCCTCGGCCATCTGGTCGCCCGCAATGCTTTCCTATGGGGGTGACTAGATGGCCGGACTTCCCTGGAAGTCCCGATGAGGTGCCATTCGCCTCCCGGACCCTAGCAAGGGCTCCAGGAGGTCGGGCACGTTTGCGCCCTGGGTCCCCTCTGTCACCTCGCGTGCACGGATTACAAGAAATGGGGGTAATTTTCCTCCGGATTACTAGGGGCAGGGTACGCCCGGACACCCCTCCAGGGCTGGTGGTTCTCTGCCAGGGGGACCAGATGGGCTATGCCTGGGTAACACCTCCCAGGCATCCGGGGCTCCCTTCCCCGGTCCACAGAGGGGCAAAGTACCCGGGACGGGCTCCATGGGTCTCGGGCACTGGAGCCCCGGAGCCCTGCTGCCCTGGAGCCCCTGAGGCCTGAAGCCCAGCAGCCCCGGAGCCCTGGAGCCCCGGAGCCCCGGAGCCCCGGAGCCCTGCAGACCCCGAGCCGTGGAGCCCTGCAGTCCCCGAGCCCCTGCAGCCCCAGAGCCCCTGAGGCCCGGAGGCCCGGAGCCCCGAGGCCCCGGAGCCCCAGAGCCCTGCAGCTCCTGAGCCCTACAGGCCCGGGGCAGGCAGATTGGGCGTCATTTCGGTCCCGGCCATCTGGTCGCCCCTCTCGCCTCGGCCATCTGGTCGCCCGCAATGCTTTCCTATGGGGGTGACTAGATGGCCGGACTTCCCTGGAAGTCCCGATGAGGTGCCATTCGCCTCCCGGACCCTAGCAAGGGCTCCAGGAGGTCGGGCACGTTTGCGCCCTGGGTCCCCTCTGTCACCTCGCGTGCACGGATTACAAGAAATGGGGGTAATTTTCCTCCGGATTACTAGGGGCAGGGTACGCCCGGACACCCCTCCATGGCTGGTGGTTCTCTGCCAGGGGGACCAGATGGGCTATGCCTGGGTAACACCTCCCAGGCATCCGGGTCTCCCTTCCCCGGGCCACAGAGGGGCAAAGTACCCGGGACGGGCTCCATGGGTCCCGGGCCCTGGAGCCCCGGAGCCCTGCTGCCCTGGAGCCCTGGAGCCCCTGAGGCCTGAAGCCCAGCAGCCCCGGAGCCCTGGAGCCCCGGAGCCCCGGAGCCCCGGAGCCCTGCAGACCCCGAGCCGTGGAGCCCTGCAGTCCCCGAGCCCCTGCAGCCCCAGAGCCCCTGAGGCCCGGAGGCCCGGAGCCCCGAGGCCCCGAGGCCCCGAGGCCCCGGAGCCCCAGAGCCCTGCAGCTCCTGAGCCCTACAGGCCCGGGGCAGGCAGATTGGGCGTCATTTCGGTCCCGGCCATCTGGTCGCCCCTCTCGCCTCGGCCATCTGGTCGCCCGCAATGCTTTCCTATGGCGGCGACTAGATGGCCGCACTTCCCTGGAAGTCCCGATGAGGTGCCATTCGCCTCCCGGACCCCAGCAAGGGCTCCAGGAGGTCGGGCACGTTTGCGCCCTGGGTCCCCTCTGTCACCTCGCGTGCACGGATTACAAGAAAGGAGGGTAATTTTCCTCCGGATTACTAGGGGCAAGAGTGTGCCCAGAAACCTTCCCCGGGACCGGATGGGATGTGCCCCGGGCAAAACCTCCCAGGCGTTTGTGGCTCCCTCCTCCGGCCCGCTGCGTTGGGAAGAGCCCGGGACGGGCTACATGGCTCATGTGCCCTGCAAACCCGGAGCCCTGCTGCCCAGCAGCCCTGGAGCCCAGCAGCCCCGGAGCCCCGGATCCCTGCAGCCCTGCAGCCCCGAAGCCCCGGAGCCCCGGAGCCCCGGAGCCCTGGAGCCCTGGAGCCCTGGAGCCCTGGAGCCCTGGAGCCCTGGAGCCCTGGAGCCCTGGAGCCCTGGAGCCCTGGAGCCCCGGAGCCCCGCAGCCGTGGAGCCCTGCAGTCCCCGAGCCCTGCAGTCCCGCAGCTCCTGAGCCCTACAGTCCTAGGGCAGGCAGATTGGTGTCAGTTCGGTCCCGGCCATCTGGATGCCCCTCTCGCCTCGGCCATCTGGTCGCCCGCAATGCTTTCCTATGGTGTGACCAGATGGCCGGACTTCCCTGGAAGTCCCGATGGGGTGCCATTCGCCTCCCGGATCCCAGAGAGGGCTCCAGGAGGTCGGGCACGTTTGCGCCCTGGGTCCCCTCTGTCACCTCGAGTGCACGGATTACAAGAAATGGGGGTAATTTTCCTCCGGATTACTAGGGGCAGGGTACGCCCGGACACCCCTCCAAGGCTGGTGGTTCTCTGCCAGGGGGACCAGATGGGCTATGCCTGGGTAACACCTCCCAGGCATCCGGGGCTCCCTTCTCCGGGCCACAGAGGGGCAAAGTACCCGGGACGGGCTCCATGGGTCCCGGGCCCTGGAGCCCCGGAGCCCTGCTGCCCTGGAGCCCCCGAGCCCTGAAGCCCAGCAGCCCCGGAGCCCTGGAGCCCTGGAGCCCCGGAGCCCCGGAGCCCTGGAGCCCCGGAGCCCCGGAGCCCCGGAGCCCTGCAGCCCCCGAGCCGTGGAGCCCTGCAGTCCCCGAGCCCCTGCAGCCCCAGAGCCCCAGAGCCCCTGAGGCCCGGGGGCCCGGAGCCCCGAGGCCCCGAGGCCCCGGAGCCCCAGAGCCCTGCAGCTCCTGAGCCCTACAGGCCCGGGGCAGGCAGATTGGGCGTCATTTCGGTCCCGGCCATCTGGTCGCCCCTCTCGCCTCGGCCATCTGGTCGCCCGCAATGCTTTCCTATGGGGGTGACTAGATGGCCGGACTTCCCTGGAAGTCCCGATGAGGTGCCATTCGCCTCCCGGACCCTAGCAAGGGCTCCAGGAGGTCGGGCACGTTTGCGCCCTGGGTCCCCTCTGTCACCTCGAGTGCACGGATTACAAGAAATGGGGGTAATTTTCCTCCGGATTACTAGGGGCAGGGTACGCCCGGACACCCCTCCAAGGCTGGTGGTTCTCTGCCAGGGGGACCAGATGGGCTATGCCTGGGTAACACCTCCCAGGCATCCGGGGCTCCCTTCTCCGGGCCACAGAGGGGCAAAGTACCCGGGACGGGCTCCATGGGTCCCGGGCCCTGGAGCCCCGGAGCCCTGCTGCCCTGGAGCCCCCGAGCCCTGAAGCCCAGCAGCCCCGGAGCCCTGGAGCCCTGGAGCCCTGGAGCCCCGGAGCCCTGGAGCCCCGGAGCCCCGGAGCCCCGGAGCCCTGCAGCCCCCGAGCCGTGGAGCCCTGCAGTCCCCGAGCCCCTGCAGCCCCAGAGCCCCAGAGCCCCTGAGGCCCGGGGGCCCGGAGCCCCGAGGCCCCGAGGCCCCGAGGCCCCGGAGCCCCAGAGCCCTGCAGCTCCTGAGCCCTACAGGCCCGGGGCAGGCAGATTGGGCGTCATTTCGGTCCCGGCCATCTGGTCGCCCCTCTCGCCTCGGCCATCTGGTCGCCCGCAATGCTTTCCTATGGGGGTGACTAGATGGCCGGACTTCCCTGGAAGTCCCGATGAGGTGCCATTCGCCTCCCGGACCCTAGCAAGGGCTCCAGGAGGTCGGGCACGTTTGCGCCCTGGGTCCCCTCTGTCACCTCGCGTGCACGGATTACAAGAAATGGGGGTAATTTTCCTCCGGATTACTAGGGGCAGGGTACGCCCGGACACCCCTCCAGGGCTGGTGGTTCTCTGCCAGGGGGACCAGATGGGCTATGCCTGGGTAACACCTCCCAGGCATCCGGGGCTCCCTTCCCCGGTCCACAGAGGGGCAAAGTACCCGGGACGGGCTCCATGGGTCTCGGGCACTGGAGCCCCGGAGCCCTGCTGCCCTGGAGCCCCTGAGGCCTGAAGCCCAGCAGCCCCGGAGCCCTGGAGCCCCGGAGCCCCGGAGCCCCGGAGCCCTGCAGACCCCGAGCCGTGGAGCCCTGCAGTCCCCGAGCCCCTGCAGCCCCAGAGCCCCTGAGGCCCGGAGGCCCGGAGCCCCGAGGCCCCGGAGCCCCAGAGCCCTGCAGCTCCTGAGCCCTACAGGCCCGGGGCAGGCAGATTGGGCGTCATTTCGGTCCCGGCCATCTGGTCGCCCCTCTCGCCTCGGCCATCTGGTCGCCCGCAAAGCTTTCCTATGGGGCCGACTAGATGGCCGGGCTTCCCTGGAAGTCCCGATGGGGTGCCATTTGCCTCCCGGATCCCAGCCAGGGCTCCAGGAGGTCGGGCACGTTTGCGCCCTGGGTCCCCTCTGTCACCTCGAGTGCACGGATTACAAGAAAGGGGGGTAACTTTCCTCCGGATTAGTAGGTGCAAGGGTATGCCCAGGCACCCTCCCGGGGCTGGTGGTTCCCTGCCGGGGACCAGATGGGATGTGCCCCGGGCAACACCTCCCAGGTGTCCGGGGCTCCCTCCTCCGACCCGCGGCGTGGGGAAGAGCCCGGGACGGGCTCCATGGGTCCCGGGCCCTGCAACCCCGGAGCCCAGCAGCCCCGGAGCCCCAGAGCCCTGCTGCCCTGCAGCCCCCGAGCCCTGGAGCCCTGGAGCCCAGCAGCCCTGGAGCCCTGCAGCCCTACAGCCCCGGAGACCCGGAGCCCCGGAGCCGTCGAGCTCTGTGGCCCCCCGAGCCCTACAGGCCCGGGGCAGGCAGATTGGGCGTCATTTCGGTCCCCGGCCATCTGGTCTCCAGGATCGCCTCGGCCATCTGGTCCCCCGCAATGCTTTCCAATGGGGGCGACTAGATGGCCGGACTTCCCTGGAAGTCCCGATGAGGTGCCATTCGCCTCCCGTACCCCAGCGAGGGCTCCAGGAGGTCGGGCACGTTTGCGCCCTGGGTCCCCTCTGTCACCTCGCGTGCACGGATTACGAGAAAGGAGGGTAATTTTTCTCCGGATTGGTAGGGACAAGGTATTCTGGGACCCCCCTCGGCCTAGCCGTCCTCAGCCGGCAGCTGGACATGCCAGGATGCCCCCCCAGCCCCGGATCCATCCCTGGGCCTGCCGCGTGGCAGGAAGCCCTGGATGGGGTCCGGGGGGGCCTGGCCGGGCCCCGGGTCGGGTGCCACGGCCCTGGGCCCGGTCCCCCGGCCTGCCGCACTGCCAAAGAACCAGGACGGGGGTTCCTTCGAGCCCGGGGAGCCTCCCCTCGCTCGGCTGAGTTCAGCAGCTCCGGCCGGGGCCCCCGAGGGCCCGGGGAGGGCGGCCTCCACCTCCCGGGCTCTGTCCTTAGTCCTGCTGCGTGGCAGGGTGCCCGGGACGGTGGTCCGGAGGGCCCGGGAAGGCGTCCCCTGCGTCTCCGTGCATCGGAGCCTAGGCTGGGTCCAGGGGCCCGTCCGGGCCCCAGGTCGGGTGCCACGGCCCTGGGCCTCCGGTCCCCACCTTGCCGTTCCCTGGCGCCAGCTCCCTTTTTCGTCGGGGTGCAGAGTGGCACCGGCTGGCTTGACTCTCGTGCCCGGCCATCTGTTCTCCGGGATCCCCTCGGCCATCTGGTCTCCGGGATCCCCTCGGCCATCTGGTCTCCCGGATCCCCTCGGGCATCTGGTCTCCAGGATCGCCTCGGCCATCTGGTCTCCTGCAATGCTTTCCTATGGGGGGGACCAGATGGCCGAACTTCCCTGGAAGTCCCGATGAGGTGCCATTTGCCTCCCGGATCCCAGCGAGGGCTCCAGGAGCTCGGGTACTTTCGCGCCTTGGGTCTCCTCTGTCACTCGGGGCGCACGGATTCCAAGAAAGAGGGGTAGCCTTCCTCCGGATTACTAAGGACAAGGTATGCCCAGACACTTCTTGCAGTTCTCTGCCTGGGGGGGGACCAGATCAGATGTGCCTGGAAAACACCTCCCCCGGGCGTCCGGGGCTCCCTTCTCCAGGAGGCCAACGGCATTGGAAAATACCCGGGAAGGGCTCCACGGGTCCCGATCAGACCTCCCCCGGGCGTCCGGGGCACCCATCTCCAGGAGGCCAACTGCATTGCAAAGTACCCGGGAAGGGCTCCACGGGTCCCGGGCAGACCTCCCCCGGGCGTACGTGGTCGTCCGACAGATTCGGGCGGATGTGCTTTTACGAACCGGATCGGAATCGGGCCAAATAATAATAATAATCCACATTTGTAAAGCGCACAATCACCCGTAAGGGTCGCTAGGGGCCGTCGGGAAGATTAAGCAAGCTATTGCCCAGAGTCACATGGTGCTGGGCTAATCTGCCGCCGGCGCCGGGGATCGAACCGTGATCTCCAGATTTCAGAGTCAGCCGCCCTAGCCGCGGCGTCAGCTATTCCTCAGAGTCACATGGTGCTGGGCTTTTCTGCCGCCGGCGCCGGGGATCGAACCGTGCTCTCCAGATTTCGGAGTCAGCCGCCCTAGCCGCGGCGTCAGCTATTCCTCAGAGTCACATGGTGCTGGGCTTTTCTGCCGCCGGCGCCGGGGATCGAACCGTGATCTCCAGATTTCCGAGTCAGCCGCCCTAGCCGCGGCGTCAGCTATTCCTCAGAGTCACATGGTGCTGGGCTTTTCTGCCGCCGGCTCCGGGGATCGAACCGTGATCTCCAGATTTCCGAGTCAGCCGCCCTAGCCGCGGCGTCAGCTATTCCTCAGAGTCACATGGTGCTGGGCTTTTCTGCCGCCGGCGCCGGGGATCGAACCGTGATCTCCAGATTTCCGAGTCAGCCGCCCTAGCCGCGGCGTCAGCTATTTCTCAGAGTCACATGGTGCTGGGCTTTTCTGCCGCCGGCGCCGGGGATCGAACCGTGATCTCCAGATTTCCGAGTCAGCCGCCCTAGCCGCGGCGTCAGCTATTCCTCAGAGTCACATGGTGCTGGGCTTTTCTGCCGCCGGCGCCGGGGATCGAACCGTGATCTCCAGATTTCCGAGTCAGCCGCCCTAGCCGTGGCGTCAGCTATTTCTCAGAGTCACATGGTGCTGGGCTTTTCTGCCGCCGGCTCCGGGGATCGAACCGTGATCTCCAGATTTCCGAGTCAGCCGCCCTAGCCGCGGCGTCAGCTATTCCTCAGAGTCACATGGTGCTGGGCTTTTCTGCCGCCGGCGCCGGGGATCGAACCGTGATCTCCAGATTTCCGAGTCAGCCGCCCTAGCCGCGGCGTCAGCTATTTCTCAGAGTCACATGGTGCTGGGCTTTTCTGCCGCCGGCGCCGGGGATCGAACCGTGATCTCCAGATTTCCGAGTCAGCCGCCCTAGCCGCGGCGTCAGCTATTCCTCAGAGTCACATGGTGCTGGGCTTTTCTGCCGCCGGCGCCGGGGATCGAACCGTGAGCGCCCCCCAGCGCAATGCGTTGTAATGGTATGCGTTGTAACATGGTACATCCCTGACTCATTATTGGTAATGGGAACGGGATTGGTTGTGGATATAACTATAATTGGGAGGTGGTGAATAATTTCCGGTACTTCATAGTATCCATCTGTCCATGGCATATCCCGGGTCATCTGGGCGACGGTAGATGCCCTGGTTAATGGCGGCTAGGTGGGCAGCTCAGTAATATTTCTTAAGGTCAGGGAGACTGATCCCTCCGTCATACCAATTTAGGGCAAGTTTAGTCAGAGCTATTCAGGGCCTTCTGTCCCAGAGAAAGTCCCTCTGCAGGCCCTCTATCTCCCTGAAATAGCTTGCTGGAACTCCGTCAGGGAAGTTCTGCAATGCGAGGCAGCAGGGCAATGACATCATCTTGAAAGGCGCTGCACTGCCTAACAGTAACAGCGGGAGATTCTTCCAATTTGCAATATCTTGCTTCAGAGCAAGCAAAGGTTTGATTAATAGAGAGTAGTTAGGGATCCACTGACGACAGTAGGAATGAATGCCTATAAAAGCACGCACATCTTTTTGAGTTTTTGGAATCTAAATGACCTTTCAATTCTTAACTATGAATATTAGGACTTTCAGTATAGCCTTGAGGAGCATGACAGAAGCAAAAACTTTTGCCAGCTAGTGTAAACCCGAACAATTACCTGCTATCTGGGTACATAGGATTGCTAAGGAATGCATTCTTCAAATCAATAACGGAGAAAAGTGTACTGATGTCAGGAACCACTTGGAATTGTGGGACTACTATTTTAGTAACCTCGCAAATCAATCACAAAACGATATACCTCATCATCTTTATCAGAGAAATCTGAAAGTGCCCTTTTCAGGACAGGAAGAATAGTGCTATTACATACATTACCTGTAGTCTCCTCAACAACTCCCTTATGTATTAAATCCTGAACTATTTGAAGAAGGGCTCGTTCTCCTGGATGTGGTATTTTATATTGAGAAATGCGGGGCAATATGGCATTATCCTTAACCTGTGAGGAAACTGGGGATATATTAAATAAACCTACATTGGTATCACCAGTAGCCCACAACGTAGGGGGTACTTGATCAAATTCAGGTGGAAGGGGGGCATCTTTAGATAGACACTGTCTAGTACCTATATCCGGGCCCATTGTAATATAAACATCGTCTGGAGAACAGTAATTAGTAGCATGCAATTTATTTAGTACGTCCAGACCAATCAAATTCTCACCACAATTAGATGTTAAAAGAAATGAAGAATCCACAGTAAAATACCTATACTAAAAGTAAGGGGGTGTGAGATGGGGCTTATAAGCGGTACTCCTGAAAAACCTACTGAAACAACTTTTATGGCCAGACAGGGGTGCCCCAGGGACCAGGTGTCGGGCAATAGAGCTTTTCATGGCACCCGTATCCACCAGGAACTCCTTGGGAGATCCTTTCAGATCTATCTTAACATAAGGGCCACCTTGGTTTGCAGGTACCTGAACTGCTCCCATATCCTGTCCCTGGCTGTCCTAGCTGTAAGACATCCCTATCACGTCATCAATATCATACTTGTCATTGTAGAACTGCCTGTCTCTAGCGTCATCAAAATAATTGTCAGAACGGTCTACAGTCTACAGTGGCAGAAGTACGTTGCTTCCTATTAGTCCTGAGACCCTTGTTTCCAGAACCTCTCCCACAAGTGGACAAGACTTTTTGTAAAAGAACGGGGCACTGGCTGTGCTACTGACCTTCCTCCTTACAATACCCACACAGAATTTGCCCCAAAAGTGTAGCTGGAGGCTGTCTAGTATGAGGAAGCTGTTGTCGGGGCTCCTGTCCCTTCGTGTTACCTCCATGTGCTTGTTGCAATAATACCATGGTCTTCAAATCTTTATGCTTTTTGTCATTTTTGTCTTTTTTCTTCATTATCCCTATGCTCATAATATTGGGCCATATTTAAAATCACAGAAGGAAATGAAGTAGACCAAGTGCTGTCAGACGCCTGGAGTCTGGGCAATATTTCAGGGAGGAGATTAATGACAAACCTCTCAACAAATAAAATGACTCCTCCTTCTATTGACATATCCTGCCCACTGTAATCCAAAAACGTTTCTTCAAATCTAGTGAAGAAATCAGACACACACTCATCGCATCTTTTGGCTTCAGGGCGAATAGTGGGTGCGAGTACTTCAGTAAGGACATTGTGAATTTTGCACTAATACTGCTGCATGTGCTCACATTCCCACAACGTATGCATTATGGTGCCTTCACAACTGCACTGCCTCCTGCAAGCCCCACTCTCCACCGCCCCATTCGCACCAGACCAGGCCTGTGATGTAAACCCTGTGTAGTATTTTAAGTTAGACAGGCCACAGTTTAGCCAAGATTGCTACTTCTCTTGGATAGGCCACTGCTTCTAGCCATTCCTCATCTTTGAATTCTAGGCCGTCTCTTTCCCATTTCTCTCTCGTTTTTTGGAGAGGATCACCGGTATTATTGTTTAGTTTCTTGTAGGTCAGGGAAATAGCTTTCTTTGGCAGGTGGCCAACAAGGAACCTGTCATCGAGGGGCGGGGATTCCGTAGGGGAACAGCCTTTTTGGAGGTGTGCCAGTAATTAGTGGCAAACTTGCAAGTATCTGAAATATTCAGAGTCAGCAAGGTCGTATCCTTGTGTATAGAAGCAAACATTATCATATCGCCTTTTACCCACAGGTCCCCTACTTCTGAGATCCCAATTAGGTCCCTTTGTCAATCCCTCTGGTGGTCCTCAGGGTGTCTAGCTGCTCAGCATCCCATAGGGGAGTCCCCAGTGTCACACCCCAGGCTTCTGTTCGCTACATGCCATATCTGAACAGAGTGCTTAGTCGGCCCCGTCAGAGAGAGTCGCCGGGGTTTAGTGTATAGTGCCTTATTATAATTCCCCCCTGGTAGTATCCATCTGTCCATGGCATATCTCGGGTCATCTGGGCGATGGTAGATGCCCTGGTTAATGGCGGCTAGGTGGGCAGCTCAGTAATATTTCTTGAGGTCAGGGAGACTGATCCCTCCATCATACCAATTTAGGGCAAGTTTAGTCAGAGCTATTCAGGACCTTCTGTCCCAGAGCAAGTCCCTCTGCAGGCCCTCTATCTCCCTGAAATAGCTTGCTGGAACTCCGTCAGGGAAGTTCTGCAATGCTTCGAGGGGGCAGGGCAGTGACATCATCTTGAAAGGTGCTGCCCTGCCTAACAGTAACAGCGGGAGCTTCTTCCAATTTGCAATATCTTGCTTCAGAGCAAGCAAAGGTTTGATTAATAGAGAGTAGTTAGGTATCCACTGGTGACAGTAGGAATTAATGCCTATAAGAGCACGCACATCCTTTTGAGTTTTTGGAATAGGCATTTTAACGATGGTACTAATGCATTCTGGTGTTAACTTGCTACCCTCCTTCGACAGTAGGTGACCTAAATAGGTGACCTCTTGTCGACAATACTGAAAACTTCGAAAGGGATATCTTATGTCCATGATGGGCCAAATGTAACAATAATTTTACTGTAGTATCCTTACAACCATGTTCCGTGTCAGAGTCAATTAACAAATCATCGACATACTGGACCAATACATTATCTGGAGAAAGTGATAGTGAATCTAAATGACTTTTCAATGCTTAACTATAAATATTAGGATTTTCAGTATAGCCTTGAGGAGCGTGACAGAAGCAAAAACATTTCCCAGCTAGTGTAAACCCGAACAATTACCTGCTATCTGGGTACATAGGATTGCTAAGGAATGCATTCTTCAAATCAATAATGGAGAAAAGTGTACTGATGTCAGGAACCACTTGGAATTGTGGGACTACTATTTTAGTAACCTCGCAAATCAATCACAAAACGATATACCTCATCATCTTTATCAGAGAAATCTGAAAGTGTCCTTTTCAGGACAGGAAGAATAGTACTATTACATACATTACCTGTAGTCTCCTCAACAACTCCCTTAGGTATTAAATCCTGAACTATTTGAAGAAGGGCTCGTTCTCCTGGATGTGGTATTTTATATTGAGAAATGCGGAGCAATATGGCATTATCCTTAACCTGTGAGGAAACTGGGGATATATTAAATAAACCTACATTGGTATCACCAGTAGCCCACAACGTAGGTGGTACTTGATCAAATTCAGGTGGAAGGGGGGCATCTTTAGATAGACACTGTCTAATACTTATGTCCGGGCCCATTGTAATATATACACCGTCTGGAGAACAGTAATTAGTAGCATGCAATTTATTTAGTACGTCCAAACCAATCAAATTCTCACCACAATTAGATGTTAAAAGAAATGAAGAATCCATAGTAAAAGACCAATGCTAAAAGTAAGGGGGTGTGAGATGGGGCTTATAAGCGGTACTCCTGAAAAACCTACTGAAACATTATTATGGCCAGACAGGGGTGCCCCAGGAACCAGGTGTCGGGCAATAGAGCTTTTCATGGCACCTGTATCCACCAGGAACTCCTTGGGAGATCCTTTCAGATCTATCTTAACATAAGGGCCACATTGGTTTGCAGGTACCTGAACTGCTCCCATATCCTGTCCCTGGCTGTCCTAGCTGTAAGACATCCCTGTCACGTCATCTATATCATACTTGTCATTGTAGTACTGCCTGTCTCTAGCGTCATCAAAATAATTGTCAGAACGGTCTACAGTCTACAGTGGCAGAAGTATGTTGCTTCCTATTAGTCCTGAGACCCTTGTTTCCAGAACCTCTCCCACAAGTGGACAAGACTTTTTGTAAAAGAACGGGGCACTGGCTGTGCTACTGACCTTCCTCCTTACAATACGCACACGGAATTTGCCCCAAAGGTGTAGCTGGAGGCTGTCTAGTACGAAGAAGCTGTTGTCGGGGCTCCTGTCCCTTCGTGTTACCTCGATGTGCTAGTTGCAATAATACCATGGTCTTCAAATCTTTATGCTTTTTGTCATTTTTGTCTTTTTTCTTCATTATCCCTATGCTCATAATATTGGGCCATATTTAAAATCACAGAAGGAAATGACGTAGACCAAGTGCTGTCAGACGCCTGGAGTCTGGGCATTATTTCAGGGAGGAGTTTAATGACAAACCTCTCAACAAATAAAAGGACTCCTCCTTCTATTGACATATCCTGCCCACTGTAATCCAAAAACGTTTCTTCAAATCTAGTGAAGAAATCAGACACACACTCATCGTTCTTCTGCCGACAAGCAGTCAATCTGTCCTAACTAACTTTCTTGGGCAGAATAAGTATGCATGTATGCTATCATACAGTCGGGCAAGGCAAGTAACTCAGCGCATGGTTTATCTCCTGGCTTCCTATCTCAATCCCAGCCCTTAATCACATCCCATGTTCCACCCACCTCAGCAACATGATCTTGAGTATGTACTTGCTGCCAAATATCAACTGGAACTAGTAAACCAAAAAAAACATTTCAATGTCAGCAAGGGTCATCACAGTAGAGGAGGCAGCCTCCGTCAATTCTTTATAATAAGCAGTAGGATTTTTCCTAGGGTCGGGCAGAGTAGCCTTAAGGGCCAGAACTTCACTTCTCTTCCATAGACTATAGACCAATTATTCCTGAAAGCGGGCAGGAACAGCCTGTCTGGTAAACCCCCATGCTGATCTGTTATTGCAGGAATTTCCGGATGGTAAACTGGGTGAACTTCTCGCATTGGGAATTGAGTTATTTTGATGGGGCTCCCATCATGCAATCTATAAGTCAACAGTTTGGAAAGGTTTCTATACAAGGGGGTCAGCTTCAAACTATGTACATAAGCACCTTCATTAATATTAAGTAATATTCTGGGTGCCTCCGTTTTAATGTGTATGCACCAAAGGTCAATCAAGGTGGAGGACAAGTATTTGAGAGCATGTTGTTGCAGAAAGGACTCATAGTCTTGCATTACCTGCCAAACATCTGTAAGACTTTAAGTTGGGTTACGAGCCCATTTTATCGCCTAGTCCGCTACTTAATTTTTCTCTCTATCTCCCACCCCGGATCACATTAGTGGACCTGACCATTCTCTGAGTCCAGTGAGATTTCTATCTCCCCAGCCACGCACTGGTGTGTCAGTAATTAAGGACCACATCCACATAGAACCAAAACAGTTGGAATGACCACTGGGTGAGGCACCCTCTGGTGGGACAGAGGCAACAGCTGCAAGTTACAGAAACTCTACGTGCAGGGATCCTTGAGCCATCAGTCCGACCTGATGATGTCCTCGTCCTCCCCTCCACCCACGGAAAGGGGATGGGTCAATAACGGGGAGACAGTGGAGAATATTCACCAATAACTTCTTATTCATATACACTCAGAGCGGAGCCCATCTGCACAGTCTCTAAGAGTGGTACAGAGTGAACTGAAGATCAGCAAGCATAAACATACATTATGTACATTTCATGATTAGTTAAAAACATGCCCTTAGTGAAATTTAACAGGAAGATGCAGCGGAACAGTAAAATACAAAAAAGGGCTTCTGCTTTCAAAACCCAACACAGTACATGGCTGTTGCACTCGGTACTGTGAAAAGGCTACCAGACAAGTGGGAGAAGGCCTCTATCTAGTGGGATAGGTATGCACTGGCATTAACAGTTCTTCGTTGCAGAAACAAAACTCAGCAAAGGGCATTTCTCAGAAATAACAAAGATTAGTTTTGATTGTCTTTAAAATGGTGTCAAACATAAAATGGTGCAGCGAATGCTAACTTATACAAGGCACTGTCTAAGCATTGGCAGGTCTAACCTAAGAGACGCATTAGATTTTGGGAAAAAAGGAAAGGAAAGTGATAAAGGAACTCCAAGTGGCTTAACCATAACCACACTTCTAGACATATGTGACAATGAAGTGACTTTCAGTTAAAACAGGTTTATTAGTATTTGTAAGGATGTCCAATTGTTCTGTTCTCAATGCAAGGGAAGATCAACCAGATTATTTTATTATGCTTTCACTGTTTAGACTATCCTTTTGGTGTTGTCGATGATGTTTCAACCCTACTTGTAGTGTGAGGGTCTCATCTGGAAATGGTTCACCTGGGGACTAGAGGTGAGGTGTGCGCTTGCTAGTATGTGCAGGTCAGATTTCCTTGGCATTGTGTAATCATCCTTTTATGGGAGTGATGTGGTTTCAAGTCTGAAACGTTTTAGGTAACCAATTGTTGTTTTTCATAATTGGTATGAGGAGAATCTTGAGTTGATTTGGAAGAGCCAAAGATAATGGTCTTCCTCCCGTGTGGATAATCGATAACATGAATGGAGACTTGGCCACCTTATCCTGGGGGTTTGGATACTCTAGTAAAGGTAGGAGGGCATCTTGCTTGGAATGTAAAAAGTCATTTGGGACATCACTGTCCTCAATGCTACGTGAAACAGTGTGTCACTTGAATTGGGGTGCTTTCTCAAGCTCTCGCATCCTTAGTTCTGCAGTCATCCTTAGACTGTCTGGGGTGATCTGCAGTTCTTGCTTCTGCAAAGCAGAAATTAAGAACAGAGGGATCCTGAGTAAGATTGTGATTGGGGTGGTAAATGGGGTGTCATCATGTCAGACTCTTGTCTCATTCTCATGTCTTTTATACTGTTGCTTGCAGTGCTCACAGTGCTTGCATGCATGGTGTTTGCTTGTGCCTCTTCCACCGGCCAATTGACTGGTGCTGCTCTGCTTCCAGCTGCTCATTGTGGTGCGCCCAAAATCGACTGCTGGTATGGGAAAACAAACTTCTAGTACATCCTACTACTTTTTCTACTGTTTACCAGTCGCAAAAGTTATTTGTGGAAAAAAGGAGGTGGTGCAGTGTGGCACAAGCCCTAACTATGTCCCCTAAGTGGCAGTTCTCTGTGTGTGTCTTTCACCAGTCCTGCACACAAGATCCCTATTTTCACTTAATTGCCTCTTCATGCAACTTTATGACTTCTGCCCATTGTCAAAGATCTGAATTTGGAATCTTTCAGTCATTTTTTAAGGTTTTTCAAGGGCTCTGTATCAAAGGTGGCTTCTTCCGAAAAATCCTTAGTGTCCTCACCACTAGTGTACTATACCAAGTCTTCTGTATAAATGCACATGAATTTTATTTACTGCCGGTATGTCACATGAGTGGGAGTTCATTTAGCTGGGGCCCTCTCCATTTTGAGTTACCTGCCCCCTTTTTTTTCTTATGCACACTTACTCGCAACCAATTAACCATTTAGGTATCTGACGGCTTGTGCATCAGGGTTGTGGGGAGGCTAGATTAGCTTTAATTCACACGTATGTGCTTTAGTGTCTTTACTGGACAGTATAGAGAGTTCTTGTCCAAATACATATGTTGAGCCACCTTCTCTTATACAGTTGAATTCATGCGTATAACTCCTACTATCCTGGGACTGCCCTATATCTATCTGAACCCGTTTATCCTGTTGCCACCTGCCCAGAAGAGAGCATTTCAGTTTCTGATCGAAAATACCCTTACTTAGTCAAAAATGCAATCAGAACCTTACATTTCATATATTTGAAAGTACACTGACAAAGTCTGAGACCAAGTTTGAGGCCAATGTATTGAAGGTCAGATTGCATTGCAGCTGGAAGTTTTGCACAACTATTGGTTTGCGGCGCAGCCTTTATTTTGCACTGCAACAGATACACTGCTCAATCGCAATGCAAAGTGGCCTATAAGTAATATTTTCTGAATCCTGCCCCATTATTATTAATGAGGCACAATTCTGCTTGTAAATCACACAAAAAGAGCTGGCACTGCTGAAATGTAATGTAACAGACCCTCATCCCTGCATTCACATTTGCATTTACAGAATATCAATTTATTTGTATTCCCGCCCCTCTCGCTTGTAGACAAAGGGACTGAAATCAAAAAACAAGCATTAGCAAAGCGGGTAGGTTTGTATTTGTAAATGTAAATGTATGTATACTTGTAAAGCGCACTATCACCTGACAGGCATCTTGGCGCTGTATACCGCTGTGTAACCCGTCCTGGCTTTCCCTGTGAGATGCCCCCTACTGGGCACCCCCAAGATGAAACCAGGCATCCCAGCGCTTTAGGGCCGTTGTGGAGATTAAGCAAGCTATTGCCCAGAGTTGCAGAGTGGGGACCCATGATTAGAGTGACACAGAGGCGAGAATTATCGAGTCCGTGGACATTGAGCCCAAGACCCCGCCGCGTCGGGAATTGAACACTGGTCCCGACCAGACCTCTGCATCAGGGTCTGCCGCTCTAACCATTGAGCCACACTTCTATTTAATATGCTAATGTATGGAGGCACTTTATTAGCACATTTCATACAGACAAATGTAACACGTATGTGTCATCTCTACTGAAAGCTCCCTTATAAAATAGTTCCTTGTGATACAGCTAATAATTAATAACATTAGGTGAGATATAAATACTGGGCTGAGCCAAAATATGATTCACAAAGTATCAAACCAGTGAATGAAAGAGGCTGATCCAAAAAAAGCCTGGGGTAGAAGGGTGCAAACTCAAAGTCCACACCATGTGCATGATAATCAAACTTGGTTTCAGAGATGAGAAATCGTTGATTAACTGGCTCAGCCCAATTTTGTATACTTGTCGGAATATGAAAGTCATCTTCTTCTTGTCTCAAGATTTAGACACCTGCAGGTTCCCTTTGTTTAAGTCTATCACGTGTTCCCACATTGCAAACCTTTGTATACAAACCTATATGTATGTATGTATTTGAACTTGTATAGCGCACAGCTACCCGCAGTGGGTTTCCCGGCGCTTGCTTAGGGAACCCGTCCTGGTATTCCCCTGTGAGATAACACCGGCAGGGTATCCACAAGGTGAAAGCCAGGCATCCCGCCGCGAGGGGCCGTTGTGGAGATTAAGCAAGCTACTGCCCAGAGTCGCAGAGTGTGAACCCGTGAGTCGAGAAGGCACCGGAGCGAGAATTATCGAGTCCGTGGAATTTTTGAGCCCAAGACCCGCCAAGCTTGCTCCAACTCAATTTGTTGGAAGACTCTGCTACCAACTGACGGAATCAATGATCTACAGACTATTACTTTTTCTTTTTTTTTTATCAACGCTTTTGTATTTTGATTGGCGTGTAAGAGGATTTTCTTTTCAAAACCTAGTGCATTGGCTGGGAAGCGCCCGTGCTTGGCAGGGTGCAGTGACCGAGGCTGGACTGAATACCACATGACAGCCCCAGGCATAAAAGGTAAGATGAAGAATTCTCTATGGGGACCTTGAGTGGAGAATTGTCTGGTATTCAACTTGCCGATTTGGTCAGACTTTGTCAGCGTACTTTCAAATTTATGAAATGTAAGGTTCTGATTGTAGTTTTTGATTAACTATGGGTATTTTGGGTCAGCCTTGGTCACTGCACCCGGTCAAGCACACTGGGACAGGTTATGAAGGGAACGTTAAATCTGGTCTATGATTTCACTAAAAGTTTACAAAAATACATTAAAATAGATGAGTGCAAGCAATACAGTAACCAGCAAATATTCAATAGGACAGAAGCATATGGTAAAATACATTTTTCCTAATCGAGAGCTCAAAGTCATTTTGAATGCCGCTATTCTGTCATATTCATTTCTGCTTTCTTCGGACACAGACCTGACACATTCTTTTTACATTTAAATATAAAGGTGCAAACCTGAAATGATCTGAAATAGTTTCATTTTCTGCCCCTTTATTAGCTGCAACAGAAATGTGAGAAAGCAATGTTGGAATTCATCGTAGTAATCACAATAAACTTATACACACTATTTTAAAGGGGAATTTGTGGAAGGATTCCAGTGCTATACAAAAGAGACAGGTCCTGTTCTTTTTTAAATGTTAGCATAAAAAAGATGTAAACCCTCACATAAAAGGTGGCATGCTTCATCATGGGGTTGCTCCTCATCTTGGATAGAAATACAAGTCGTGCCTGTAGGAAGGTGGACCCCTGACTATGGTTACCCCAGATTTTTTGCCTTGTGTTTAGCTGGTTTTCGACTTAGTTGGCCTGGTTCCCTGCTAATCCTGGCCCCAGGCTCTCTGCTCACTCCCTAAAATGGACTCCATGCACCCTAGGTGCATAACCTGATTGGTACTGGACACCTTGTCAGCCCCTATATAGTGCACTATAGGTGCCAAGGGCATAGGTGCATCCAAGGCCTACCAGGGGCTGCAGCATAGCTTTTGCCACCCCTGGCTGGTTCTTAAATTGACACAACTGGCTGATCACTCAGCTGGGGCAAGTTGGTGTAATCACCTCTTGCTTAGATATAGTATACCTATATCTAAACCTATATCTGGACACATATAAACCTATAAGTCACTCCTATGGCAGGCCTTAACAATCCTGGAGGCAGAGTGCTTGGTTTTATGTGAGATGGTGCTCTAGCATGAGCTGAGCCCGTCTGCAGCTGTCGGGACCAACTCCCTTAGCTGTTCCGGGATAATGCCATACCATATACTATTAAGTGCATTATAATCCATCGCGGTTATATGTTAACTTTGGTTTGGCTTTATCAAAACATGTCGGGTAAGGTGTCATACGATTTGGAATACTATCCCCTCAACAGTCCTGTCAACGGGGATAGCATTCCACACATCTAGAGGGAGAAACATGTTACTTTGCTAAAACGCAGTTGATTTTAAAAGAGCCTCAGCATCACAAAATGGACGCTTCTGCCACAGACACGAGTCTGACCTCCTGCTGCTGACCGAAACTCAGCTGAGGAGGCCTGGACAAAGGCTTTCCTGTCACGGGGAGGTGTCACACCACCCCAGACAGGAGATAGTGGATTGTAGCAGGGAGGTTTGAAAGAAACCAGACAGTGCCTGGGGAGCACAAGGCTTCCCCTTGCATAATCCGGTCAAACCGGTTCTGGGGCATACTAGCCCCAGTCCCAGCGTGACCCTGGACAAAGGAAAAGGGGTGTAACCACCCCCTTCCTGGGTCCCACCCATAGGAGGGGACCTAGCAGGTAATCCAGCCCCCTAGATTGGTAAAAGAATGGGAGCAGTGCCAAAGCACTGAGATTATCCTGACTGAAACTTATGAAACAAAACTCTGGACCCTTCGACATCCAACTCAATGTAGAAGACTGAAGAATCTCCCTTGTGGTCAAGGAGTGACCACCCTGTGCATACAGGCACCATCCAGCACCTCAACGTTTGCTTTGTTGCAGTTCCCGCCGGAACTCGAGCAACAGAGTTCGACAAGACCAAGCGTGCCTGCCTTCCAACAGCCCGATCCACAGTCCCTGCAGAGCTGAGACCCGGGGAGGCGACCGGAAGCGTGGGGCCTGCCATCTTGGAAAGACCACGAGACGCTGACCGTGCAGCCCACGAGTGACCCTCGAAGTTGTGCATTGGGGTCTGAGAAGCCCAGTCCTGAGCCTCTCTTGCACTGAAGCTCACCTCTCTACACTCACCGAGTGCTGCGTGGGGCCCTTCTGCATCTTTTGGCTCAACGCGTTGGCCCAGTCACTTGCCCATTGGCTTGTGGCCCCTGTGCCGACAAACCTTGAAAACTAACTTGTAAATCTGGTTGCTCCAGACTTGCACTCGCTCCCCTGAAAAGGAGCGCTCGCTCTGACCCTCCTGGTCCGAGTGTAACGCCATCTTCGAATCCTGCATGGGTTGCCCTTGCCAAGGGTTGTTTGCCCCAATCCAAAAGCTGACACCGCCGACAGCGAGAACCTGCGTGGTACAGCTCGTGATCCACTCCTGGACATCCTCAGTGCCCCAGAGTCCACGTGGCAGCGGAGAGAAGTGACCTGTCAGCGACCTGAAAGCGCCCAACATTGCCTGGTTCCATCTGGTACCACCCTGGTCACTGCTGAGTGACCCAGACTCTGTCCCCTCTGCTTTCAGATCATCTTTAACTTCGATCCACCCTCAGATCATACCGGACACTTCTCGTCTCGACGCCTGCAGCATCTTCAGCTCCAAGCACCAGAAACCTGCGTGACAAAACCCCGACACTACTTCGCACCTGTGCACCCGCTTCCTGTGGGTGAGGTAACTCAGCAACGCCGGTGTTCCCACACTGGTATACACCTCTAGTGTATGTGTCTTAAGTTTCGTCCTTCTAGGTTGAGCGGAAGTATTCTTAAACTATAACTTTATAACTTTTACGCACCATTGACTTTACATTGGTGCATTCCTGTGCTTTAAGCGCTGCACCTGAATCCCGCGGGCTTTTCCCGACTTCAGCATTGCTAGTCCCGACTGCTCCCAGCGATTCCCTAGGCCCTAGGCCTAACCACTGTTCGATTGGTATCTCTTATATCACTTTTTTAATATATGGTTTGCGTGACCCCCCGGCCTCATCCATAATTGTGCAACTTTCATATGTTTAACTGTGCTTTTGTTTAAACGCTTATGCCTCTGCACTCATAAAGAGTACAGAGGATTATTTTAGAAATAAATACATATATTTTTATATATAACTTGTGTGGTGTCCTTTCATTTGATATTACGGGATTGTGATTGTAAAACAGCTCGCTTAACACGACCTCTAGAGTTAAGCCTTTAAGGCTGCTTAGTCCATGCTACCATTAGGATAGCTTGTCTATAAGGTTGACTTACAACCAGACACCATAAGGGATTGTTTGGACTGATACAAGGTGGTTCCAGAATTGGAAACATTACATATCAGGCCAACTTCTCACAGTGCCCTTTTCAGATTCTTAGTTTCCCAACCAGGATAAGCTATTCTCTAAAAGTTCTTCTGCCGTTTTGATGCTAGTTTTGAAGTACAGTGAATTATAGAATTGCGTAGTGACGATGTACGTTTTTTTTATTGCTATTGCTTTAACACGAATAAACATAATAGGAGAATTATGACTTGCAAGATAGGGAACATGTTTCTGCCTAAACTTACTGCCTGATAAGGTCACTAGGATGTCATCAGAACTGTGGCACCACCACCAGAGAGTTCCTCATCCGTTTGTGGGTCTTCTTCTTTCCACTTTTGCCTCAACCCGCTTTAGGCGGTTGTCTATTTGCACACTGTAATTTGTATTAATGTGGCACATCCCAGCCTAATTTTTCAGAATACATGCAGCCCCCATGGTATTGCTGGGTGGGGGGGGGGCGAGATATTGGTAAGACTTTTCCCCAGCTTTCTGCATTGTCCCATGATATTATGGAGGACACCCTCAATAACCGTGGCCCCTTTTTAGACTGCAAATTATTTTCATGGAGCAGCATGTTCTCAGAGTGATTGTTTATATGTCCCCCATAGTTACAGCCCAGTTTCTTTTTCTGCTGATGAGCCTGGAGTTGAGGCATGAACCCGACTACTGTGGGTAAGTGTTTTCTTCAAATAGCATTGACACTCCTGCACGGGATCACAAGTGCTGTGTGTAGGGATCACAGAAGGCATGCTATTTCGTCGCACTCCACATAGTGTGTATTCTTTCTCACTTGCGTCTTCCACTTACATGTGGTAAGTGTGGAATTAATCTACATAGTGAATTTAATTGATTGTCTGTCTCTATTTTGTATTTTTATGCTTGAAGGTTAACCCAACAGTGGATTCATACTCCAAATTACCAAACCATCGGTTGCACCTATATTTTATCATATTTTTTAAGGCACGCAATATCTTTAGCAGAGTTTCTAATTAAAGGCAAATGTCCCCACAGCTAATAAAGAGTAACAGGAAGACAGAAACATGACCACACTATTACACAAAATGCTGGAGTTTATCCCTCCCCTTTCCTTTTAATCCTATCGTTGGGGCCCCAATAAAGTAGCTGAGCTCCACCAAGAGGCAGATTTAACTCATATCCCTTTCCGCCTTTTTGCACTCTACACCACCACCCATTCCTGTATTTCACACAGTAAGTGCCCATTTAAATAGCTCCTTCGTCTTGAGAGAGTTGTAGCCGACAACACACCATTGGTCAGACTTGAGGAGGAACCCTCTGATGAAACATGTCATCTACGGGGGGGGTGAGGGTTTTTACTCTAAACAGACACCTGCTTCTTTAAGCAACCAACGGTACAAAAGGGGGTGGTGATGGACGAAGCATCTGAATCAAGCAAACACTCACACCCAGTCAAAAGATCTGGGTTTAATCCATCACCGTTCTTTAGCCCACTCTGCCACCCCAGTTCAGACATGGCTATATGCAAATCAGTCTGACCCTGTGCCTCATGGGAACAGTCCAGCCTGAACTGCCAAGCCATGTCTTCTCTGGACCGGAAACAAGCTTCAGAGGACCGGTTTCTGGCATTCCAGCCGGCTTCAGCCCGGGTTGCTTGAGTCCAGTGGCAAAGTGAGCAAGGGACTCACGTCTGAGCATACCCTGCCACACTTATGACGGCCAAAAGTGGTACAAAAGGGGGTGGTGATGGACGGAGCATCTTGAATCAATCAAACACTCCCACCCAGTCAAAAGATCTGGATTTAATCCATCACCGTTCTTTAGCCCACTCTGCCACCTCAGTTCAGACATGGCTATATGCAAATCAGTCTGACCCTGTGCCTCATGGGAACAGTCCAGCCCGAACTGCCAAGCCATGTCTTCTCTGGACCGGAAACAAGCTTCCGAGGACCGGTTTCTGGCATTCCAGCCGGCTTCAGCCTGGCTTGCTTGAGTCCAGTGGCAAAGTGAGCAAGGGACTCACGTCTGAGCATACCCTGCCACACTTATGGCGGCCAAAAGCGGTACAAAAGGGGGTGGTGAAGCAACCAAGACATTCCCTTATCCAGGAGGCTGAGAGCATATTGCGGGACTGGGGCTCATCCCCAAGTGCTAGTTGTGTGTTCTATTCACATTAGGAGTCAGAACTTGCTGGTCTTTAAATACTCCTTGGCTTCTTTTAGGTCTTCCATAGTTCACAATTAACTTAAGCTGAAATGATTAAAGTTTTACACAAATGACCCCAAAAGAACCATTGTATTCCCATATGGAGATATTGGGCTGCCCTGTTGTTTTGTCTCAACAATTACATCTGGGTTCTCTTCATATTTGACATAAAGACTTGTTGTACATTTTCCCTTTCTGCAGGGTTACCGCCTATTTTTTTAACCTTTTTGCTGGGCCCTATATTTGCTGACTATAGAACTCTAAGCACTGTTTCCCTTCTAACCAGACGAAAAGTGCTTACAACAGGGTACAGTTGGTATATACCTGATTGGTTTATTTAATTTACTCCTAAGTCTTTAGTGTATAGTACCAATTATACTCAGGGCCTGTACATATATACTACAAGTGGACTGCATCTGTCATTGTGCCATACATTTTGTAGCACTGCAAAGCACATCTTCAGACCTACCATTGTAGCCTATCTATGTAGTGTTCAACTGCAAATTCGACCTGTCAAAAAAAAAAACTTTTGACAGGCAGACACCATCATTTTCAGTTTTAATAAGTCACCCATAAGTAGACATTTTTACCCATAAGACATGGTGCATGTTATGTAAAGGTAAGGCATGTAAAAATGTAATGTTAACCATATCCTTACAGTGGAATAGACCCAAGTGATTTCCAATGTAGCAAGGTTCGCTGTTCCGTAGGAAAACACTGTTATTTTGTTACATCTAATAATGCCAATTTCGGTTTGGAAACAAGTAGAAAAATAACTCATGAACTCTTTTTAATATTTATTCAAAGTCTAATTTAATGGTAAAATCGAATGTTGTGTAATTATTAAGGAAAAGGTATTTTCAGACAGTTTCCTTTGACCAGGCTGAAGTCTCTGGAAGCTAAATGTGCATTTTGCTTTCCCATTTCTGCCAACCGGTAATTAGCATTCGAATAGGTGTGTATGATGTGTGAACTTACTACCAGGAGCAAACCATAGTCTGACCTGAATGGGCAGAATGGGCAGAAATGACCCATACGATCCTGACACAATTTGCAGGGTAGGGCTGTGAGACTCTTTTTTGACATTAAAGTGTCAAATCCTGCTTGAATGTCACATCCTGCTTGACAGTTGGGGTTTTTCATATGCGCACTTATAAGATGTCTCCCCAGTTACAGGAAAATGATAGCTGACACTAGGGCTGGGCACTTCTATTGTCCTCACAGCCCAGAAAAGCCCCAATCACAGTGGATCTCTTTTAGACATTATAGTGTCAAATCAAAGCCTGTGAGAAAGGTCTGCTGGATTTACTTCAAAGGGTGCATTTCAAAGGATGGAAACAAGATGCCAAAACAAGTCTTGTGTTTCCCCTGTCTGGTTGCTGAAATGCCTACTTTTTGTTCTACCAGTCTTCTGCCTCTGAGTTTATTGGGGGTACAGTAGCTGCTTCGGCCTGGATTAATTTAGTGCTGGATGTAGGTGGACACTAGGACTACCATAGTACAATCACGCCACATACACCAAGCCCTCACTGTCCAAGTTTAGTATGGCCAAAGTCTTTAGCCATCTTGAAAGTGGCCAAACTGGGTAGCGGTTAGCCCTGGGTACCTTTACCCTATTGGCTAGAGGATGCCCAGGGGACATTCCCACTGACATAATGTCCCACAAGCATAAATGTGGTAACTTGAGGCACCCACTTCAGAACACTCATGGACCTGCGGATGATCAGAAGAGGACTGCACTTGCTGTCTGAGACCTGAGAAGAGTCCTAAAGGATTTAACCTGCTCTCTCTCTCTCTCTCTCTCTCTCTCTCTCTCTCTCTCTCTCTCTCTCTCTCTCTCTCTCGTACCCTAGACAAAGAAGCGTGCACCAAAGAGCATAGGACTGATCTCTAGTTAAAACTACAGGGAAACAACAAGCCACAAGAGGCTTCTTCCCGCAACTGCCCAGCTAACCAATGGGAACTGGACCTGGACTGGTCCCTTCTCTTTGGCTTCTGCCTGACACCCTGTGAGTCTCTACATGCGAACCCCGAGAGTCTTTAGCAGTGTACTCCTGTGCTGGATTGAGACTTAAAGTGTTAAAGTCAGAAGGTAAAAACGTTGACGAGAACGAACCTGGTTAGTGTGTCCAACCAGTGTTCCATGGCATTCAGCATCAAATTGCGCCCTGGTCTACCATGACCATTGGATATCATTGGCACTTTGTGCTTCTTTGAGCTATTCATACTTGAACTTAAAAATGTACTATCTCAGGTTCACTTTATTAAATTGTTAGCATATTTGTGTTGTTTTCTTTATTAGAACATACTCTAGTTTTGTTATTCATATTGAGATTTTTATTATTTTACATTTCAACTTTATTACTGTTTTTAGTGCTGCATACATTCTTTACACATTGTCTCTAAATTAGGGCACCCTGCTCTATCCCCTATCTACGAGGTTGTTAAGCTCAGGTTCATTTGGTGACTTTAGTGATTCACTCTAACAAGGACTGAGGTTATTGCCTGAGGAAGTACCTACCCCACTCACTAATACCCTAATTTTGTATACGACCCATAAACCTAAGTGTAATTTTTGTAATCTGAACAAAGCAAATCTCTCCTGCACTTACTTTATATCTTGGTCTCACTCAATTTAACACGATATTTGGGAGTCCTACATCGTGACCTTGAACATAAAACTATACATAAAGCAGTCCATATTTGGAGGATGGTTAGCACAAACAAAGGTTGTACTAAAGTTGTTAAATTTCTAAGTCTGGCTATGGATATATTTAAAAAAAAGTGCAAGACTGTAGAAAAATATTTGTTGATTCCCAACATCCAATTACTGTAAATGCTGGTAAACAGTCATAAAATCTATCTAACTACTAAAGGCTATTTCTTATTGCTGGTCAGGTGGTGGAACAAGGTTACATCAAATACTATGGCCCCCATTGCGGAAAACGGGACCGCCCGCCTCAAGGGCGGGGGTCCCGATGTGTGCATTAGGATGCGCCCGTCACAGGGGCGGGCGCATCCCCCATTTGAAACATTGTGGCGGGCTGTGCTCAATGCACCGCCCGCCACAATGTTAAAAATGTATGCGTGCATTTGCATAAACAAAGCGGCAGGCACGCACGGTGCCTGCCGCTTTGTTTATGCAAATGCTGGGGGGTACCACAGATACTCCCATGTGCACCCCCCCCACCCCTCCTTCACTCTGGGGGCCCGCAGGGGGCCACCAGAGTGAAGACCGCATGCACCACGGAAAGGCATCGATTTGGCCCATCATAATATGGCTGGCGGTGTCTATTAGACACCGCCACCATGTTAATCCCTTTCCGCCTCGGCCGCAAGGCGACTGGGGCGGACGGTCTTTCCGTCCGCCGCGGTACCCCCGCCATACTAATATGGCGGGGGGCATTTGGGAGTGGATGTTGGGCGGATTGCCCCCGCCAGGCCGGTGGTGGCTCCCGCCAGCCTGGTAGGGGCAATCCGCCCGACATCCTAATGGGCCCCTATCTGTCAGAAGCCCTTCCAGAGGGGCACTGGACTACTGGGGCCAACCGAGTGGTTGAGGCCTTTTACTCCTGAAGCACTGAATTCAGGAGTAAAAGGATCCATATTAGGTCCTACCTACTATGGATCCTGAGCAACTGGGCTAAGTTCCCCTTCTGCACTTGACTCTCAGTGGTAGCTGTGTATGAGCAGTCGAAGGCTCCCTCGGGGTGGAAGGAATATAGATACAGGTTAGTAACACAACTCATAGCTCAAAGTGCACACAGTACTGCCAATAAATCAATGTCTACACATTCAAAGTAATAACAACATTCGTAAGCAACAATACAATCCACTTGAGGTTGAGGCTCTAGCGTTTGTCAGGCAAATCCCTGTCTCACCTTTGTCCTAGTAACATGGTTGGGGTTCTTCCTAGCGTTGGGATGCCTACGGGTAGCCATGCGCTACATCAATGCGTATAGAATATAATATTTCCCATTCACTGGTTCCCGCATCTAGGGAATGGTCACTACTAGGCCATACTCAAGAGTTCCCACTTGACTCTTTAGGAATTAGTCAAAAGTGTCTATGGTGCCTCAAAACTGTCAGCGAGCCCTCCCAGGTCCAACAGACCCAATTCAAGTCTTACATGCTCTTGCAGCATGGAGACATTCACTGTTGTATCAGCAGCCCCGTCCTGTGCAGGTATGAGTGGTGGGCGGTGGGGTCGGGTGGGGGGTGATTCAGAGGGACGATTACGAAGGAAAATTGAATAAATAATTAATTTTCCCTTGTCATCATCTGATACAATCACGCCTCACCCGGCCCCACCACTCTTACCTGCATGGGCCTCGGATGGTATCAAGTGCCCTGTACGCGGCCACTCATGAGTTCTGATCCTGTTCGGAGAGGTGTCCTGACTACGGGCTGCTCAAGGTACACATGGCAGCCCCTGGCAGGTGCAGACTCTCGCCCGAGTGGCGCTGCAGCCTTTTCCAAGGGATCAAAGATGCTCCCATTTCAACTCATAACCAAAATCTAGTGAGGGTGTGACATCTTCTGCAGCATCCTCCACAGTCCCTAGGATCAGTCAATGGCAGTTCTTGCTGTACAGGCTCGAATCGCTGATTGTAGCCTTAGTTTTTACTCGGGCAAGGCCCAAACATCCTGCCAATGTTGGTACTTGCAGCCCCTTCTGCCATACAGGGTTGCTGAAGAACTTTAAGGTCCAAGAGCAGACTCCTCCATTGCAATCAACAACAGCACGGCGGCCCCTCCTGGCATACAAGATCACCACCAAGACAGTCACAAGTCTCAGCGCACTTGTAGCAAACCCTCCAACGGTGTCTCCCCTCTGCAATTCAGGAAAACTACAATAAGGTGGTACAGGCTTGGCACTTCTCAGTCCATGGCATCCCTCTCCTGGCATATGGTGTTCGCCAAATCAATCCTGCGCATGGGCAACAACCCTATCGGTGCACAGCCATTTCCTCACAATACGCAAAGGGAGTCCTATCAGTAGGGCTCCCCATGGGATCTCCCTCCCTCCGATGCTCTCCTCTTTCTCAAAGGGCACACTGGTCTTGGCAAGCAGATATACGCTGGTGCTCCAGGCTCCAGGGCAGATGATCTTGGTTTCCCTGGGTGATTTCACCTCAACCAGCTGGGAAAATAGTTGGCCTTGGTCCCCAGTCCTGGTCAACAGCAGAAGTCTTGCAGAGCTACCCCTTCTGACACAGTCTATCTGGCTGCTTGGCAGATTAAAAAATCTTGGGGGCTCAACGTCCCCAGTTTATGGTCCATTTCCAGACACCAAATATGATTTAGAGTCTGAGTCTTTGAAGTTTTATGTTGGAAAGACTCAGAAGCTGATTGTGCTACAACACAAGCCATGGGAGAGGCTCAAGTTCACACCCAGATGTCAGCCCCACTGATATGTGCATCAGAAGGTTATCCCGGATTCCCACCCCTAATATGTATGATTTCCTTATCAGTCCCTTCCTGATATGTGTTCAGTCCCCTTCCTTGTGATCTATTATCCAATCAAAGAGCAATATTTGAAGTGTAAAGGAGAAGTCCCTTCATCCCTTCCTCCAGTATGTGTCACGCAGTGCTCATAGGAATGCAGCAGTACACAAATCTGTCTAAGGACATTCCTCTTCTCCTCATGTGTTCTCCAGATATTCCTGGGCTCCCCAAAATGGAACCCAAAGGGTCCTCCATGTAATATACCATTGCCCACACACTTGTACTCACTGTACATTCCCTGCACGCATACTGCCCAGCACAGTTACCTCCATGCATTGTGCCACTACAGACACACTTACATTTCACAAACACATTCAATCTGCACGCACTGTTTAGTTCTGTAGCCTTTCTGTATTGAACCATGGTGTTCTCTTTGCAAACACACATACTGCCAGCACACACACTCACCATGCTCACTTCTCAACATTTCGCTCTTCATGTAACTTGTAACTCGCTGATCCTCATGTAAAGCGCTCTGATACCTCCAGGTCTAGCCAGTGCTATATAAAACTCTGCAAATAAAGAAATAATTGTACTTTGTGCAATCACACATACACCCAGTACATGCAGTTCTTTGCGCACACACTGCACATAACTACATCTCTCATGTGAGGAATTCCTAGCAGAGATATATACCTGTAGTACATGCACGAGCCATTCATGTACTACACAGCATTGCTCAACTTATGACCTGTGCCCTTTATATGCACACATACATCCAGTGTAGAGTCACTATTCCTGCGCTGCGCAGCACTCTACATCTACCTGCTGTAGGTCAAAGTTGAGTTAGGCACACAGCAGCTGAACTTCAAAAAGGTGAGTCAGCCTGTAGGCCTCATTCCAGTGGCACAGGGTAAAAAGGAACTGTTCACGCCTACTGATCACTACACGGTATGTTGCCACCATGTGCTTAAATCTTGGTAAAAGGGGAAGCCTTCCACCACAATGAGGGTAGCGCTTTGCGTGCATCTTCCGGTCCAAAAGACCTCAATCCATAAGACAGGCCTATGTTATGGCCTGCTTGCATGATCTATGATTGTCTATGATAATAATAATCAGCATTAGAGGTCCAGGCAACTGTACAGTTGGGCACTCAGGGCAGGGGTACAAGTCTTTTACCATGCAGAGGACTTTTCCGTCCCAACACTGAACTAAATTTGATATTACAAAAAGATTTACATAGTGCTATTTCGCATTGCTGTGGCTGACAATTACTTTTTAATTTATTTATTTATTAAGAATGCCAACAAAAATATAGAACAACTATTTTTCATTACAGGGGTCCAGAAATTTGAGTGGTTCTCAATAACAGAGGAAATAATCACGTTGACGTTACAGTGACATCATATCATTTTGATTTTCATCTTGATTAATGACAGTCACTGAAAGTTACCTTAGACCAAATCATACACTTTCTGTGCCCAATTCGAAAAGGGATTTCTGGGTGCAATTACAAGTTTATTGCCATAAATATAGCATTTATACCTGCCAGAAATTCACAAAATGATTCCTGGCAGTAGAAAGTGGATTTACTTCTGAACATATATCTGCCACAAGTATGGACAAATCTGCAGTGGTAAATACCGCATAAAGGGGGTCATTATGATGGCGGGGGATCGCCACCGCCCGGCCGGCAGTGGCGATCCGGCCGCCATCACAACATGATTTACCCCCCCACCACATTAGCATGGCGAGGGTACCGTGGTGGACGGAAAGTCCGTCCGCCGCTTTTCCGCCGGTCGGCAATCGTTATGATTGCCTGCTGGCGGAGCTGAGGCATAACATGGTGGCGATGCCTTCCAGGCACCGCCAACCATATTATGTTGACAAGGCCTTTCCAGAAAGGTTGGTGGGAATTACTTTGGGGGCCCGTTGCGGGCCCCCAGGGGGGTGGGGAGTTGGGGGTTGCAATTGGGGAGTACCTGTGGTACCCCCTTCATTGCCATGCACAAGGTGGCAGGCAGCAATCGGTGCCTGTCACCTTGTGCATGGCAATGCAAAGCATGCCTCTTTGACATTAAATTGGGTGCAGAAGCACCCGCCGCAATGTTAAAGATGCAGAATGCGACCACCAGGGTGGCGGTTGCATCCTAATTGGCAGTGCGGGACCGCCGCACCGCTGCCAGCCGGTCCCAGGACCGCTAGGGTGTCCACCCGCCATCCTAATAAGCCCCATAGAGTGGGAAGTGGGCAACACAGGGGCATAGTTTGCTTTATTAGTTTGTAAACACCACAAACATCTCTGTTTGTGAGTGTTCACAAACTGAAATCAGAGCCTTTCCTACTCTGGAAATGGTTGCAAAATTATTCCAGTGACGATCGGATGTAACTCCAGTTTGAGCATGGAAAGGGGAACTGATCACCCAAACATTTCTTAGGGGCACAGGGAAAAGGCTTTTTTCTATGGGGGGGGGGGGGGGGAGTTTGACCATGGACACAAGAAATGTGGTTTGGACATTCTGCTGCTCATCGATCTATAAATAAGTTGTAATCTATGTACAGATAGCCTTTAAAAATTCAAATGCCAGGTGCAATAGTGCTCCTGGAAGCCAGCACTAAATGTGTTTTTCCAGGGGTGTTTGGACAAAATATCAGAAAATATTGCGATACAAGAAATATCATGTCCAGAATATCCAGATTTCAGAAACATCATCAACAGGAATATAAAAGGTAAAAATATTGTGTTTAGTTTTAGCTTTAATATCGTTGTGAAAAATATTGACGTAGAAAATATTGTCGTTTGTAATGTAGTTTGCAAGTGTTCAATTAGTATGTCATTTATTGTAAACACTAATGTGGTCATACAAGGTATAGTAATGAGAAAAAGGGAGGACTCCGTCCTGTTTTATGCTTTCTTTATTAGGGAGTTTAATTTTCTGGTTGAAGGGAAGCAAAAGAAAAGGGTTCGCAGAATAGTCTGCAGACAAGGGAATCAGTCTTTCTCTGGACACTCTTTCTTTGGGCACAATTGGGCTAGGCTAATTCTCCTCTCCTCTCAATGGGCTGTTGCGGGGCTTGGCGATATGCTTGGTGTTTTTCTTAATGACAGCCGGTAACTGGCTCAACCTTCTGATGCGCAGTGGCGGCCATCTTGGGTGTCCCGGTCGCGGGACTACATTTATGTAGTGGGTTTAAGTGCATATTTTTATTAATTTCTTTATTTGTGGTTTTTGTAAGATAATTTATTAGTTGTAGAATTGTTGACATGGATATTTTTAGTTATGTTAATGTATATAAATAAAGGTATGTTACTTCTTTTTGGTAAAGGGATATTGGGTATCTAGGGGCTAAGGATGGGGAGATTTGTAAAAAGTGTCTATTATAAAATAACAGTTATGGTAACAATTTGAATGATATTCAAATACATTTTTTACAATTTTACATTAATGTTTTTAATGAATTTTAATTTAATAGTAATTAAAATGTATATTGTTATAGTTTACCTTTGTATGTTCTTAATAAAACTAACACAAATATTAACATATTAATTAATTAAAAAGAATTACAAGTTAATTTTAATAAACTAAACAAATAGAAATATTTTTTATATGCAGTTTAGAATTTTATAAATCTTCTGGGAAATCATTTTTAATTATAAAAATATATAAAAAATATTTTACATTATTATGTTTAATTCATTTTAATTTAAGATTGAATAAAATATATATTGATGGTATTAACTTTAAAATGAAAATGTTTTAAATATAAAAAGATCAATTATTAAGTAAAGAATGTAAAAATTAAAAATATTAGAATTATTTTATTAGAGTAAAATGATTAGAAATAATTTTTATATAAACTTTTAGAATGCTAGATTTTTTCTGAAAAATATTAAATATTACACATATTTGTAATTTATTTTGTTCTAAAATGATAATTTATTTTTTAAATTATACTTTTAACTTTTTAGAATAAATTTTTTTTAAATTCATATTAATTTTATGTTTAATAGTTTTGGATTACCATTGTATTTATTTTATGATACAAAGTTAAGGAATGGCAGTAAATAATGTTATAATTATATTAATTATGAATTGTGATACTTTGCTAATATTTTTATGTTTATATTTGTAGAAATGGGTTTGTAGTTTTGGATTGTGTGTTTTTAGATTTTATTTAATTGCATTTTATAGTAAAAAAATGTGTGTTAATCTTTAATTTGTATTACCTTACTTAAATTGTTTTATATTCAAGTGTATATAGTAATTTTCTCCTCTTTAGCGTCTAACACCTTCTTCAAATAGCCATAGATTGTAGTGGGAATAGTGGGAATAGTAAATGTCACCCCTTTAGTTTCCAAAGTGTTCCCCAAATATGGTTAGATTGGAGTGGGAACAGTAAATGTCACCCCTTTAGTTTCCAACGCCTTTCCCCCATGATGGTTAGCCTGGAGTGGTAATAATAAATGTCACCTCTTTAGTGTCCTAGACCCACCCCCTATATGGTTAGACTGGAGTGGGAACAGTACATTTTACCGTTTAGGAGCCTATTACGAGTCCAGACTCATGGTGGCGTGGGGTGGTAGTTTTGCAATTGCCCTATTATAACCCTAGTGGTCATGTTACCCTGAAACCTTCGACTCTGCCAGGGAACTGCCGTTCCCTGGCGGTGGTGTGGTGAGGCAGTCCAGAGCAACTTATAAGCTAGGCGGGACCACTGCGGTCCTGCCAAGCAGATTACGACTTTCATCACTGCCACTGTTTTCATGGAGGTCTTTCCTCCATGAAAATAGTAAAAGTGAGGAAAGAAAGGGGGCCCTGCACGGCCCCCTGTGCCTCACACCTTGTGGATGCACACAGTGGGGCACAACTTGTCCTCCCCCTGTGTGCATGCACAGATGTTCCAGGACGGCATGGAGTTTTCAGTGCATGTTGTGCTGGAACTTCCTTTGATGTACCCATTGTGGTGCCTATGTTATAGGTACCGCCATAGGAACGCTAAAGGAGGAGCATGCCAATGACTTAAAAAGTAATAAAAGGGTGTGCCGTCTCCACACAGGTCTGAGGGTGCGGCTGGCCGTCGCCGCAACGTTAAACTCATAATAGGGTCCTCTGGTGCTCATTAGGATGGCGTAGGGACCGCCACCGCAAGCCGTGGGATGGCGGGCCCTCCGCCATTTGACAGCAGTTTCCCCCCACCAGATTATGATGGGGGGGGAATCCTCAGGGAAGCACGGCGAACGCAAAGACCCTCCACCACAGTTCCGCAAGGCGGTCCATTTCCTCCCGCCTTGTAGTACCAAAACAAAGGGCAGCATTGTGGCGGTGCCTAGGGATTACGATATCCCTTTCCGCCTGTCTTTTCACGGCGCACATCCCACCACGAAAAGACAGGCCAAAACGGAGTTGTGGGCCTGTAGCGGGCCCCCCTTGTGTTGGGGGGAGGTGAGGTGCACTTGGGGGGTACTATTTCACTGCACCAAGTGGCAGGCACTGTGTGGTGCTTGCCATGTTGTGCAGTGAAATGCAAAATATGCAATTTTAACATCGCAGCGAGTGCCGCCGCAATGTTCAAATGAAGAATGCGACGGCCATGGTGGTGGTCGCATCCTAATTTGTGTTGCAGGACTGCCGCAGGCTTGGCAAACTGTCCCGGTTTACAACAGGATGGCTGACAGACTTCAGTCCGCACGCCATCCTAATGAGCCCCTAAGTGTCTAACAGTGTTTTAAATTGGTTATGTTATGTTATGTTAACATTATTTATACAGCGCACAGCTGCCCCAGCAAAGGGGCGTCCAGGGCTTGAACAAGTACTAAAACATAACACGCAGGAAGAAGAAAAAAGACGGCTAACCAAGTACAGAGAACAGGAAAGTTTTGATAGCACGCCTAAAGACGGACAGATTATCCAGAGCTCGAATGTGCACCGGGAGAGAATTCCATAACCCAGCGGCAAGCACTCGGTAGGAGCGGCCACCCATCATGCTGAGTTTAAAACGGGGGCAGACCGCGAGATGAAGAGCCTCCGATCTCAAGGACCTCGAAGGAACATACGGGGTGAGCAAGTTAGCAAGTGCAGGCGGCGAGGAGAGCTTCATAATTTTAAAGGCCAAACAAAGCGCCTTAAACTTAATTCTTTGCCTAACCGGCAGCCAGTGAAGGGCAGAAATAGTGCTGGAAACAGAGCAATGCCTAGGAAGACCAACAATGGCCCGCGCCGCAGCATTCTGTACCCTTTGTAGCCTAGATGCCTCAGCCTGGTTTACCCCCAGCATCAGTGCGCTACCGTAGTCCAGCCGAGATAGAATCGAGGCTTGGACCACGAGCTGCCGGGTGGGGGGGTAAAAAAACTTGAGGTTTGGCCTTAATCCTCGCAGGATTCCATAGCAGGTGGCTGCAACCTTCTTCGTATGGCCCGTGAAGGTAAGTGCCGGATCCAGCCAGACCCCTAAGTTCTTTACTTCGGAAGCAGGGACGGGAGTGACGCGGTTTATGTTGGAATGTGATTATTTATAATTTTAGTCTGAAATTCTTAATTGTAATTGTATTTATATGCAGTAGAGATAGTTTATGTTCTATAGGTATTTTTTTCCGGTCCAGGGAGGACCTGGCTTGGCAGTTCGGTCTGGACTGTTCTCATGAGGTACAGGGTCAAGACTGATTAGCATATGGCTGGGTCTAACCTGGGGTGACATGGTGAGCAAATGAACGATGGATTTAACCCAGATCTCTTGACTGGGGGTGGATGCATGATTTATTCAGCATTCCATCCATCATTTGTTTGTGTAGCACTTTAGGTATTTTTGGCGTTTAGAAATGTAGGGAAAAATAGTTATTTGTATAATTGTAGGCAATTATATCATTATTTACATATTTTTGTAGATTAAAGACACGTAACCCATGTTTCTCATTTTATTTATATTTTCAAAGTTTATTGTATAATTTGACATTTTAAAACATTTATATTTCAACTTATTAACGTGAATGGATGTGACTGTGCACCACACTCCAAGCCGGCATACCGGGTAGATCGATCCATTATGGGAAAAGGTGGGAATCTGGCAGCCTTATATCGGTGCAACAGAGAAAGGTCCCTGCCCGCACACATTCAAGCGGTAGTGCAGGCACGGCACGCAGGCACAAAACTGCTGGGATAGCAGTCCAGATTGACTCAACAGACGCCACTCTGCGACCATGACTTACTCGGTGATGTGGGGCGCTTACAGAGATTCTGTGGATGGCGCCTAATTGGCATAGACTCACTAAGGGACGTATGGAGAAATGGGAATAGGATTACCTTTCCAGGCCTCCAGACCGAATATCAAATTGCCGATGGTGAACAGTTCCGATATCTGCAGTTGAGACACGCCCTAAGACGACATGTGCCAGAGGGGGACTACTTCCAGAATACTACCCTCTGGAGGAGCGACTCTTACTTGATCCCATGCTGGAAAAAGGCGTTTCCCTCAAGTATTGTAAGATAATAAACAACCTTTCAGATCCCCTGAGTTTGTTGAGAGAGGCCTGGGAAATAACCCTTGGGCTGCTCAATGACAACTAATGGCAGGAAGTGATCCAATGCCCCAGACTGGTGGCGATTCGGGCAAGATTTAGATTAATCCAGCTTAGACTCCTACACAGGTCATACACTCCCAGAACATTCCATTACAGAAAAGGAAGATCAGACACAGACCATTGCGCCAGAGGGTGTGGAATGGTGGGTACTTTCTTCCACATTTTTTGGGAGTGTCCCAAAATCCAGAGTTGCTGGTCAGAAGTGGCTGGGGTGATGTCGACAGTGCTAGGCCTCCGCGTGCAGCCATATGCAAGATGGCACCTTCTGGGAGACACAGGAGAGTCCAATTGGCCCTCACACACAAAAACCTGTCTCATGCTGGCCTCTGGGGTGGTGAAGCGCAACATAGCAAGACTGTGGCGGCGCAAGAGGCGCTGAGGCTTACCAGTTGAAAGTGCGACATGGACTGGTGCCAACTAGCAGAGAAGGTGGTGTATGAGAGTAAAGGTTGGGCCAAGAAATGGGAAAAAATCTGGCCGGCAGGGAGGAAATATAGGAAGCAAGGCCAAAAGTGAGGGAATTACAGATTGTAAATAAGAAAGGAGCCACGGTTTATACTAGAGATGCCTTTTGCATATGGGCCACATTGTATCCTGTGTCCTGAATGCTGTTTAAAGAATGATACTCATTGATTATTGATTGTAATGATGGGTCAAATATTGTTTCAATAAAAATACTGTTTTAAAAAAAATTAACATTTATATAAAGTAAATGAAATTTCTTATCATGATTTCTTTAAAAAACAGTAATTTATATATTTTTTTTTTAAAACATTTTTGAAAACCTTTATTGCACAATAGAATCATACAATTACGGGCCTACAACCATCCGGCCGGCCTCGGTAGCATCTGAAGTGCAATAGCAAATGGTAAAGGCGACCCGGCAACATAGGAACACATCCAGGATAATATCAAGTTACACTGAAAACATATGCGCCACCGGGAAGCAGGAGAATTGAGGTTTAATTTTAAAGTTTTTAGTATGTCCATGAAAGGGGCTAGAAAGGATCTGAGGCAAGATAGACCATCCAGGACATAAGTGGGCGAGTATCAGCATCATTATTACGCAAACAATTTCCTTTCAGCAATGGACCGCAGAGGACCCGACAGGAGAAAAGGTAAGCTAGCATTGCTACGGTTGGCAGGTACCACCCACACCATATCGATCCACCCAAAAACCCCAGGAAAAAGTGGGAGAGAAAGAGTAAAAGTAGGAGAATAAAAAGGCCCATAGTAACAAAAGGAAACATAAATACGCCCGCCCCACCCTACACACATGCAGAGGCTACGGCCTACCCCCCCCCTCGCAGAGTGCCTGTCGCCCCAAAAGAGTACCCGAAATGCAGAAGAGAAGAAAAGAGAGAAAGGAATTCACAGAAGACCGGGGGAGGGCCCAGGCAAAAGAAACAAACAGTCAATAAAACCACCCTCGGCCATCCCTCCTCAGCTCCCGACCCGACACCGTAATAGCATATACCATCACTACAGTTTCACTTTTCCGTCAACCATGTAGCATCCGACCATGTTCAAAACACTAATAGCGTCAGCCTTGTCCCCGTCGATCCAGCCCAGCAACGAAGTCCAGGCGGGCAGCGGCCATCTTGGACACGAAGCGTAGATGCAAAGACCACCACCAGTTCAAAAGCCCCTCGCAGAAATCTGTCCCACGTAGTGCAGAACAATCAGTAGCTACCCAGCCAAGGTGGAAACCCAGCAGTAGTACCTGAAGGCCGATGGGCCAGGGCCGTTGCAACAGTCTCATGGCAGGGCAGGGGGGCCCTCCGGGGGATCCCAAGGTGGACACGGAGCAAGTCGACCAGCAAGCACTATCCAGCCGGTGGGCAGGGTCCAGCGTCACACTCCCCAACAGCACCAGAGTAGAGGGCCCAGCAGCCGAGTCATCCGGGGTGAACCATGTATCGACACACGGCGGGTTACACGGGTCCCATCCGCCGGTCACCGGGTGCAGCAGGTCCGGCGGGGAACAGCCAGCAGCGCTGTCGCCTGGGAGCCCACCGGGCATAACTCCATTTAGTCGGTCTCCCAGATCACGGGCACAAGCCCGCATAGATGACCGCAGAGCGTGCAGGGCAAGGAAGACATCAGCAAGGGCAATGGGCTCCACAGCAGCAGAGTCCCGCACCCAGAGGGCGTCGCCATCTTGTCGTCCACTGTAGTGGCTGTCGGAGCCCATCTCTAAGGCGAAGCCGATTATGTAAGCAATGGGCGCAATCACCACTACTCCACGAAGAAGGTTAAACTCCCGCCGTCCGGGTCCTGCCGTAAGAAACTGGCCTCATGGAGAGCGTCTCATGAAACCCCCGGGGGCTACCAGCAGAGATGCAGAGCGCCTGGTAAAATGGCGCCCACCGCGGCACCAAAGAATAGTAAAATCCCCCAGCACCGAGCCTGGGACGGGTGAGGGATACAATGTAGCTCCTGATGTAGTGTGGAAGCAAACTTGGAAGGGCGGGCCGGGCGGCACACTGTAGCATTCGTTGCAACAGTATCACAGTAGCCTCCGGCCCCTCCCGCTGCAGGCGTCCGCGGCTGCCGAGTCAAGAGGAAGCCTCTCCGGAGAACAAAGACCCGTTCCCTCACGCGCCGCGGTGGGGCAGGACAAAGGCAAATCTCCGGTTCCACAGTGAGTTGGCCGACGGGGAACACATTATTCGGGGCGGAAGCCCAGCGCGGCTCAGAAGCGCCGGTGTTCAGTCAGGATAGTGTTCAGGATCCGCTGCGCTTCGAGCAGAAGGCGGGCGGGTCAGCGGAGCCGAGGAGTCAGGCGGCCATCGCGGTCGCTGGCTTGGCTCCTCCCCAGTAATTTATATTTAAATGTGATTGTATGTAACATATATTCCACTGTTATTTTCCATGTTTTAACAGTTTTTTAACATGTATTAAATGTTTTTATATGCATGTTTTAAACATAATTTTAACGTATGTTTTTTCAGTATATATTAAATAATTTATACTTTACAATTTCATAACATTTTGAACGGCAAAGGGATATCCTAATACCTCCGGCAGTGTCTGTGCAGGCACCGCACCATTGTACGGCAGTGGTGGCTGGTCCATAGGGGCGCCAGGGCGGCGCCCCACGATGGAAACTGCTCATGCATGTTTTAAACATAATTTTAACGTATGTTTTTTCAGTATATATTAAATAATTTATACTTTACAATTTCATAACATTTTGAACGGCAAAGGGATATCCTAATACCTCCGGCAGTGTCTGTGCAGGCACCGCACCATTGTACGGCAGTGGTGGCTGGTCCATAGGGGCGCCAGGGCGGCGCCCCACGATGGAAACTGCTCACTGCAGTTCGGGCCACAGGAATGTAAGCAGACAAATTGATAGCTTTCACAATTCGTCTGTTTACATTTCCGGGCTGGCCTGTGCTTCACGGGTGAAAGTGGGCATGTCAACGCACAGTGCACGCAGTCGAGAGCAGGAGTCCAGAAGATGGTCTGACTGTGCATGTGAGAGAGGAGCGTTGCTCCTCACCCACATTCACAAACCATTAGGTATGCTGCACATGCCTAGTGTAGTGCAAGCTTCTGAAGATAGGCTTCTGCTCGGGGGGGGGGGTTATGTGTTTTTCCAAAGTTGCCCCTTGCCTTATCAAATGCCAGGATACAGAGTAAACAAGGGTCAGCCGCCCGGCCCCCCGTCACATCCAGTCTCCTGATTTGGCAGTTAGTATTTCCTGCTGAGCGGTAAAAGAAAAGAGCGGGGAGAAGTTAGTTCCACCACGTTGCAGAGGAGACGTGATGCGACGCGGGACCGGAGGAGATGCCTGGTAAGTTTTATTCATTAAATTAACAACCAGCCCCCCTCCCCCCGCATACCCCCGAGTAACGCCGGGCGCTACTGCAATTGCGCTGTAAAAGTCACCTTTTTAAAACAGTGTTAAACCCTCTTCCCCCCACCAGCAAACCTATTATGTAGGTTCCTCAGCTAACAGTGCTTCCAAGCTGGCCCGGCAGTAGCCCTGAAAACAGCGGGCAGTGCGATGGCGGCCCACTGGTGCACAACCTCTTTAGAAACATTGGGGGCAATTGCACACATTTGTTCATATGTTGATTAATTAATGAATTTAGTTTTACAAATTAAGCACTGCCTAATAGCAACTCCTGTTATATATAGCACTTAGAAAAGATAGAAGGTAAAACCCTTGGAGAGAGTAGAGGCGCGGGGGAGGAGCAAGAGGGCGCACACTTGATTTTGCCCAGGGCGCAAGCAGTCTCACCTTGCTCTCTCTACCTTCTTCTCCCATCCAGCGGTTCTCTTCCCCGCAGTGGACTAAAAGAATCTTACCAGCCAGATCCCGGGCTGTCTCGTGAAAGCCACTAGTGAGTGTGGTTCCCTACACATAAAGATGTGTAAATGACAATTTTGCACCAACATTCTGAACACCATTGTGCTTTCATTTAGGATAGGTGTTTAACAATTCTATTACAGGACCGGAGGCTTCGTATTATGCTTCTCTTTCTTTAATATGCTACACACAGCAGCCAATGAAATTTAAGTTATACCAAAACAAACTACATTTCCCATGATGC
Source organism: Lissotriton vulgaris (assembly GCF_964263255.1). Classification (NCBI taxonomy): domain Eukaryota; kingdom Metazoa; phylum Chordata; class Amphibia; order Caudata; family Salamandridae; genus Lissotriton; species Lissotriton vulgaris. Next base: position 1,326,319,860 of record NC_141687.1, on the reverse strand, counting down.
TAAACACACATCACTTCCTGCAATAGTCCATAAGACCTGGTCACTCCCGGATATCCTCCTCTTTCGTTGCTGCTCACGCAGCCAGTTAAGAGCCTTTACTTGCCTTGCTATTTTTGAATAGTGCTTACTGTACTGTTATATTTGAAATTGTATTGCATTTTTGACCTTTTATTACTGACTCTGTATTTTGGCACGACTGTCCCTCTGGGCTGTATTTTCCTGTGCTCGTGCTGCAGCGCTCTACATTGTGGTATTGAGAGAGCGCAAAATTTTGTTAGAAATTGTAGGGGTGCATCATATTCACAAGTAATCCGCACCCGCATATATAGAGGCTTATAATCATGTTTAACGTGTGACACAAGCTATGAACTCATGTATCAGAACTTTCCATAGCTGCAACATAAAGTGCTTTTGAAATACTAATGCCATGTTAACCTAGAAATGTATTTGTGAAGTAATGCTAATTCAGTTAAAGGATGCTTAAAGAGGCATCAATGTATTCCAATGCATGTTTAGTATTTCATTATTGTATTCATGTAACGACATAGAAGTGTTTAGTTGGAAAATGTATTCTTTCTTTTGCTATAATGATGTAGGCCTAACGAGCAAAACTGTTTGCCAATGTTAGGGGGTGACATCTCGAAACGTGCAGAGGCCCAGGTGGGGATAGAGGATTGTGTAGGCCGAGCTAGGAATCTTTCTTCTAACATTAAATCATGGAACTGCCTTTTTTCCTAGATGGTTGCCTTAGAGAATTAATTGCAAGTAGCATGTTAATGCGACCCGATTTATGTGCGTTCCTTTGCAGGTGCAAGGTTAACTAAAGATAGTAGAAAAGGGGCCATTGTGTAAGAGAGTTAGGATGGTACTTCCAGACCTGGAGGAGTGGCTGTGGAATTTTAGGGAAGCAACTTCAAGAGAAAACGACTGTGGGACCCAAGGCCGTTTTTCAACGAACAAAGATGAAGATATCACCTTGAAGCCGCTTTGAAAACTAACACTTTGAGAGGGGCGTCCCTTAGGGCGTGCCATCTGAATTGTGGGTTTCGTATTAGGGACAGCACCCCGGGGAGGAGAGCAGAGTAGAAGCGCACGAGGACCAAGAGAGATGCTGGGTAGGCAGAGAGCGATGCTATGCGAAGATGGGTTCATAGTCTAAGTTCGAACAAAGTGAGTGTACTTCTTTGGAAGTCACCACGGCTGACACCTTTTGTTAGGAGAGAACCTGCGGTATAGGGATGTCACTTAGTATAGCAGAGGGACAGATTTATCCTGATGTATTTCTTCTTTTCTTCAATGCCTACCAAGACCCAAATTATAGCAATCCTTGCAAGTCTTGTGGTTTTCGAAATCATTTTGGTACTGTTTCTTAGTCGATTGAGACTTTTCCGTAGGATTATGTTTGTATTAGTGCCCGTATATTTGCTGAACCTTTTACTGAGGTGTTTATATACACAACTGCTTTTGGCTTTATAATAAATTTTCAAACTTGACTTTTTGTCAGTGGTTCTTTGGGGAAGGCGATGAAGGTAGTTCGGATTGACTAAGATTTCCTTCTACACTCTATGACAGGTAAAAAGGTCCAAATCGACCTGTGACGGGATTCTAGAGTTCTGATTCTGAATCTAGATTAAAATTTCCCGCCTTTCCAGTTGGTAGCAGAGTAGGATGGTTTATCTTCTAGAATGAAGGTAATCCAGACAGGCTAAGATTTCCCCAAGGCCCATAGAGATTTGAAGATGTGCGTCCATAGAGCAGCGGACGGAGGATGGCGATCCACGGAAGATGACGAAGAGTGACGGTGCGGCAGAAAGCAGCAGGTCGTAGGAGAGTGAGTATGAAAAGGATCATGCGTGTTAGATTGCGGTGTGTATTGTGTTGTTGAAATTGTATTGTCTAGCGGAGTTGAGTGCCTGTAGTGTGAAAGGAGAACAGGTTGTGAGCGCGCGCAACCGGTGAAAATCTTAAGCTCAAGAGGAGAGCTTAAGTGGTTCGGGTGTATCGAACACCTACAGTAATTGTCGACCATTGAAAGGGGATCATGGGGTACCATTGATCGCCCGCAGGACCGAGATAGGGGGAATGAATGTGTGAATGCGTGGGTAACGGACGCCGGTCAGAAAGGCGATTGTCTGCTCATTAAGTGGACAGACATTTGCCAGTTGGTGACAATTACAGTCAGACTGTGGACGTACAGTCAGAGAAGTGGTTACTTGTTCGGAAGTGATCATTTCAAATTGTATGATTGGGACGCATGCATGACCGAGAAGCGAGCAGAGAAAGGAGGGGAACTGCTGCAAAGTGGAGGCAAGTGACGTCAGGAAGCGCCGCGCTGGGATAGGACGGTTAGTGCGGAGCCGCGCTGAGATTGGGCGGTTAGAGAAGTAACGAGTGACGTCAGGAAGAGCCGCGCTTGAATAGGGCGGTTAGAGTAAAGCCGCGCTGGGATTGGTGGATTGTCATTGTGAAGCAAACGAACGTAGTAAACAAAGAATTGTTGCCGGATTCACCATGAAATGTCTAAAAGGGTTGCAAAGTTGTTTCTCGGGAGAAAAGAGGTTAGAACCTCGGGTGGGGAAGAGGCTTCACCTGAGGATACGCCAGCTCATTATATGTCTACGAATGTTGGGTTACATACTATATTGTGGCTTGAGAACTGGTGTAAGATGACTGAGGGGAATGAGGAACTGACGTTTCCTAAGTACGGGACATTCAGATTAGAGGTGTTGTACCAGCTAAAAGCGATTATGTCTTCCTTGCGACCTTTGCCCAGACCAACACAGTTTGAGGCATTGAATGCGTGGATCAGGGCAGCCCATGAGAAGAATAGGGATAGAAGACAAGAAAGAGTGAACAGATCAGTTAGGGCGGTGCAGGACGCGAGGTGGGACGCACTAGCCAAGAGATGGAGAGTACAGACTATAGAAGGAGATAGGTTGTACCCACTGCTGGTCAGTGAGAGGGAAACGCAGAAAAAAAGTACAGAAGATGATGACAGTGAAACAGAAGACAGTCTGATAGAGAGGCTGTTGTCAGACAGACCACCCCCATATAATCCAGAAATAGAGGGGAGATCACCACCACCAACAGAGAGAGAGAGACATCGACAGTGGACGGTGGAGTCTTAAGATAGAGTGACTTGGGCCCAGTAGGGAACAGGGCTGTTACGGCGGAAGGTGAGGGGGTACCTCAGCGGGCCCCGGAGGCAAGGGTAGTGGGAAGATTCACCGTGCAGCAGGTACATTGTGAAGAGGGGGCCAATGCTAAGAGACTACCAAATGCCCTTACGGTACCTGTTACCATGGGTCCAATAGTGTCAGTATACAACCCCGAACAGATGCATACTGAGACCCTGCCACAATTAGATAGGGAGAGGAACGTCAGCGAAAATAGGAGTAATGTGGCGGATGAATGGAACCAATGGTCCCGACCTGTAGAGAGGAGCACCCCTTTGGCAGCATCGGCAGATTCCTCTAGGGAACAGGGGGGCTTAAGAGGACCGATGGATCTGAGAGGACCACGGCCCCGGCAGATTAGAGAATTGAGGCCAGATTTGAGGACCTGGGAGACAGTTGCAGATATCCAGAGTGACGGGTCAAGAGACGATTGCAGACAGTGGGAAGTAGACAAGAAGGGGACCGTGGGAGTGAGGAAAATAGGGGTATGTCTAACCCTGGGACTGCAGAAAGAAGACAAGAGTGGAATTGTGAAAGATGGGAGAGAGGAAGTGTTCCTCATAACATCCCCGAGGAAGACAGAAGAGTGAGTCAGGAATGCAAAGGGAAAGACTCTAGTGAAACCTCTAGTCATGGCACACTAAGAGCGGTGATAAAGGCAAGGAGAATAGATGTGCTGAGACTAAAATCAGAGGTGGAGGAAATCGTAGAGGGTACGATACCTCTAGAAAGAATAGAACTTTACGAACCAGATGAACTGCTGTTTGTAGCGAAAGATGTTACTCACCGAGCTAGGGCAGCTCACGAGAAACTAACGGAATTAGCGAACAAATATTCAGTGGACCTGACCAGGACAAAGGCGTTCCAAGGTGGCCATAGGTTGCAGTATACAGACCAAGATCTTGACGAGAAGAGAGTGATCGGATTAAAAACCCACAACAGAGAACTAGTAGTGGGAATCCGAATATGGGTTCAGCTGGACAAATGGGAAGAAAAGTGGTCAAAGAAAAAAAGTGTTAGACGAAGCACTATAGAGATGTCTCCAGGAGCAGGGCTAATGCATGCAGAAGCATACCCCTTGAGAGAAGTAGCCCATGGGGGATATGTGCACGTACCCTGGAGTAGGGGAGATTTGGCTGCCTATACGAACACATTTCCAAAATTGAGGGAAAACCCAGTAGAATGGTACAAGCAGGTAGAGAGGTTTGTCAAAATTTCAAAGGTACTGTGGGTTGATCTGAACACACTGTTTGACATTGTGGTTCCGGGAGATCTATGGGTAACATGCAAGGTCAGTGTCGAGTGGCCCACAGAGGAGCCAGAAAGAGAGGCACTCACAAATGGACCTTCACCAAGAGTAATGATAAAGTACGAGCAAGTGATTACGTGGTTGAAAACCAAAGTGCCACCACAAGACATAGATTGGGTAAAAATAGACCGAACTAGACAAGAACCGAAAGAGACCGTTCATGAGTACTATGAGAGACTGTTACAGATATTCAAGCAGTGCAGTGGTCTGGATGTGATGGATCCAAAGGACATGGGACAGTTTGTGTCCAAGTTTGTTTTGGGCTTGAGACCCGAGATCTGTCTAATGATACAGCAACATTTGATCTGTTGGCAGAACAAGCCTCTAGATGAGATTCTGAGGTATGCTAGGTACTGCAGTGATGAGATAGATTCGAAGACAAAGAAGCTCAAGGATAAACTGATACTAGTCCAAATGCAATCTGGAGGACAGGGTCAGTCGGGAAATGGAACGTTGGGGAGAAGGTCGAGCAGCCAGAAAAGGGACAGCGTGCACATAGATTTCCCTTCACAGTCAGGAAACCACGACAAGGCCAAGAAAACTATCCCAGGGCCATTCTGGTGTCGTTCAATAACTTCCTTGCCCGCGAAGTCATTTATGCAAATGCAAGACCGGATAAGAAAGCGGATGGATTGGGCTGTCAATTTTTTGTGCGACCAGATTATTGCCAAGCTACTGTGGCTCAACGATGGCAACTGAGGCAATTAATTCCTGATTTCCAAAAGAAAGAGGTAACAGTGTGTAGGAGAGTAGGGTATGCTATCCTATGGTCACCCCAATTTTTGCTTTTTGCTTCACTGGTTTTCGACTTACTGAGGCTGTGGGCCTGCTAGTCAGACCCCCAGCCTGCTGTTCTCTCTCTAAATTTATAATACATGTGCTATAGGTACATACCACAATTGGAAATGGACTCCTTGTCAGCCCCTGTACCATGCACTATAGGTGCTCAGGGCATAGGTGCCACCAAGGCCTACCAGGGGCTGAAGCATAGCTTTTGCCACCCCTGGCTGGTTCTTAAATTGACACAACTGGCTGATCACTCAGCTGGGGCAAGAGGGTGTAATCACCCCTTGCTTAGATATAGTATACCTATATATAAACCTATATCTGGACACATATATAGCCTGTAAGCCACTCCTATGGAAGGCCTCATCAATCCTGGAGGCAGAGTGCGTGGTTTTATGTGAGATGGAGCTCTGGCATGAGCTGAGCCTGTCTGCAGCTGTCGGGAACAACTCCCTAAGCTGATCCGGGATAATGCCATACCATATACTCTTAAGCGCCTTATAATCCTCGCGGTTATATAGCAACTTTGGTTTGGCTTTATCAAAACATGTCGTGTAAGGTGTCATACGAATTGGAATACTACCCCCTCGCCAGTTCTGGCGACGGGGGTAGCATTCCACCCTTCTAGAGGGATAAGACATGTTACTTTACTGAAACGCGGTTGATTTAAAATGAGCCTCAGATCCACAAAATGGATGCCTCTGCCACAGACACGGGTCTGGCCTCCTGCTGCTGACCGAAACTCAGCATATGGTGGCCTGGACAAAGAGTTTCCTGTCTCAGGGCGGTGTCAAACCACCCCAGACAGGAGATAGTGGATTGTAGTAGGGAGGTTTCAAAGAAACCAGACACTGCCTGGGGAGCACAAGGCTGCCCCTTGCATAATCCGGCCAAACCGGTTCTGGGGCCTTCCAGCCCCAGTCCCAGCGCGGCCTGGATCAAAGGAAAGGGGTGTAACCACCCCCTTCCTGGGTCCCACCCATAGGAGGGGACCTAGCAGGATGTCCAGCCCACCAGATTCGAATAAGAGTGGGAGCAGTGCCAATGCAACTCAGATCATCCTGAAGAAACATAAGAAACGAATTCTGGACCCTTCGACTTTCTACTCGACATAGAAGACTGAAGAATCTCCCTTGTGGTCAAGGAGTGACCACCCTGTGCAAACAGGCACCATCCAGCCCTCGACCCTTGCTTTGTTGCAGTTCCCGCCGGAACTCGAGCGACAGAGATCGACGAGATCAAGCTTGCCTGCCTTCTCCCTGCCCGATCCACAGTCCCTGCAGAGCTGAGACCAGTGGAGGCGACCGGAAGCGTGGGGCACGCCATCTTGAAAAGGCCACGAGACGCTGACCGTGCAGCCCACGAGTGACCCTCGAAGCTGTACACCAGGGTTTGAGAAGCCCCCACCCCGAGCTCCACTTGCACCAAAGCTACCCCCTCCACACTCGACGAGTGCTGCGTGGGGCTGTTCTGCTTGTGTTGGCTCGACGCGTTGGCCCGGTCACTTGCCTGCTGGCTGGTGGCCCCTGTGCCGACGAAAACTTGAATACGACTTGCTTTTCTGGTTGCTCCAGATCTGCACCAGCTCCTGTGAAAAGGAGCCCCCACTCTGACCCTCCTGGTTCGAGTGATAAGCAATCTCCCGGTTCCGCGTGGATTGCTTTTGCCAAGTGCTGTTTGCTGCAATCTTGAAGCCGACGGTGCTGACGGCGAGAACCTTCATGGGACAGATCGTGACCTTCTCCTGGACATCGCAGATGCCCCAGAGCCCACGTGACAGCGGAGAGAAGCCTATCGACAACCACCTGATTGCGCCCGACATTGCCTGGTTCCGTCCTGGTTCCACCCTGGTCACTGCTGAGTGACCCAGACTCTGTCCCCTCTGCTTTCAGGTACTTTTCTACTTCGATCCACCCTTGGATCGCACCGGACACTTCTGCTTCACATCGCCTGCAGCTGCAACAGCTCCAAGCACCAAGAGCCTGCGTGTCAAAACCCGACGCCACTTCGACCCTGTGCACCCACGGCCTGTGGGTGAGGTAACATTGCAAAGCCGGTGTTCCCACACTGGTACACACCTCTAGGGTCTGTGTCTAAAGTTTTGTTCCTCTAGGTTCAGCGGAAGTATCTTTTAATTCACTTTGTGTAACTTTTACGCACCATTGACATTGCATTGGTGCAAGCCGCACTTTCCGTGCTGCACCCGTCTCCTGTGGGCTACTCCCGACTTCAGCATTGCTAGTCCTGACTGCTCCCAGCGAATCTCTAGGCCCTAGGCCTAACCACTGTTCGATTGGTATCTCTTATACCACTTTTTTAGTATATGGTTTAAGTGGCCACCGGCCCTCATCCAAAATTGTGCAACTTTGTATGTTATACTGTGCTTTTGATTTAACGCTTGTGCCCCTTTCCTCATAAAGAGTACTGGGGAGTAATTTAGAAATAAATACATATATTTTTATAATATATACTTGTGTGGTGTCCTTTCATTTGATTACAGGATTGTATGTGGTAAGACAGCTCGCTTAACACGACCTCTTAAGTTAAGCCTTTAAGGCTGCTTAGTCCATGCTACCACTAGGATAGCTTGTCTAACAAGGTTGACTTACAACCTGACATCTTTGGGGTTTGTTTGGACTGATACCCAGTGGTTCCAGAATTGGAAACACTACATATCAGGCCAACTTCTCACATTGGTGTGCAGCGGTGCGGATTTGAGCTTGCTGTTTGTTTTACCATTGCAATCTTTACATCAAATTGAAAGATCACATCAAGTACCTTAGGTACATATAAATCAAAAGCTTAGCATATTAAGTTCTACTGAATTTAGTAGTTGTAGATTAAAGGGATTAGCACACCCTGACTACAACTCACTAGCAAGGTACAGTAGGAAAACACTTAGTGTAGGTAAGTGCATCACTTACACCTCACTAGCAGTCATGTCTGATACAGGTGGAGCCTCAGGGTCTGCCCCTGTAGCAGTTGACCTTACCAAGGCAACTTCCAGATATGACAACCTTAGCCACAAAGACCTGAGTGCCTTGTGCACAGCCAGGGGGCTAAAAAAGGGCAGAGGCCCTACCATTCCTTCCCTAATAGCTATCCTAGAAAAGGATGACTTAGATAAGGTGAGTCAGGCTCCCTTAGATTCAGGTGAAGGGATAAACTCCCCTGAGAATGAGGATCTTCCTGAAGATGAAGAGGAGGAGGAAGAGGAAGAGGAAGGCTCAGATGTAGAAGAGCCTGAAGATCAGGATCAGAGGGTGAACCAGGTACAGGTTGCCAGGCTTAACCAGGCCAACCTACACCTACATGAGAATGGAGAGGGCCAGCACCTCCCCAGATCTCATAACATAATTCTCCCAGGTAACAGGAGGGTGAGATCTCAATCAGGGGACTCTCATCTTTCTAGTGCCTCAAGAGAATCTCAGAGAGGGATGACTCCCTCCCAGAGGAAAGAGCATAGGGCCAGAATGAGGGCTGTCCAACTCCAGATAGAGAGGGAGGAGGTAGCCCTGGCTCAAGCTAAGCTTACCTTGGCTCAAGCTAAACTTACCTTGGCAAGGGAGCAGAAATTGAGTGGCTTAGATGCCACTGGTGGCAGCAAAGTTCCTAAAGAAAAAGACAGGGCCTATGACAATAGAAACCTGACAAAAATTGTGCCCCCCTACAAGGAAGGGGATGACATCCATAAATGGATGACTGCTCTTGAGAGGGCCTGCATGGTACAGCAGGTCCCTGAGGATCAGTGGGCAGCAATTTTATGGTACTCCTTTTCTGAGAAAGGGAGGGACAGGCTCCTCACTGTTAGACCTGAGGATGCCAAAAACTACTCTGTTCTGAAGAGTGCTCTTATTGAAGGGTTTGGCCTAACCACTGAGCAATACAGGTTGTTGTTCAGAGACACCCAAAAAGCACAGACTCAGGACTGGACTGATTTTGTTGATTGTGCCACTAAGGCTCTGGAGGGTTGGCTGCAGGGAAGTAAAGTTTCAGACTATACAGGATTGTACGATCTTATGATGAGAGAGCAGATCCTTAATAACTGTCAGAACCAGCTGTTGCATCAATACCTTGTTGACTCTGATTTGACCTCTCCCCAAGAATTGGGAAAGAAGGCAGACAAATGGGTCAGAACAAGGATTAAGCAGAAAAACCAGAACCAAGGTGACCAGAAGAAAACAGACCAGAAGGGTGGGAATCAGAAAGATAAAGAAAAGGACCAGAAGTCTTCAGGCCCCCAAACTAGCAATAAGGAGGGGGGTTCCCAAAATGGAAACAAGAAAAAGAAGAATGATGGCCCAAAGAAACCTTGGTGTAATACCTGCAAATCAGTTTCACACTGGGGCAGTGAATGCACTAAGAAAAATCCAGTCCCCACCACTGCAGCTCCTAAAGCACCTGCACCCCCTAGTACAGTCAGCAGTGGTGGTACACAGCCAAAGGGTTTAGTAGGGTTGACCCTGGGTACTGAGGTGGAATCTGGCCTAGTCAGAATCCCCACACAGGCAGTTCTCCTATATGATGTGGACTTACCTTTGCCCACTGCAGTAAGCCCCAGTAACCTGGGCAAATATAGGCAGACTCCCTTAATCAATGAGAAACTGGCTCAGGCCTACAGGGACACTTGTGCCAGTGTCACTATGGTGACACCTGACTTTGTGGACCCTGGTCAGATTGTACTAGGTGAAAGTTACCTAGTGACCAATGCAAGCAACTCCACTACTTCACATAGTGTGGCTGTTGTGAAATTCTCCTGGGGAGGGGTAGATGGCCTAAAGAAAGTTGTTGTGAGTGCAGACCTCCCAGTAGACTGTCTGTTAGGCAATGATCTTGAAAGCTCAGTTTGGTCAGAAGTGGAGTACAGGACTCATGCAGAAATGCTAGGGATTTCAGCTCATGTCCTTGCAGTGACAAGGTCTCGGGCTAAGAAGTGCCTTCCTGAACCAGTGGTGGATCTTGAAACAATAGACCAACCACAACCCAAGAGAAGGAGCAAGAGGGTTAAGGCTGTGCCTTCCCACTTGTCCCAGGTTGAGGATCAAGTTTCACAGGAAACTGATTCTGTAGTCCAAGAGGAGACTGTCTCATATGAGCTTGAACCTGACCAGGTTGAGTTTCTGGGGACAGGGGGACCCTCAAGGGCAGACCTGGGGCAGGCCCAATTAGATTGCCCTTCCCTTGAACCCCTCAGACAGCAAGCTGCTGCTGAGGCTGCAGGGAATGCTCAAGGTACCCATAAAGTGTATTGGGATGAAGGACTCCTTTATTCAGAGGCTAGAGACCCCAAGCCTGGCAAAACCAGGAGGTTGGTCATACCTTTGAAGTTTAGGGGTTTCCTCCTTACCTTGGCCCATGATATTCCCCTTGCAGGACACTTAGGCCAGAATAAGACTTGGGACAGGCTTGTTCCATACTTTCACTGGCCTCACATGTCAGAAAATGTCAAGGAGTTTTGTCGCTCCTGTGTCACTTGCCAAGCCAGTGGTAAGTCAGGTGGCACAACAAAGGCCCCCCTGATACCACTACCTGTGGTGGGGGTACCCTTTGAAAGAGTTGGAATAGACATTGTGGGTCCCATGGATCCTCCAACAGCATCTGGGCACAGATTTATACTGGTGGTAGTGGATCACGCCACCAGGTACCCAGAGGCAATTCCCCTGAGGACCACCACAGCTCCTGTGGTGGCAAAATCCCTCATTGCAGTTTTCTCAAGAGTGGGCTTTCCAAAGGAGGTTCTTTCAGACAGAGGTACCAACTTTATGTCTGGATACTTAAAAGCAATGTGGAAAGAGTGTGGAGTAAACTACAAGTTTACCACACCCTACCATCCACAGTGCAATGGGCTTGTGGAAAGGTTCAACAAGACCCTAAAGGGAATGATAAAAGGTTTACCAGAGAAGCTTAGGCGGAAATGGGACATCCTTTTACCCTGCTTGCTCTTTGCTTACAGAGAGGTCCCACAGAAGGGGGTTGGCTACAGCCCTTTTGAACTTTTGTTTGGCCACCCTGTGAGGGGTCCATTGAGTTTGGTGAAGGAAGGATGGGAGTTACCTCTCAAAAAGCCTAAACTAGACATTGTGGACTATGTACTTGGTCTCCGCTCCAGGATGGCTGAATACATGGAGAGAGCATCCAAAAACCTTGAGGCCAGTCAAGAATTACAGAAAGCTTGGCATGACCAAAAGGCTGTTCTGGTTGAGTACCAGCCAGGGCAGAAGGTGTGGGTGTTGGACCCAGTGGGGCCAGCAGCTCTCCAGGACCAATGGACTGGACCCTACCCTATCATTGAAAAGAAGGGAGAAGTCACCTACATGGTTGACTTTGGCACCCCTAGGAGCCCCCACAGGGTGCTCCATGTAAACCGTTTGAAAGCATTTGTTGACAGGGAGGACATGAGTCTCCTCATGGCCACAGATGGGGATCAGGAGGAAGAGAGTGACCCTCTCCCAGACCTGCTTTCCCAGAACCCTGATGATGGTTCAGTTGATGGAGTAGCCTTGGCAGGCAGCCTCACTGAGCAACAACAGGTGGACTGCAGACAAGTGTTGCAGGCCCACAGACATATGTTTTCACTCACACCCAGCCAGACTAACTGGTGCACCCATGAGGTGGACACTGGTGACAGTCTGCCTGTGAAGAATAAGATCTACAGGCAACCTGACCATGTCAGGGATTGTATAAAGGCTGAGGTGCAAAAGATGTCGGAGCTTGGAGTGATTGAGCCATCAGAGAGCCCATGGGCTAGCCCAGTGGTCCTTGTGCCAAAACCTCATACCAAAGATGGGAAGAGAGAAATGAGGTTTTGTGTGGACTACAGAGGTCTCAATGCTGTCACTAGGACAGATGCTCATCCCATTCCAAGAGCAGATGAGCTCATTGATAAATTGGCTTCTGCCAAGTTTCTGAGCACATTTGATTTAACAGCTGGCTACTGGCAAATCAGACTAGCTGAAGAGCCAAAAGCCAAAACAGCATTCTCTACCCCTAGTGGACATTATCAATTTGTGGTAATGCCCTTTGGTTTGAAGAATGCACCTGCCACCTTCCAAAGGTTGGTGAATCAAGTCCTTGCTGGGTTGGATGACTTTTGTGCAGCATATCTAGATGATATTGCTGTCTTTAGCTCCACCTGGGAGGATCACCTGATCCACCTGAAGAAGGTTCTGGAGGCCCTGCAAAAGGCAGGCCTGACTATCAAGGCTACTAAGTGCCAGATAGGGCAGAGCAAGGTTGTGTACTTGGGCCACCTAGTAGGTGGGGGTCAAGTTCAACCACTGGAGAGCAAGATCCAGACCATACAGGACTGGGCTCCTCCAACTACCCAGACACAAGTCAGAGCCTTCTTGGGCCTGACTGGGTATTACAGAAAATTTGTAAAGAACTATGGGTCCATTGTGACACCATTGAATGACTTGACATCCAAGAAGATGCCCAAACAGGTTCAGTGGACAGTTAGCTGTCAAAAGGCATTTGATGACCTGAAGAAGGCCATGTGCTCTGCACCTATCCTGAAGAGTCCTGACTACTCCAAACAGTTCATTGTACAGACAGATGCTTCTGAGTTGGGGGTGGGAGCTGTGCTTTCACAACTTAATCAAGATGGTCAAGACCAGCCCATTGCTTTTATTAGCAGAAGGCTGACCCCCAGGGAGAAACGTTGGTCAGCTATTGAGAGGGAGGCCTTTGCTGTGGTTTGGGCCCTGAAGAAGTTGAGGCCATACTTGTTTGGTACTCACTTCCTAATTCAGACAGACCATAAGCCCCTCTTGTGGCTAAATCAGATGAAGGGTGAAAATCCCAAACTGCTCAGGTGGTCCATTTCCCTACAGGGGATGGACTTTACAGTGGAGCACCGCCCAGGGACTGACCATGGTAATGCAGATGGTCTCTCCAGGTACATCCACTTAGAACATGAAGACTTATCTGGTCAAGGTTAAGTTTAATGTCCCTGCGTTTGGGGGGGGGGTTATGTAGGAGAGTAGGGTCTGCTATCCTATGGTCACCCCAATTTTTGCTTTTTGCTTCACTGGTTTTCGACTTACTGAGGCTGTGGGCCTGCTAATCAGACCCCCAGCCTGCTGTTCTCTCTCTAAATTTATAATACATGTGCTATAGGTACATACCACAATTGGAAATGGACTCCTTGTCAGCCCCTGTACCATGCACTATAGGTGCTCAGGGCATAGGTGCCACCAAGGCCTACCAGGGGCTGAAGCATAGCTTTTGCCACCCCTGGCTGGTTCTTAAATTGACACAACTGGCTGATCACTCAGCTGGGGCAAGAGGGTGTAATCACCCCTTGCTTAGATATAGTATACCTATATCTAAACCTATATCTGGACACATATATAGCCTGTAAGCCACTCCTATGGAAGGCCTCATCAATCCTGGAGGCAGAGTGCGTGGTTTTATGTGAGATGGAGCTCTGGCATGAGCTGAGCCTGTCTGCAGCTGTCGGGAACAACTCCCTAAGCTGATCCGGGATAATGCCATACCATATACTCTTAAGCGCCTTATAATCCTCGCGGTTATATAGCAACTTTGGTTTGGCTTTATCAAAACATGTCGTGTAAGGTGTCATACGAATTGGAATACTACCCCCTCGCCAGTTCTGGCGACGGGGGTAGCATTCCACCCTTCTAGAGGGATAAGACATGTTACTTTACTGAAACGCGGTTGATTTAAAATGAGCCTCAGATCCACAAAATGGATGCCTCTGCCACAGACACTGGTCTGGCCTCCTGCTGCTGACCGAAACTCAGCATATGGTGGCCTGGACAAAGAGTTTCCTGTCGCAGGGCGGTGTCAAACCACCCCAGACAGGAGATAGTGGATTGTAGTAGGGAGGTTTCAAAGAAACCAGACACTGCCTGGGGAGCACAAGGCTGCCCCTTGCATAATCCGGCCAAACCGGTTCTGGGGCCTTTCAGCCCCAGTCCCAGCGCGGCCTGGATCAAAGGAAAGAGGTGTAACCACCCCCTTCCTGGGTCCCACCCATAGGAGGGGACCTAGCAGGATGTCCAGCCCACCAGATTCGAATAAGAGTGGGAGCAGTGCCAATGCAACTCAGATCATCCTGAAGAAACATAAGAAACGAATTCTGGACCCTTCGACTTTCTACTCGACATAGAAGACTGAAGAATCTCCCTTGTGGTCAAGGAGTGACCACCCTGTGCAAACAGGCACCATCCAGCCCTTGACCCTTGCTTTGTTGCAGTTCCCGCCGGAACTCGAGCGACAGAGATCGACGAGATCAAGCTTGCCTGCCTTCTCCCTGCCCGATCCACAGTCCCTGCAGAGCTGAGACCAGTGGAGGCGACCGGAAGCGTGGGGCACGCCATCTTGAAAAGGCCACGAGACGCTGACCGTGCAGCCCACGAGTGACCCTCGAAGCTGTACACTGGAGTTTGAGAAGCCCCCACCCCGAGCTCCACTTGCACCAAAGCTACCCCCTCCACACTCGACGAGTGCTGCGTGGGGCCCTTCTGCTTGTGTTGGCTCGACGCGTTGGCCCGGTCACTTGCCCGCTGGCTGGTGGCCCCTGTGCCGACGAAAACTTGAATACGACTTGCTTTTCTGGTTGCTCCAGATCTGCACCAGCTCCTGTGAAAAGGAGCCCCCACTCTGACCCTCCTGGTTCGAGTGATAAGCAATCTCCCGGTTCCGCGTGGATTGCTTTTGCCAAGTGCTGTTTGCTGCAATCTTGAAGCCGACGATGCTGACGGCGAGAGCCTTTGTGGGACAGATCGTGACCCGCTCCTGGACGTCGCAGATGCCCCAGAGCCCACGTGACAGCGGAGAGAAGCCTATCGACAACCACCTGATTGCGCCCGACATTGCCTGGTTCCGTCCTGGTTCCACCCTGGTCACTGCTGAGTGACCCAGACTCTGTCCCCTCTGCTTTCAGGTACTTTTCTACTTCGATCCACCCTTGGATCGCACCGGACACTTCTGCTTCACATCGCCTGCAGCTGCAACAGCTCCAAGCACCAAGAGCCTGCGTGTCAAAACCCGACGCCACTTCGACCTTGTGCACCCACGGCCTGTGGGTGAGGTAACATTGCAACGCCGGTGTTCCCACACTGGTACACACCTCTAGGGTCTGTGTCTAAAGTTTTGTTCCTCTAGGTTCAGCGGAAGTATCTTTTAATTCACTTTGTGTAACTTTTACGCACCATTGACATTGCATTGGTGCAAGCCGCACTTTCCGTGCTGCACCCGTCTCCTGTGGGCTACTCCAGACTTCAGCATTGCTAGTCCTGACTGCTCCCAGCGAATCTCTAGGCCCTAGGCCTAACCACTGTTCGATTGGTATCTCTTATACCACTTTTTTAGTATATGGTTTAAGTGGCCACCGGCCCTCATCCAAAATTGTGCAACTTTGTATGTTATACTGTGCTTTTGATTTAACGCTTGTGCCCCTTTCCTCATAAAGAGTACTGGGGAGTAATTTAGAAATAAATACATATATTTTTATAATATATACTTGTGTGGTGTCCTTTCATTTGATTACAGGATTGTATGTGGTAAGACAGCTCGCTTAACACGACCTCTTAAGTTAAGCCTTTAAGGCTGCTTAGTCCATGCTACCACTAGGATAGCTTGTCTAACAAGGTTGACTTACAACCTGACATCTTTGGGGTTTGCTTGGACTGATACCCAGTGGTTCCAGAATTGGAAACACTACATATCAGGCCAACTTCTCACACAGTGTTTCTTCAAGGTCCTGCAAAACTAAAAACCATATTCAGAGGCCAAACAAAATACTTTATCTCTACAATTAAAGCTAAGGAATATTTGGACTCTCTTTGAATAATCCTGAAGAACTTTTATGCGTATAGATTGTAAAGACTTTACTACATTTGGACTATTTGAGAATAATTTTGAAGTATATTTTTTTTTCTCTTTTGAAAGAATCAATGTGCAGTCTGATAAATTCAGACTGTAAGACTATAAGCCCAAAAAATGTATCTACTTAAATATGCAGGATCACTGCTTTCTTTTCTATTCTATTTTTATCTATTTTTCCGTCCTCTCTTTTTCTTCTTTTTCCTCTATTCTCCATTCCTTCTTTTTCCTTTTCTTTTCTTTTTTCTCTCCGTCGGGAAGCTATGGGCCAGGGACACGGCACCCATACGTTTCAGGAGCTGACAGTTCCTGTGCCTCCTATAGTGGGGAGGGTGGGGGGAGGGGTTCTGGGTAAAAGGGTGGGGGTGGGTAAGGGTAAGGGTTGGTGGTGGGGGTGTAAGGCAGAGGTGTTTAACGCAAGGATGAATACAAGACATTCAAATGATAATATTGAAGAATATATAACGATGATAACTAACATTCTTTTTTTTTTTTTATTAACCTTAATATGGCTAAAAAGGTGAAAATATGCACAATCAATATTAATGGTCTTAATGATATAAAAAAGATCGGTATGTTTCGAACCATGCTCCAGACTTTATATATTGATTTATTATGTATTCAGGAAACGCATATTTCATGGGACAAGCGTTCTCTTCTGGATAATTTGGGACTAGAAGTTTTGCTTGCATCTAAACAAATGGGTATAAAAAGAGGTATCGCGATTTGTATGCGAAAGGGAGTTGGGAAGTGTCTGAAAACATTAGCTGATAAATGGGGTAGATGGGGACTTGCTGAGTTAATTATTGGAAATTGCAAATTTACTATATGCTGTATCTACGGCCCTAATTTGGATGATGCCGAAGTGTTCAACACCATGAATGCAGAGCTAGCTACGTGGACACAACCAATAATAGTATGTGGGGACTTAAATATTCACTTGTCATCCGATTGGAATATTAGATCAGGGATGAGATATATGGGCCGTAAGATTCGAACTTATAGAGCACTTAGAGATTTAGTGTTAAATAATGGTCTAACTGATGTTTGGAACAAATTTCATTATAAAGATCCAGGATATACTTTTTTTTCCATTCCTCATCGGAAATTTGTCCGTTTAGATTATTTTTTTGTATCCTCTTTGTTCTTGGAGAAAATTCGTATAGAAATATTACCCCAAGTTATTTCAGATCATAACCCTATTATTGCTGAGATTCAGTTTCCCACTGATCATCAAAATCCTACTGGATTTTGGTCATTTCAGAGAAATCTGTTACTAGATGAAGACTATCTTCAATTTATGGCTACAATAATAAAAGACTATTTCTTAATAAATAATGATACTGCCTCTCCACAAGTAGTGTGGGACTCTTTTAAATCTATAGTACGGGGAGAGACAATCAGTTTTGCAAATTATAAGAGGAAAAAAATCCAAACAGATTTTAAGGAGAGGCTAAATAAGATTAGGATAGCCGAGATGGATTTATCCACTGCATGCAAAAATAATGTAGGAATAGAGGATGCACAACTACGTTTAGTGACTGAACGTTCTGGTCTGCGTGTTCATATTGCTGAGGAAGTAGCAGCAAAATGTAAGCAATATAAAACTGAACGTTACGAATACAGCGAGCGTACCGGAAAAATATTAGCCCAGCGCTTGCGACAAAAATCTTCCAATAACGAAATACAGTGTGTTAAAGATATGAACGGTGTTTTTCACGAACGCAGGGAAGAAATATTAGAGGCATTCCATGATTTCTATAAGACATTGTATAATGACCTTAGTAATGAAGTTGATAAGACTCTTAATCCTGCAGATTACCTTCAAAGTGCTAACCAACTTTCATTACGTCCAGAAGAGACAGACTTGTTTATAAGGCCAATAAGTTGGGACGAGATTGAAAAAGCTATTCTGAGTCTTGCGGCAGGCAAAGCTATGGGGCCCGACCAGATACCTTTGGAATTTTATCGGACATTTAGACACATGTTGAAACCAGAGCTGTTAAAAATGTTCAACATAGCATTCCAAGGTAAATCTCCTGACTCTTGGTCTACTGCCACTATAGTTATTTTTGTAAAAAAAAATAAGGACCCAAAAGATTTAGGCTCTTATCGCCCTATTTCTCTTATCACCGCAGACAGTAAGATCTATTCTAAAATCCTTGCAAATAGACTAAATGACGTAATGGCCGGCTTGGTTTCTCATATCCAACATGGTTTCATTAGACATAGGGATACTACAGATCACGTCAAACGGGTTATTACACTATTGGATTGGGCTCAAGCGAAGGAATCCCCAGTTGGGGTGATTCTACTCGATGCTGAAAAAGCGTTTGACAGGGTAGACTGGGGATTCCTTTGGGCTGTATTAGAATGGAAGGGCTTCCCGATACAATTTATAAAAGCTGTACAATCACTTTATTCTAATCCCAAGGGTGTAATAAGACTAGGCACTGATACTTCTAGACCTTTTTCAATCACTAGGGGGACCAGACAAGGTTGTCCCTGTTCCCCGCTTTTATTCGCTCTTTATTTAGAACCTTATTTAAATAGAATAATTATGGAACCTGATATCTCACCAGTCCAACTTCATGAGGTTGACCACAAAGTTTTAGCATACGCAGACGATGTGGCCATTGTAACCTCTGATGCATCAACTGCGCTACCTAAAATAATTGAAGTAGCTAGAGAATATGGTAAATTTTCTGGATACAAACTTAATATTTCAAAAACCCAGATTATACATTCTGAAACCGGCACACCCACTGATATTCCATTAAATCCTACTGGTACATACCTTGGCGTAGTCATATCTCCCAAAATTGATGACATTGTCGGACTAAATCTGGACCCTTTACTCATATCCACTAATAGAATTTTAGAAAGGATAAACAATTTACACCTATCTTTATACGGACGAACCAATGTCATCAAGATGATGATCTTTCCAAAATTTCTCTATTTTTTTCGCACCATTCCCTTATTTTTTTCAATGTCCCTTTTTAACAAAATAGATAGGATGCTGTCTAGATTTTTATGGGGGTACCGCCGCTCAAGAAGATCTTTAAAGTGGTGTACTCTTCCGCAAGAACGTGCCGGGTTGGGATTTCCGAATTTCAGAATGTATTATTGGGCTATAACTCTAAAAGCAATCAGGGTCCTACTATTTCACGATCATGTTACGGAAATCTCTATGGCACCCTCCATCTTTGAAATGCTAATGGGCGCTGATGTGCGTCAATGCTTACTAAAATTCATGGAACCCAGCTACTATAGAAAAACAAAATTTAAGGTGTTTCTTTCTGCCTTTTTAGTTTGGAGACAAATCAATAAAACTCTACGGATAACTTCAAAACTTAATTTTTATACACCTATCTTTTGTAATGCTTCATTATCAGGGATTTTTCAAGGTATGGCTACATATCGATGGCATATGCGACAGATTCACACAATTGGGCAACTGTATCAAAATGGGGTTTTTATGTCCTTTTCTGAACTTCAAGAAACATTTGGCCTCCCCAGGAATTAATTTTTTAAATATTTACAGATTCGTAGTTTTTTGGAAAAAAAAACTTGTTATATAGTGATGCTATGGAGACTAACGACATTCTAGAGAGCTGTAGGAAGAATAACCGTATTGGTATAATTTATCAATTAATGACCAATAGGCTGCACGATGATCTTGACCAGCAAGCCCAGAAATGGCAAAGAAAATTATGTATAGAAGGGATAGACTTAGTAAGGGCTTTTGAGATGAGTAATAAAACTCTAATTAATAGCTCTCTTAAAAGCCAACATTATATGTCTACTCTAGATCTTTACTATACACCTGCTAAGTTGGCCAAGTGGAAAGCTACGAAAGGTATTAACTGTAGTCGCTGTGGAATTCTAGCAGCGGATTCATGTCATATGTTTCACAGCTGCCCTAAATTGGTGGTATATATAGATAAGATCGAAAAGTTTTTGACCAATTTGCTTAATGTCAATATCAAGCTTTGCCCTTCTGTGATTATTTTTGGTACTTATTTTTCTTCTACGAGCTTATCTGTTGATCAAGAATATTTTCTGTTTATTGGAATGTCTGTCTATCATTTTTGTATTACTTCTAGATGGTTGGACATAGATCCACCAACATTTGAACAATGGCTGGGAAAGCTGTTAAATGTTTATAGAATGGACAAAGCAGTTTATAAACTGAAAGGACAGAAAAAGAAGATTTTTGCTCGGAAGTTATGGTCCCCTATAGATAATTGGATCTAAATCTATTAATGACTGCATTTGCAAAGACATATATTTTATTTTTCATGTTTCTTCTTGTTTTTTCATTATGCCAGTAATGTATTAGAAACTATGTGAATGACTGTCACTGATGAGATGTTGTTTTATCCTTGTAAGTTTTATGCCTCTGCCACAAAAAAATAAAAAAAAATATATAAAAAAAAAACAGAAAAGGGACAGTGAGGATGGTCCAAGGCCAAGGGTAGACCTAGCGACTCTGAAAAAGACGACAAGGTGCCATCAGTGTCACGAGATCGGGCACTGGAGGCGTGAGTGTCCCCACAACCCAGAGAATCAAGTACAGGAGGAGGAAGAGGAGAGTCAGGCTCCCCAAGTTCCGAAAGCAACAGTGGTCAAGCTCAAGGTGGCAAAAGGGGGGACTTCCGCTCCTAGAGCCCCCGTTCCCCAGCCACCGAGGATCGGAGCAGGGAATAAGGTATACCAGCAGATGCCTCTCCTGATAGATGGAGACGAGTACTATGCCTTTAATCCTGTGACAGAAAGGAGTCTGGACGGGGAGGAAGAGTGCACCTTGGGAGCAGTGTTAGAGATAGATCAGAGAGGACCCTTTGTAGATGCGGAGGTAGCCGGACACCCCACTACCTTTCTAGTGGATACGGGTGCGACTCGTTCTACTGTACGGTCCGCAGTGGTCCCTAACCTGCCCCTGTCAGGACAGACCATTCAAGTTGTGGGTGTAGCAAATAGGAAAATGACGAATCCACTGACCGAGCCAGTTCCAGTGAAAATAGGAAACTTCAAAGACAACCATCAATTTGTGGTATGGGATTCTAGTCCTGTGTGTCTGCTAGGAAGAGACTTGTTGTGTAAACTCAACTGCACCATCTATTGTACCCCCAAGGGAGTAGAGATGGAGACAAATGATGATGACGCGGCCTTTAAGGTCGCAAACACACGTCTGTGCATAGAATTGTATCCTGCACTAACAGTAGAGGAACTCCCCTGGGACTTGAGGGAAACAGTCAGACAGGAGGTTTGGGATTTTACAGGAGAAGAGATTGGACTAATCAAAGGCATAGAGCTAGTCAGATTACAAGTAAGACGAGATGTAGAATTTCCAAGAACACCCCAGTATAAACTGACCCCAGAAACAATTGCGGGAATAAAACCTGTGATTGAATCCATGATTAAACAGGGAATCCTAAAAGAGATAATGGGCAGTCCGTGTAACTCTCCGATTATGGGCTTGCAGAAGCCTAGCGGGAAGTTCAGGATTGTGCAGGATCTACGAAAGGTGAACGACATTGTTGTTCCATGCTGTCCAGTGGTACCGAATCCATCAGTAATATTGTTTCAAATTCCAGCACAGGCCGAATGGTTCACTGTGATTGAGCTATGTCAGGCATTTTTCTCAATACCTTTACATGAGGAGAGCCAATTTCTTTTCGCTTTTAAGCTGGAAAATCGTGTATTAACATGGTGTCGTATCCCACAGGGGTATACAGAAAGTCCATCGATCTTTAATCAGTTATTGAAGAAGAATCTTGAAAGTCTAGTACTGCCCCAGAACTCGGTTCTTGTCCAGTACATAGACGACCTCCTTGGTGCGTCAGAGACGGAAGATGCCTGTAGAATAGACACCATCGCTTTGTTGAACCATCTGGCAGAAAATGGTCACAAGGTATCTCCCAGCAAGCTACAATACTGTCTCCCAGAAGTACAGTATTTGGGACACAGAATAGAGAAGGGAATAAGGAAGGTGTTCCCAGACAGAATAGAGGCGATAATGAAAATGATGGTGCCTACCACACAAAGAGAGGTTAGAATGTTCCTGGGAATGGTCGGCTATTGTCGCCAGTGGATTGCAAATTTCTCTTTAAAGGCGAAGCCCTTACAGAAACTGACGCTCAAGGACGTGAGTGATCCGGTACCATGGGACACAGACTGTATGATGGCGTTCCTTACGTTGCGAGAGGACTTATGTCGTGCTCCGGCCCTGGGAATGCCTGACTACACTAAATTGTTTTCATTGTTCTGCTGCGAGAGAGAAGGTTGCGCGTTAGCAGTTTTGACCCAAGATCACGGAGGAGTCCGTAGACCAGTTGCTTATTTCTCGGCTACTTTAGACCCAGTAGCCGCAGCGTTGCTCGGATGTCTCAAATCCGTTGCTGCAACAGGTGTCAGCATTGAGCGATGTGAGAGCATTGTGATGGGGCATCCATTGGTGGTACACGTTCCACATTCAGTAGAATTGTTAATGACAAGGACCAAAACGCAGCACCTGACTAACAACAGGCTCACACGTTATGAACAGGTTATACTTGCTGCAGAGAATGTGACCCTAAAGAGGTGCTCAGTTTTGAACCCTGCTACTCTGATGCCATTGCCAAATGTGCTAGATGACGATTGTGAAGACCATGACTGCCTTGAAGTGACTGAACTATGCACCAAACCGAGACCAGACATTGTCGATGAGCCTTTAGAAGACCCAGATTAAATTCTCTTTGTAGATGGCTCATGTATAAGAGACAATGCTGAACAGCTAAGGGCGGCCTTTGCAGTTTGTACGATTCATGGGATAATCGAAGCTGCCTGCTTAGACGGGGTACACTCCGCTCAGGTGGCTGAGATAGGTACGTTGACGCGTGCCTGTTTGGCAGCCAACAAGATTCGAGTCACCACATACACCAACAGCAGATACGGGTTTGGTGTGGTTCATGACTTCGGTCAGTTATGGTCTCAAAGGGGTTATATGACATCATCAGGTTCCCCTATCAGGAATGGGGAATTTGTCAGGTTACTACTGGAAGCTCTGCAGGGACCATCAGAAATCGCTGTAGTAAAATGGACAGCGCACAGTAAGGGTGCTGATTTTGTGTCACTAGGAAACAGATATGCAGATGAGGTGGCACGTTATTGTGCTGAGCAAGCTTACTAATTCACGGATCAGATTATTGAAGGAATGCATAGAGGGACCGAGCTAAACATGATACATGAAGTGGCAGACACTTGGGATGAATTGAGAAAGATGCAGGAGCAGGCGTCAGATTTCGAGAAAAGAGTGTGGGTGACTTCTGGCTGTACTAAAGGAGATCTGGATTTATGGATCTCGGCAGATGGGAGAGCGGTGTTGCCGAATGAACTGGTGAGCCCGATGGCTCGTCAGATACATGGTTCTGTACACTTGGGAAGAGATGCAATGATACGAGTGTTCAGGCAGACTTGGTATAACCCAAAGTTCAGAACGGCTGCAGAAGCGGTGTTTCAGAGGTGTGTTACCTGTCAACAGATGAATGTTGGAAAGACGACACCAGTTACGTTGAGTCATGTGGGGAGGTCTGGTGGGCCTTTCAACAGAATGCAATTGGATTTCATTGAGATGCCAAAGTGTAACAGCCTCAGATATGTCTTGGTAATTGTATGTGTGTTCTCTAGATGGGTCGAGCATATCCCACTAGTAGGTGCGATACACTCACAGTAGCCAAATTATTGTTGAGGGAATTAGTGCCTAGATTCGGGGTCCCGACCTCTTTGGAATCGGACAGAGGAACACATTTTAACAGTGAAGTTGTGAAGATGCTCTGCTCTGCATTAAACATAGATCAGAGACTGCATTGTAGCTATCAACCAGAGGCTTCTGGCATAGTGGAGCAAATAAATGGAACGCTCAAGGCATGAATGGCGAAAGTGTGTTCATCCACATCCCTGAAATGGCCAGATGCTTTACCCTTGGTGTTAATGAGTATGCGTAGTACACCAGACAGGAGAACGGGACTTTCACCTCATGAGGTGCTGATGGGAAGAGCTATGAGGTTGCCATCCGTCCCCTCAGCGGCCTTGCTGAATATCACAGATGATCTGATTCTTGATTACTGCAAAGGACTATCTGACGTCATCCATTCTGTGTCCCTTCAGGTGCATACGGCAGAAATCCCAACTTCTAGAGACCTCTGTCACGACCTGTGTCCCGGAGACTGGGTCCTAGTGCGGAAGCACGTGAGGAAGAGCTGCCTGGACGTCCGCTGGAGAGGACCATTCCAAGTCATCCTGGTGACGAACACTGCTGTGAAGTGTGGGGGACTGCCAAATTGGATCCACGCTTCCCACACCCGAAGAGTTGCAGCGCCCCTGGAAGAAACAGCTCCTCTCATAGAAGAAAATCCAGCTGTGGAGGAAGATCCACAAGAGGGGACAAGTCAAGCTGTGGGGGTGTCTGAAGAAGCTGGTAACTCATCCGACCGAGCTGAGGGAGATCACAACGGCAGTGACACTGAATCGGCCTCCGAATGGGAAAGCTGCTGTGAGGGTGATCCCAACTCTGGAGAAGCTGAAGGTCGGGATGAGCAGGTTGTGCCGACGAGGAACAGAGGAGTAAAAGGCCCCGAGGCAAGCTGGCCTGAAAGGCGGAAGAGGTTGAATGTGAGGCTGACCTCTGAAAGAGATCTTGCACCTGTATCCGAAGAATCAGACCCGGAAATAGAAGGCCAAGAGTCAGAGAAAAAGGGTCCGAGGAGATCAAGGAGGGTGAGAGTACCTTGCAGAAGATACGCCACTCCGGAGTGGACCTACCCTTTGACAAATGCCAGGTGTCCTGAGATCCGGGAGGGTGAGGTCGGTGCTGGTGACCGATACGGCTCCTAATTATAAGTTGGAAGTGATACTGTTGGTGCCTGGACTGGAAATCGAAGGTTTACTGACAATCACTGTTCCTAATCCCCCTCTCCTAAGCAAGATAAATGATTTGATTTTAAACAGATTGACTTTTCCTACATTTGGCCCTGAAATACCTGCCTATGAATCAATAGTCCTTCACATGGATCTCTTGGACTACGTACTCTGTGCACTTGGAGAGAATCTGATCATTGATGCGCAGTAAAGACTTTGTAAATAATTGCTGATGTTACTTAGAGCCGAGTGGAAGAAGAAGAAATTTAGGGACACCCCTTAGAGGACGGAGAAGGGTAGGGTCACCTGAATGCAAAATGGAAATAAAGATTTGAAAGGGAATCCCTGCTTCTAGAGGTGGTTCGAGAAATTCATAAAGCCAAGCAAGAGACTTTGTACTGCTGAGACTTTGTGTTGCTGCTAGAATCGAATCATACTGTCTGAAACCATGGAGGCTGGGAACCCGACTCGTAGGGCAAAATGTATTATAGGTACACTATTAGGATTAGTGATTTTCTTTATATTTGTTGTAGTTTTAATTTCTTATTTAGCCCCACAAGAGCAGGAAGCGGAGGTCAAGGGACCACCTACACCTACCCCTCCTAGCCACAAAGAGGTAAACATAGGAGCCGAGAAAGCTTTGCTAGCAGAAGAAAGCCGTAGATTACACGCTGACTTGTCCAAAGGAAACTTTGGGAAGAATGCTTATGCTAAATTGTTGTATGAGTATATTGATGCGATGGATGCGAAAGATTGTTATGTGTGCATGCAATTGCCAGCTTCAGTAGACGAGGGTATTAGATACCATCACCTGCCATTAACGTATGGAATTTCATGTAGTTTGCTGCTTAGCATATTTTATGGGAGATCTCATTTTGAATATTTCTTTTCGAATTATGATGCTGTGTTACCGGATGTCCTAAATTATAAGCACCTGAACAAGTGGGATTATTATAAATCAGAAGATACACTTAGATAATTTTTCATTCCAACGAAGACCATAGATACCTCATATGCACACCGACACAACTTGACCTGCTCAATGACGGAGGTAGAAAAGAAGTTCGTAGAACAGGTTGAGGACAGATACCAAAAACAGAAGCAGTTACAGACGTCAGGCCAAGGTAAGGTAGACTGGACGGATGAAGAGCTTGTTCTTAAGTCGAACGGAAGTTATGGCCCGATAGCCTTAGACATAGTACAGAAGGGGAAGTTGTGTTTGCATAGACCAAAAACATATTATGAAAACGTATATGTGGGTGAGACAACATGTGAACACACTTTCAAATTAGAATATTATACCAAGGACTTCCTGAAGAGCGTGGTGCAAGTGATCCCTACGGTGTATTTTGTTTGTGGAAGAAATGCATACGTGAGGTTGCCGGATAAGTGGTATGGGACATGTTACCTGGCGATTATCTTTCCTAAAATATATCACACTGAGGATTTCGCTCAGGTGGAGGGTGGCAAGTTGACAAGGGTGAAGAGAGGAGAAAGTGCCGCTGCAATAGTGGGAGATGTGTTTGGAGCTGCCATACCAATGCTGGGAGTGATTTTAAACGATGTAAAGATACGAAGATTAGCAACAGTGGTGGATGAATTATCGATGAGTACGGCAAAATCACTGGTGTTGATTCATGGTGAGATGTTATCGATACGGGCGATGGTTTTACAAAACCAACTTGCCTTAGACGTCCTGCTAGCAAAAGAGGGCGGAGTCTGTAAACTTTTGAAGGTCCAGGAATGTTGCACGTATATTCCGGATAACTCTAAAGATCTGAAGAAATATATACGCAACATTACTGTAATCCACTATGAGATTAACGATTTGACACAAGAAAACACATGGGAAAAGGTTGGCAAGGGATTTGGCAGTGTTGGAGGTTGGTTTGCAAACCTGGGACGGAGTTTTCTTGAATACATACTGGAGCCCCTCATCATCATAGTGGCCTGTGTGATTGGAATATGGGGTTTGTTGAGATTGTACAAAAGCTATAGGTCCAATAGATTGGCTAGATCAGTGAGGGTACAGGCCCAAAGAATGGAAGAATTGCAGGACAATCAATACAGGAGTTTAAGAGCATTAGAAATGCTCCGGCGAGGGAACGTCGCCACAAGTGCTGTTTAGACCGGTCCCTACCCTAAGGAATGTGGAATGGTGGTGATGACACAGGTCATCAAAGGGGGGACTGAGAGAGTGCAAAATTTTGTTAGAAATTGTAGGGGTGCATCATATTCACAAGTAATCCGCACCCGCATATATAGAGGCTTATAATCATGTTTAACGTGTGACACAAGCTATGAACTCATGTATCAGAACTTTCCATAGCTGCAACATAAAGTGCTTTTGAAATACTAATGCCATGTTAACCTAGAAATGTATTTGTGAAGTAATGCTAATTCAGTTAAAGGATGCTTAAAGAGGCATCAATGTATTCCAATGCATGTTTAGTAATTCATTATTGTATTCATGTAACGACATAGAAGTGTTTAGTTGAAAAATGTATTCTTTCTTTTGCTATAATGATGTAGGCCTAACGAGCAAAACTGTTTGCCAATGTTAGGGGGTGACATCTCGAAACGTGCAGAGGCCCAGGTGGGGATAGAGGATTGTGTAGGCCGAGCTAGGAATGTTTCTTCTAACATTAAATCATGGAACAGCCTTTTTTCCTAGAAGGTTGCCTTAGAGAATTCATTGCAAGTAGCATGTTAATGCGACTCGATTTATGTGCGTTCCTTTGCAGGTGTAAGGTTAACTAAAGATAGTAGAAAAGGGGCCCATTGTGTAAGAGAGTAAGGCTGGCACTTCCAGACCTGGAGGAGTGGCTGTGGAATTTTAGGGAAGCAACGTCAAGAGAAGACGACTGTGGGACCCAAGGCCGTTTTTCAACGAACAAAGATGAAGATATCACCATGAAGCCGCTTTGAAAACTAACACTTTGAGAGGGGCGTCCCTTAGGGCGTGCCATCTGAATTGTGGGTTTCGTATTAGGGACAGCACCCCGGGGAGGAGAGCAGAGTAGAAGCGCACGAGGACCAAGAGAGATGCTGGGTAGGCAGAGAGCGATGCTATGCGAAGATGGGTTCATAGTCTAAGTTCGAACGAAGTGAGTGTACTTCTTTGGAAGTCACCACGGCTGACACCTTTTGTTAGGAGAGAACCTGCGGTATAGGGATGTCACTTAGTATAGCAGAGGGACAGATTTATCCTGATGTATTTCTTCTTTTCTTCAATGCCTACCAAGACCCAAATATAGCAATCCTTGCAAGTCTTGTGGTTTTGGAAATCATTTTGGTACTGTTTCTCAGTCGATTGAGACTTTTCCGTAGGATTATGTTTGTATTAGTGCCCGTATATTTGCTGAACCTTTTACTGAGGTGTTTATATACACAACTGCTTTTGGCTTTATAATACATTTTCAAACTTGACTTTTTGTCAGTGGGTCTTTGGGGAAGGCGATGGAGGTAGTTCGGATTGACATGTTGAAAAAGATTTCCTTCTACACTCTATGACAGGTAAAAAGGTCCAAATCGACCTGTGACGGGATTCTAGAGTTCTGATTCTGAATCTAGATTAAAATTTCCCGCCTTTCCAGTATCCTCATTGTTTTGCACGCTTCGCTTGTTAGCGTCTGCCGGGTGAGATCGCGCCTTCCCTTCCCTGCGGGGGTCGCAAATTCACCGGGACACCGCGTGTGTGCTTCGGTAGTAGCGCTCCTGATCGCGCTTGCTCCCGAGGGAGACTTGGCTCATTTTGTATCGCGCAGTTAAGCACGGCGGTCGTGGCGGTTGGCGCTGGGCTTAAGACATTCTTTGGACTGTTTCTCATTGGGGCACGGTACCGACTCGCCAACAGCGAGGTTTTCACATTATTAAGAGCGCGTGGCCCCCCTCACTGGCCTTAGACGCTCGGAGCCTTTAGTTAGTTTCGGTTTCGATAGTTTCAATAGTTTTGACGTGTGTAGCCCAATTTGGCTTGTTTTTAGTAGGATTGGGCTACGCACGCCGCTACTGCCCGTTTTTGGTTCGTTTTTAGGGACTTTGGTGCTGTCTTCCACCGGAGGAAGATCATTGACGCTTAGCTGGCTGAAATAACTGCTGGGCCTAGAGGGTGCACACCTCTTTGGACTTTATCACTCTGTTATAGAGACTTTGGCTCCATCTTATGCCTGTGGGCTGCAATAACTTCATACAGCCTTTGGCTGAGGAGCAAGGTACCTGGTTGCCCACATATATATATATATATTTTCTTGTGCTGTGGGTTGGCTCCCCCCTTTTTACTCCTCTGATATTGCTCTTGTCGGATTTATGAGCAAGTCTATGTACAGGTTTGGTGCCACCATGGAGGACTGGGTGACTTTTGAAGAGGATGATGTTTATGGAGAAGAGGTGGTTACCCCTTCTGTTGAGGAAAAGATTGTTGAGGCCCTGGATGCTTCTGTCCAGGATTCCGTCAACAAGGCCCTGGAGAAGGCAGTTCCGGGAACTGTTCAGCAGGCTTTGGCTAGTGCTCTGAAGCCAATCACTAAACAACTGGAGAAGTTTGCGAAAAGGCATGGTTTTACTTCATCTGACAATACAAAGAAGGGCGCAGCTGTCTCTCAGGCGCCTTCTGAGGCTTGGCCTCATTCCTACAGTATGTCCTCTCTGCCTGCTCCAGATTCTGGTAAGAAATCACAGGTGCCGGACACCGATACCGACACGGATGCTACTAATACTACTGATACTTCTGATGAATCTCCCCCTAAAAAGCGGGTACAGAAGTCTAAAAATGTGGAATCTACACAGTCTCTGTCCACACCCTTTACCTTCGACCCGGCAGAAATTGTCCACCCCCGGTCTTCTGACTGGCTCCCGGCGCCAGAGGTCGCAGCCTATATTCACGACAATCTCCGCAAGAGCTTCGACAAAGAGGTCAGAAATAGGCGGAGACTCCCGACATTGACCCTAGCATGCTGACCTTCCTTAAGAAATTCACGAAGGACCCTAAGAAGGGTATCGATCGCGCATGGAGGGGCTGCCAGGAAAAACTCCTGGATGTGGTCGGCCCTTTGGCCAAGATTTTAGAGATGGCTTTGGAGGTCCAGGAATCCGGTTCGGCGATGGATCCGCATGTTTTGGCGGGCTGGACCCAAAGGGCTATCTGCCTCTTGGGCAACGCAAACTGTGCAATTTCCACTGAACGGCGTAAGTCTCTCCTCATGAGGATGGATGCCAATCTCACAGAGCTTGCCACCACGGAGCCAGGTCCCCTGGCAGAAGGCAACTTATTTGGCGACCGTTTTGTCAAGTATGTAGCAAAGTATGTGGGTACTTTCACCACTTTGGATAAGGCTCAATCAGGTATCAAGCGTGCCCTGCAAGCTGGTGTTTTTGACAGGGCCGGACGAGGCCGGGGACGCTCGTTTGGCCGTCAGCAATCCCAAGGCCCCCATAGAGTCGATTTTGGACGTGGTAGAGGAGAGTGGGATTCCACCAGAGGGGGAACATTCTATCCTACCAGGCAGCGATTCAATAAGCGGCGGTTCAACAAAGGATCTTACCGTGGTGGTTTCCTGGCCTCAGAATCAGGAGGTGAGTGCTCCGGATCTTTACCCATTACCTTTGGGGGGGTCATACCCGTCACTTCTTTCACAATTGGGTTCAATTGTCTCAGGACGCTTGGGTCCTGGAGACTGTTCAGGGTTTTCATCTGCATTTCTTTCAGGTCCCCGTGCAAGACAGGTATCCCAGACAGCTGTTTTTTTCCCAAACAGAGTGCGTTTTTATCGATTTAGAAATATGAGAATTGCTGCGGAAACACGCGATAGCACGCTGCGACGCGGGCCCTCGCTGTTTCTGCAGCAATATTTTTCTAGTACAGAAGAGAGGTGGAGGTTACAGGTTGGTACTTAATTTAAAAACCTTCAATCAGTACATGGTTTACAAGCATTTCAAGATGGAGGGGATCCATCTTTTGACAGATCTGTTGAAGCAGGGAGACTGGATGGTCCGTTAGGACCTGAAGGACGCTTATCTGTCTATTCTGATTTTTCCGCCACATCGGAGGTTTCTACTGTTTCAGTGGAGAGACCAATGGTGCAAATATTTGGTCCTTCCTTTCGGTCTCTCATCAGCTCCATGGTGCTTCACCAAGCTGTTGAAACCGGTGATTGCGTATCTCAGGGAGCAGGGGCTCCGTATGATAGTGTACCTAGACGACATCCTGATCATGGCACAGACGCAGGATGTGGTATCCCAGCATCTGCGCTTGACCATTGCTACGCTACAAAATCTAGGCTTTGTCATCAACGAGACGAAATCAGTTCTCTGTCCAATCCAGAGGATAGACTTTCTGGGTTTTGTCATAGACTCGCAAAAGGCTCAGTTGAGCCTCCCATGGTCAAAATTATGCTACATTCAGAAGGAATTGCGCGTCCTGTTGTCCAGACAGAGTGTGACATTAAGAGCTATTGCCAGGGTGGTGGGTCTCCTGGCATCCTCTGTGCAAGCAATATTTCCGGGGCCCCTTCATTATCGGGCCCTTCAGAGGTTGAATTTCCGACATCTGCAGGAGGGTCTCTCATACACGGATCTAGTTCCTCTGTCATTTATTTTATTTTATTTTATTTTTGCAATTTTTAAAGCGCACAAATACCCGTGCGGGTGTCTCGGCGCTGGTGATCACATAGCTCCCTAAAGTATGGCGGGGGAGTTAGGAGGAAGAGAAGAGCCATGTTTTGAGGCTTTTTCGAAATTTAAGAAGCGTAGGTGCGGATTTGATATGGAGTGGGAGGGTGTTCCACAGTTTAGCTGTGGCTGTAGTGAAGCACCTGTCTCCCCAGGTGGCCTTTTTTGTCCGAGGGACGTTCAGCAAGAAGGCTGCGGAGGATCGTAGAGTCCTGCGTTGCTCCACTGGTCGAAGAGCTTCTTTTAGGAACTTTGGCCCTGAGTTATTAAGGGTCTTATAGGCTATACACAGAGCCTTAAATTTTATTCTACTCCTGATAGGAAGCCAATGGAGCTTTTTAATGTGATGGGAGGTGGGTGTGAATTTAGGAATAGAAAGTAAGGTTCTAGCCGCCGAGTTTTGCACGGTCTGAAGTTTGTTGAGAACCCCTTCCTGAGCATTCAGAAGAAGTGAGTTACAGTAGTCCATTCTTGAAAAGACTAAGGTGGTGGTTAGGTCACGTGGGAGCTTGGAACGGACTGGCCGTCTTCGGCTCTGTTCCGGAGGTCATAATAGAGTCCGACGCCAGCCCTTGGGGCTGGGGAGCATGTTGTGGAAGTATTTCCACCGGAGGCAGGTGGTCTCTGCAGGAGCTAGAGCTGCACATAAATTGTCTCGAGCTGCTCGCCGGTTCGTTCGCGGTCAGAACTCTGGCACCCAAGAAGGTGTCCTGTTGCATCCTTCTCATGATGGACAACGTCTCGGCGGTGCTCTATATCAACAAACTGGGGGGCACACGATCCTCCATGTTAGTAGAGATAGCGAAGGACTTTTGGCATTACTGCCTGACCCATCAGATTTCGGTCACGGCCGAGTATATCCCGGGTCAGTCGAATGTGGTGGCAGGTTGGCATTCTCGCCACCTGAAGGACTACAGCGATTGGCAACTCAAGCCGCAGGTGGTTCAATGGTTGCAGAAGATTTGGGGAGTGTGTCAGATCGACCAGTTCGCGTCCTGACTGAATCGTCAGATGCCTCTGTTCTTCAGTTGGAGGCCGGATCCGTTGGCTCTAGCGACGGATGCTTTTTCTCAGGACTCGTCTCAGTCACTGAATTATGCGTTTCCCCCCTTCATCCTGATTCCCCGGTTGTACTCTCGGGTACTGCGTCAGAAGGCGGAGTTGATTTTAGGGACTAACCTTTGGAAGTCGCAGCCGTCGTTCCCGAGCCTCTTGGAGCTGTGCTGCGACCTTCTCAGGAGGATCCCGGATTCTCCGACGATGCTCCAGGGCCCTCAGAGAGAGATGCATCCAATGGTACTGTCAGGCCTTCTAGCACTGATGGCCTGGAGACTTTCAGGAAACGTTGGCAAATGCCAGAGTTTTCGGAACAAGCATGAGCCTTCATTGATCAGGCCTGGGCTCCCTTCACCAGGAAAAGTTATGCTTCCGCTTGGAAGGGTTGGGTTCGTTGGTGCATGGAACAACATGTGGATCCCGTGGGGGCAGGACTTCCCTGCATTATAAATTTCCTCTCTTCAAAGGCGTCGGAAGGATTAGCTTATCGCTCTGTTAATAACTTCCATTCCGCGATATCAGCGGGACATTCCCAGATCGATAGTAAGCCGGTAGGCATGCATCCTACGGTATGTAAGCTCTTAAAGGGGATTCGGGTTGCGAATCCACCTCGACCAAAGTACACTTCCTTGTGGGATGTTTCTCGGGTACTCGATTTTCTCGCGAAGTGGCCACATAATGATCTGTTGTCCAGGAAAGAACTTTCAGCAAAACTCGCCATGTTGCTGTGTCTGTCGGCTTGCCGACGCTCCTCGGACGTGAAGGCTCTGGATATTACGGGTAGAGTATTCACCCCTGAAGGAGTTTCCTTTAATATAACGGCCAGAACCAAAACTATGTCTAGATCTGTTGATTATTATGCTTTTCCCAGCAATGCCAAACTTTGCGTGGTTCAATGTCTTAAAACATATGAAGAGTGTACAAAATGTCAGGCCTCAGGGTGTTAAGCAATTATTGATTGCCTTGCAGAAACCATTCAGACCTGTTACTGCGGCTACTATAGCCAGGTGGTTGAGATACATTATGCAGGAAGCGGGTATTGATATCCATCCAAATTAGATCCTCACCTCCCCAACAGTGGCTAAAAGAAACGGGAACCCAATCACAGGAGGTAGGTGTGGGTGAGTCATCCTTAGAATATAATGATTGACTAATGCCAGATGACACTAATTCTAAACAGTATGTCGAAACATCATCAATCACCCTAACTGCATCACAGGACACCCCCATAGGAACATCTTGTGTAGTACTAGATTCAGGGGTGTACAATGGGGAGGCTAGCCCCTTACAGTTGAACCCTGATGTAAGTTTAGTGACAGATTTTGACACATTCGGCTCCATCTTGTCATGGAACATTGCAGGGCTGAGTGCCAAGGTGCAAAGCCCAGAGTGGGCTTTGTTTGACAGTCAGTTTACCATCTGTATATTCCAAGAAACATGGCTCCCCCAGTATTTCCCAGGGTTCCTAAACTTTAGTGTCGCCGCTGAAAAAAGTGATAGAGGACGACCCTCTGTGGGATTAACTATTTGGGTCAAACAGGATTCTGGAATCACTGTCAAGGAGCTTATCTCGAATCACAAGGATATACAGATTGTGTCCCTTACATTTAATCGGGCAAAACCCCTAGACATTTACAATGTCTATGCCAGGAGCACAAGGGGGCAGAAGTCTGATACCCTTGCTGTCCTCGATGGCCTCATTGAGAAATTCTCCGCACATTCACGTTTGATCGTTGCAGGAGATTTTAATGTAAACTTCAAACCTTTATCAGGTGGCGATTTTATCTTGTAAATGACCAAGACAGCCAGTGGGGGGTTCCTAAGCTAGAATTGGACCCAGTGAAAAGGTGGACTGATCTGGTGATCCAGATTAACTTTACCTGTCTAAACAAAGGATTAAGGGCGGCCAATGGTAGAACCCCGAAAGATAGGGGGGGTCACATTCAAGAGCGGCAACAGAAAAGGTTGAATTGATTACATACTAGTCCATCTCAAGTTGTGGCACCATCTGGAGGATATGATGGTTGTTGACCGCCTTGAGAGTGACCACAACCCCCTATATATGACTTTTTCTTACTGGGAAGTCCCAACTATAGCAGAGGGCCCAAGCAAAGGAAACTCTCAGGCTGTCCTTTTGGCAAATGACATGCGCCACTTGAAGTGGGCCAAAGTCGCCCAAAACCAGTCAAACGTCAACTTTATTTTAATGAATCTACAACAAACCACTATCGAATTGAGCGCCTGTGCCAATGCCGTACCTTCCACCCCAGAGAGAGATAATGCAAATAAGGTGCACAAAACCTTTTTCTCACAAAGAAAAGGTCTATTTGTTAAACCAAACAACCCAAAACAAATCACGACCGATAAATCACCGAGGTGGTATAATAAGGAATGTAGGAAGGCACGGCAGGATCTAGGTCAGGCCATCAAAAATGGATCCAGTGCCAGTGTTCGTATAGCCAGGAGCACATATAAAACTGTTATCCAAAAATCAAAGCGCGCCTGGGATGTAAAAAAATGGGTGGAGCTTAAGGAGGCTAGTTCTCTTAAGAATTCTAAACAATTTTGGGACTTGTTGAAATGGGGATGTGAAGGCCGCCCAGAAAAATCCCAAAATTGGGAATCCCAGGATGATTGGGTAATCCACTTTAGGCCCCAATACGCCAAAGGGCTGGACTTACCCTCAGAACAGAGAGAAGGGATTGTATATACCCCGTGGGCGGAAGAAGCGTTTACCATCATGGATATCCAACAAGCATTGGACTCCATCACACCTGGAAGGGCGCCAGGAATAGATGGTGTCCCGGCTGACATCTTCCTAAACAACAGAGAACTATGGGGGAAGTATATATTACTACTGGCAAACATGATAGCCAGTGGATCGCCAATACCTGAATCCTGGAACGGGGTGGAAATAATCCCTGTTTTCAAAAAGGGCGACAAATCGCTCCTAGGCAATTATCGCCCGATCAGTCTAATTGATACTATCCAGAAGATCTACGGTAGACTGGTATTAAACAAAGTCCACGAGTGGGAGCGTGAGATGAATATTTTGTCTCACCTTCAAGCAGGATTTAGAGCCTGCATAAGCACAGTCGACCAAGTCCTACACTTTGCCATGCTTCACTGAAAGGTTGTTCAACTGGGGGGAGGTAGCCTGTATGCTGCCTTCATTGATTTGAGGGCAGCCTTTGATCTTGTCCCGCGGTCAAATCTTTGGTTTGTCCTGAATGACATGGGCATGCCTCCTAGTCTTCTTTCCATGATCATTAAACTGCATGAGCACAACTACGCACAGATAAGATGGGGCCCCCCTGGGCGTGTTACAAATCAGTTTCCGGTAGAGAGAGGAGTGCGCCAAGGTTGCGTGCTAGCGTCGACTCTCTTCTCCCTCTACAATAATAATGTGGCAAAGGTTTTGATGGAGGCAAATGTTGATGCTCCAATTCTAGCAGGCGCCAAAATACCAATCTTAAATCAACGACTGTCTTGTCATTTCCAAGACCTCAAGTGGCTTGCAAAAAGCACTTGGGATCTTCGAAACATTCTGCACTGACCACGGCCTGGAAATTAATGTTTTAAAATCCAAATTCATGTCTTTTAACCAACATAAGTCATATAGAGGGAAGGTGCTGATGAATAACCTACCCCTGGAACAAGTAAAATCGTTTTCATATCTGGGTATTACCATACAGCATGATCTCTGATGGAATCAACAGATTGACCTAGCCACTCTAAAGCATAGGCAAATCACAGGGGCACTGACCAGGGAACATGCCAGGTCCTTGACAAAACCGATGGCCCCTGCAATTATGGTCTATAATGCAAAGGCTGTGAGTGCAGCACTTTATGGGGTTGATATGTGGGAGCTTGGGAACCTAAGCAAGCTAACTGCTTCTGAAAACAGGTTTCTACGCAACCTTATCATGCTGCCACATAGTACCCCCATGGGCCCGGTTCTCCAAGACCTTGGCATGAAACCAATCGAGATTATTGCAAACCTTCGCCCAGTATTATACTGGAGGCGAATATGGGTAACGCCGGAGCTGAAAATAATCGCCACGGGACTTCTGGACATTATCAAAAGTGACGTCTTTCACCAGATAAAATGGCTCTCTGGAATTAGAGCGGTTCTCAGAGAGCTGCTTCTGGCGGAGACCTGGGAAGACCCAACTAATGCCATATTTCCCTCGAAAAAGGCTATCAAGGGATTGTACTGGGAGATGATATCATCGAAACTGTTTAGGACCATCCCCCCGCTTTCATTAACAGGGGTGTTTATGGACTTTAAGGATGAGACTCGTTTCGAGACATTCTGGGACGATATAATGAAGCCACTGGATAGAAAGCTCTATTTCCAACTGAGACTTGGTAGTATACCTGTCAGAGCTTTCACATCCAGATGGTCTAATGGTGGAAGTATCTCTTGTCCATCTTGCCCAGATCCCAAAGAAACAGTTAGTCATCTACTCTTTGTGGAGAAGTGTGGCTCAATGGTTAGAGCGGCAGACCTTGATGCACAACGCTGGCCAGGGACCAGGGTTCGATTCCCGCCTCGGCGGGATCGGGCTTAAATACCTCTGACCGGATATTCTCGCCTCAGTGCCGAATCTAAGCATGGGCCCCACGCTGCAACTCTGGGCAATAGCTTTCTTAGTCTCCACAATGGCCCCCGATGCACAAGGGATGCCTGGTTTCACCATGGGATGCCCAGGAGTGGACACCTCACAAGGAAAAGCCAGGAGGGGTTCCCTTGTGGTAGGAGTACAAGCGCCGGGATGCTTACGGGTTACTGTTCGCGCTATACAAATACAACACATTTACACTTTGTATGCCCGGCATACTCTGCTCCGCGCAGAGTCTGGTTGCGACCCATGGTAAAATTGTTGGGCACTCGGAGTGGAATTGTGGCCGCTAAAATCATCTGTACAATCCCAAGTCCTGCAATATACATAGCTGTGGCGAAATTTTTAAGATGGGCCTGGATTATCAGAAACAAAAATGTAAAGGGATAGGTTTTTTATAAATCACCTTCTACCTGAATATTTGATGCCTTTTAATATGATGATTTTTTAACATTGTACTGAATTTTGATTTTAAAACTGTTTTAAATTTCTGTAAAAATTTTAACTCTATTTTTATAAACACATTTTTATCTGTAATGCTTTTATGACTATGTTGAATAAAGCTTGTTTGACTGACTGACTGATACCCAGGTGTTTGGAGCGCATTCTGTTCGGGCGCCATGGCGTCTAAAAGTTTTATGTTGGGGTGTACTATTCAGGATATAATGCATTCAGCTGATTGGTCTTCTGAATCCACTTTCATACAGTTTTACTATAAGCCGGTGGATGATATTTCCTCTGTGGTGTTTCAAGAGCGTTAAACTGGCATAATACGAAGCCACCGGTCCTGTAATAGAATAAAAAATTAGCTAGCTATCGCGCCAGGAATTTTCAATTCTATTAAGGGCACGAAGGCGAGGATTATCCCACCCGGTTGTATTACATGCATTGTAATATTTGCCCACCCATGTTTATAGTCTGTTCATGCAGATTTTACGGGCATTATTTTTCTCATTCTTCCAGGTTCTGAGAAGAAGATGGACTGAGTACATCTCTGGTTAAGGAATTCTTTCCTGTTGGCTGTTCTTCCATGTTGGAGGCTGTTATGTTGGACTTCAGTTATTTATGGACTTATGTTCGAAGCAAAGAAAGAGGAGGATATCCGGGAGTGACCAGGTCTTATGGACTATTGCAGGAAGTGATGTGTGTTTAGCATCATGGGAAATGTAGTTTGTTTTGGTACAACTTAAATTTCATTGGCTGCTGTGTGTAGCATATTAAAGAAAGAGAAGCATAATCCTCGCCTCCGTGTCCTTAATAGAATTGAAAATTCTTGGTGCGATAGCTAGCTAATTTTTTATCCTCTCTCCTTTTGAATCTCCGCCCAATGAAGAACAATAATAGGTATACTTGGCAGAGGTGTGTGATCTTCGTCCATTATATAGGCCACAGCATCACTGTGAGCAGCGCGGGGCTCCATAGCTCAGGGGATAGTATGATATGCTATTTTAGGGGTCAAAAAGAACGAGGTTGTGAGGCCCACTGAGTTATCACCAATAACCCCCAGGGCACTGAAGGAGGAAAAAGGCACCAGAGCGCGGGATATGCAGGGAATAGAACAGAAACACACAGAGGATGAACCGGCCATCCAAATTAGAGACCGAGACACATAAAATGACTGCAGAATAGGCAGACGCACAGAATAATATGCTCGGTAGATGAAAATCAGAGAGACAAGGATAGAGACTGCAACAGACGGACTAACATGTAGACAGGCAAAATGGAAACAGCCATAGCTAGAGGCAGAAAAATATAGGCAGTCAAGGTTACGTAGACAAAAAGACACATCGACGTAGAGAGAGAGACAGACAGACACTCAGAAAGACAGTGAAATCGACAGAATGACAGAAAGTGACAGACAGAGTAAGACATAAACAGGCTTACAGTGTCTTAGGACATGAGCGCTCAGTGTAACACAGTGTAACACAGTGAAACCCTCGACTTTCAATGCGCAACCATGTTCCCTTTTCCTTGCATTTTGAAAGTATCAGGAAAGATAACCTCGTACAGCTGGAAGCCACCTTTCACCTTGCAGAACATTCAAATGCGGGAAAAAATGCACAAGTTTCAGATCAATGCCACACTTAAGATGAGGTGAAAAAGATTTAGATTTTGCACGGTATTGCTGTGGGTGTCTTTATCTGGCAGAGTACTGGCATTTAAAACACCATTATGTACTGGCATAAAATGCCAGGCCCTCCGTCTCCGTAACCAGGAAAAGGGTGGGCATAAATAGTGGTCTTTTTGTAGGACCGGATGTTAAACTATAGGTTGTAGTGTTCGGAGAGCTTTCGCCGCCACTGAATTTAGTGAGATCGGAACCTAGAGTGCTAAGGACTCGGTTGCAAGTCTGGTGGCGAGGCACTAGCCCCAGCAAGGTACTGCCTCATTTATTCTGCTTCAATTTACCAACTGCTTGCAGCCGGTGGTAAATTGCACAGAAAAAGTCCCCAACATCGGGGATAACCAGTGCTTTATTTGAGCTGGTGGTTGTGAGTGTTTGTGTGCGTGAGGTTGTTTGCCATTTCTCAGTGGGAAAGAGTAGCGGACAGTGGAGGTGAGTGACAAACGGGGAACAGGGAGGGCCATTACGGTGCTTTGTAATGTTTGGCATTCAGTGAAATAATGATGGTGAAGTCTGAGGAATGGTGCACTTGCTGGCAGCTGGTGTCAGTAGTTGTGATTGGCCCTTGCTGCACATTGCTCGCTCCTTTAGAAGTGGAGCTGCGGCATTTGCTCCCTTGTGAAATGGATCCAAATATCCGAATCAGGTCCAAAGCAATAAATATGTGCTTACTGTGTAACATGTGCTTACAGTGGCCAGTCCTCTGATGTATGGCAATAAAACTGGCCCTGTGTACATGCCCCTAAGTTAACACTGATGCCAAAAACATGGATTGACTTGCAAACAATGAATGTTAAAAACGTCAAGGGAATGCATTTCAGCGATTTATTCCTCTCTTATTTTACATGTTTACTTGATCTTGCATTCCCACAAGTTAGTTATTTTATAATGTTGTTGTTTATCTGTATTTTTTTCTGTGCACACTTTGTAGCTTGAGCCATGCCAGGAGTTTGTGGAGCGTTGATTGAGCATGCAGGCGCGAAGGCTAAATCCAAACACGGTGCCTGTCAGTGGGTTGGCTTCTCTGCAGAGCACACAGAACAGTTTTTGTGTATTCCATTTGCAACTGAAATTCTGCTGAAATGTGTGTGAAGGGGTACACTGATGTCAAATATTTGCAAGGCTAAAGTAAGAGAAATTAAAGTGCTTATATTTGACGGAGTGCAGTGCATGTTGGGGACGGTGAAGTGACAGAGATGTGAGGAAGGGCATTTGGGGAAGAGTGAAAAGAGGATGCAGAAGAGGAAAGAGAGTGGGTTGAAGATGTGCAGATGGACAAGCTATGCATAGAAAATGAGGATGCAAATCTAACATAAAGCACACATAATTGAAGGCCAAAATTCCTTCCACAATCCTCAATGCTATTTAAATCACAGACTCACTATTTCAGAATTTCAACATCTTCAATGTTAATTATTTATAAGAAATCATTGTTGTTACTCATTTATCTTAAAAAGCTAACACCCAGTGACAAAGCCAATCATACTGGCTTTAGGCGTAGTTCAGATGCGGTGCCATTTATCTGGATAAAATTACATCTCAGCGAGAAACCAGAATTCCGGTCTGATGGCACAATATGGGAATCACAGAAATGTATTTGGCATGCTCCTTTATAGGGAGCACCCACTTGTTTCATCTCACTTAAAGTCCTGTCTTTACTTATTTCTATATGACTGGTTACAGCCAGCAGCTGTGGGTCCTTCCCAAAGTCTGATTAGAACACATTTTTCCAATGTTAATGCTGCATGCAGTGCAAGACACTGGGCAAGCATACATTTTAAAGGGCTAAAGTTGTCATGCAGAACAATTTACATATTACAGTAACTGTTGAACAAATGAATGCAAGAAGATACAGGGCACTTTTTAATGTGTTTAATATTTCAAGACTATACGTTTCCACTGTTTAATAAGCCTTGCTTTATCGCTGCATTCATTTGCTTTAAAATGCACCATTTGCCAATATTTTTTAAATTTCTTTCTCAGGAGAGAGACTCTCCTTAGACCCCAGGTTTGTCCATTGAATTTGATCACATCGCTAACTAGTGTTTTCTATTGGAAAGGGTAGAGCCGAAACAGTCTTGCTTAGTACCCTAGCCCTCTTCAGAAGTCAGACTTGCTTGGCAACCCAGAAAGTCTCTGAAATGATGGATTAGTTTTCTTTTATGATTGCCTAGAACTGAATTTGTAGTCCATTTATCACAGAAATATTGCTGAACATCGCACCAAAAAGATGCCAAATTAAAAAAAAAAATTCTTTGCGGGGGTGAACCCCCTTGCACCACCCTGATTGCCGTCAGGCTCACTCGCTGCGCTTGCTCGCATACCTTGATTCGTTCTGCATAGGCCTCACCAGTTTCAAATTCCACCAGCCCACACTGTGGAATATGACCACCGCCCCGATGGGATCTTTGAACCTGACGGAGACTGCGGTCCTATCCACCACCTCCGTGGTTTGACCAGCTGGATTGTAATGCAGTGGTTGGATCGATGACCTGTCAGTGGCGGCCCACCCGGCATCATAATGAGGGTCTGAGTTTTATTTAATTTATTTATTTTGGGTAGTAAATGTGATGTTTTATTATTTATTTAAATATGTGATTTTTATTTTGAATTTTGTGGGTTGTGTGTTGAAATTAATTTATGTGCTGGATTGAGTTTGCTTATGGTTTTTTGGTTGGTGACAGTTACATTTCTTATTCAAATAATTTCTATAATATTTTCTTATCTCAGTCTTCATTAATATTGGAATTGTATTGAATTTTTGACTGTTATAATAACGTATTATATTTATGATTTATTGGAAAAAAGGAATTGTTATGATGTTTAGATTTTAGTTTTTTAGGACATTGGTAGGTTAATATTTGTTTTATAATATACTTTTGGATATTATTTCTAAGTGATCTATTCATTATTTATGAAGAGTTTCACTTTAAACTGCAGCATGTTGTACATTCATTTGGTTTGTTTGCTAGGTTTAAAGGCAATTTGGCTAACAGATTGCTCCATTCATAGTTGTTGGTAGCTTTGCTATTTTTGTTATGCTTCAATAAATTTATAGAGTGTTGGTGAGGTTCTGCCTAGTGTGGATTGGAAGGCATTGTACCATCCTTCAATTACATTATTCGTTCTTAGTTCCTGTCCCAAAGATCTGTCATAGAAATGACACCATGGTAGTTGGAATTTGGGGTGGCGTATGTTTCCAGAGCAATGCAGTCTGCCAACCCAAGTGTCTTGGAAATCATCCCTTAGGGGACTTAGTTCATCTTCATTTTAAGGGTTTCATGTTAATAAATTGTAATGGTTGGCTACCTCTTAGACTAACTCTGTGACAGGGACTGAGACCAGTGCTATCATTTATTTTAAATTCCAAATGCAAATTGGCTGTTTGTAGAATATTCTACACTTAGGCCCTGATTACGACCTTAGCGGTCGAACCACGAGGCCACAGCATTGGCAGTCGGGAGAGGGCCGCCAACACAGTGGCATCCTGACAGCCGCATTTTGAGTTTAATTCCGGGCCGGTGGTGAGCCAGTGGTGGTCTTCCGGCGACAACATGCTTCTGCTCACAGAGTGAGCCTGAAGACAATGTCGCCGCACTGCAGCGCCTGCACTGTTTTGCGCGCACTGTTGCAATGCACCATGTTGTGCATGGCGCACGACAGTGCCAGCATATGGGGCGCAGCATGTGCCCCGAGCCACAATGCTCAATGAGCTAAAACGCACAGCGGCCCTGTTTGGGGCCCCTTCCATGACTTTCTGCCAGCATTTTCATGGCAGGGTTCCTGCCATGAAAAGGTAGGCGGAAAGACTGGTTGGAATAGGCATTGAGGTACCAGCATTGGCACCGCCTCCATTCCCCATCACTTTACCAACCGCTGCGGGATCCAGGATCTTGGCTGTGGCGACGGTCTTCTGTTGGTCAGGCCGCCATTGTCATAATCAGGCGTTTGGACCAGTGAGGAGGTGGCAGTCGGACTTCCACCACAAGTACAGTGGTCTTGGGACCGCCGTACACATAATCAGGGCCTTAGTGCAGATTGTTGAAGGTGTCTCCATATGCTTTGACTGACATGACAGTAACAGCCTTGTATGGCTGTGTGGGGGTATATTTAAAAAATGGTTTGAATCATGACTAGCTCAAAGTCTCTGTTCATACTTTGGGGGTAACAGTTATTTGTTTTATGTTTAATGTGGTTTAGGAGGTTGTAGCATGTGCTGCTTTGTTTATTTGGTAGTAGAGCAAATAAAGAAGGGATATTTGTATTTTGATATTCCCCATGTTTGGTGTATGTTTGAGTGAATGTTTTGGGACACATTTTGAAGGTACCACACATTATCTAAGTTTGACACTGGCTACGTTTTATTCAGGTGTTTCCTATAAAGAATGTTAGGATGTGTTTCTAATTATTTAGATTGTCATGTAAAAGCAAAGGTTCTTCAATACATGCTATGGTTAAATGTTCAGGTATTTGTATTTCTTGGAATCTTCTAGGGGCAGGAGGAGTATCCCTGATGGCTTTTTAAGTTTGTGCAATTAAACAATTTAAAGTGGGAATAGTTGTTAATTGGGCTGTGATGTTTTTTTGGGACTTTAGGAAGTATATCTTAAAGGAGTTGATTGTGGATTCCTGGGAACTAATTCTGACCTCTCTTAAATTCAGCAATATCGCCCTTACTTTTATTTCTGTTACATTTGGGGGGTGGTTGTGTTCTCTTACATGAATTACAACATTATCTTTTGTAGTTGCTCGCCCATAGCATGTATTAGAATATTGTTTGGTACATTTACAATTTCTTTTTTTTTGTTAGTGCACT
This sequence comes from Lissotriton vulgaris, assembly GCF_964263255.1. Classification (NCBI taxonomy): domain Eukaryota; kingdom Metazoa; phylum Chordata; class Amphibia; order Caudata; family Salamandridae; genus Lissotriton; species Lissotriton vulgaris. The sequence continues at coordinate 1,326,275,543 of NC_141687.1, read as the reverse complement.
TTCTTGTCTGTAGGCATAGCCATGTCATTTAATTAATGCTGTCCTTTGTGTTAAGTTATGTAATTTGATGCCTTGGTAATTATATCTGAAAGTAGTATAATAGTATAAATATATACAATATTTTAAAGTTTGTATGTTTGTTATTTACATGTAAAATGTTGCAACTACTTCCATTTTGTACACTTATATATGTTCTGTTTATATTTTCCACACGGTTTTGCAGCTTTTTTGTTGGGGTGTTCTAATGTGGAGCAGGTGCTTTCTTTTCTTTTCTTGTCAGACGCCTTCGACACCGTCTCCCATCACATCTTGATCAACAAACTCCATCACATTGGAATCCAGGGGGATACTCTCCAATGGATCACCTCATACCTCACCTGAAGGACCCAGAGAATCTGTCTCTAATCATTCACTTCGGAACCCAAGAAGATAATCTGTGGCCTCCCCCAAGGACTGTCCCACAGCCTTACCCTCTTCAACACATACATGACTCCAGTGAGAAGTTGGCCTGATATGTGATGTTTCCAATTCTGGAAACACCTTGAATCAGTCCAAACAATCCCTTATGGTGTCTGGTTGTAAGTCAACCTTATAGACAAGCTATCCTAGTGGTAGCATGGACTAAGCAGCCTTAAAGGCTAAACTCAAGAGGTTGTGTTAAGCGAGCTGTTTCAGCAATCACAATCCTGTAATACCAAATGAAAGGACACCACACAAGTTATATATAAAAATATATGTATTTATTTCTAAAATAATCCTCTGTACTCTTTATGAGTGCACAGGCACAAGCGTTAATACAAAAGCACAGTTAAACATATGAAAGTTGCACAATTACGGATGAGGCCGGGGGCTAGGCAACCCATATATTAAGAAAGTGGTATAAGAGATACCAATCGAAAAGTAGTTAGGCCTAGGGCCTAGGGAATCGCTGGGAGCAGTCGGGACCAGCAATGCTGAAGTTGGGAAAAGCCCGCGGGATTTGGGTGCAGTGCTTAAAGCACAGGCATGCACCAATGCAAAGTCAATGGTGCAAAAAAGTTATAAAGTTATAGTTTAAGGAGACTCCCGCTTAACCTAGCAAGATGAAACTTTAGACACATAGACTAGAGGTGTGTACCAGTGTGGGAACACCGGCGTTGATGAGTTACCTCACCCACAGGAAGCGGGTGCACAGGTGCGAAGTAGTGTCGGGTTTTGTCACGCTGGTTGACGGTGCTTGGAGCTGAAGATGCTGCAGGCGTCGAGTCGAGAAGTGTCCGGTGTGATCCAAGAGTGGATCGAAGATAAAGATGATCTGAAAGCAGAGGGGACAGAGTCTGGGTCACTCAGCAGTGACCAGGCCGGATCCAGATGGAACCAGGCGATGTCGGGCGCTTTCAGGTCGCTTCTCTCCGCTGCCACGTAGACTCTGGGGCACCGAGGATGTCCAGGAGTGGATCACGAGCTGCCCCACGCAGGCTCACACTGTCGGCGGTGTCGGCTTCCGGATCGGAGTAAACAACACTTGGTAAAGGGAAACCCACGCAGGATTCAAAGATGGCCTTACACTCGGACCAGGAGGGTCAGAGCGAGCGCTCCTTTTCAGGGGAGCGAGAGCAAGTCTGGAGCAACCAGATTCACAAGTTGGTTTTCAAGGTTCGTCGGCACAGGGGCCACAAGCCAACAGGCAAGTGACCGGGCCAACGCGTTAAGCCAAAAGATGCAGAAGGGCCCCACACAGCACTCGGTGAGTCTAGAGGGGTGAGCTTCGGTGCAAGAAAGGCTCAGGGCTGGGGCTTCTCAGACACCAATGCACAGCTTCGAGGATCACTCGCAGGCTGTACGGTCAGCGTCTCGTGGTCTTTCCAAGATGGCGGCCCCACGCTTCAGGTCGCCTCCACGGGTCTCAGCTCTGCAGGGACTGTGGAGCAGGCTGTTAGAAGGCAGGCTCGCTTGGTCTTGTTGAACTCTGTCGCTCGAGTTCCGGTGGGAACTGCAACAAAGCAAACGTTGAGGTGCTGGATGGTGCCTGTTTGCACAGGGTGGTCACTCCTTGACCACAAGGGAGATTCTTCAGTCTTCTACGTCGAGCAGGATGTCGAAGGGTCCAGAGTTTCGTTTCATAATTTTCAGTCAGGATAATCTGAGTGCTTTGGCACTGCTCCCATTCTTTTACCAATCTAGGGGGCTGGATTACCTGCTAGGTCCCCTCCTATGGGTGGGACCCAGGAAGGGGGTGGTTACACCCCTTTCCCTTTGTCCAGGTCACGCTGGGACTGGGGCTGGTGTGCCCCAGAACCGGTTTGACCGGATTATGCAAGGGGAAGCCTTGTGCGCCCCAGGCAGTGTCTGGTTTCTTTCAAACCTCCCTGCTACAATCCACTATCTCCTGTCTGGGGTTGTGTGACACCTCCCCGCGACAGGAAAGCCTTTGTCCAGGCCTCCTCGGCTGAGTTTCGGTCGCCAGCAAGAGGTCAGACTTGTGTCTGTGGCAGAAGCGTCCATTTTGTGATGCTGAGGCTCTTTTAAAATCAACCGCGTTTCAGTAAAGTAACATGTCTTCTCCCTCTAGAAGGGTGGAATGCTATCCCCGTCGACAGGACTGTTGAGGGGATAGTATTCCAAATCGTATGACACCTTACACAACATGTTTTGATAAAGCCAAACCAAAGTTAGCATATAACCGTGAGGATTATAATGCACTTAATAGTATATGGTATGGCATTATCCCGGAACAGCTTAGGGACTTGTTCCCGACAGCTGCAGACAGGCTCAGCTCATGCTCGAGCTCCATCTCACATTAAACCACGCACTCTGCCTCCAGGATTGATAAGGCCTTCCATAGGAGTGGCTCACAGGTTTATATGTGTCCAGATATAGGTTTAGATATAGGTATACTATATCTAAGCAAGAGATGATTACACCAACTTGCCCCAGCTGAGTGATCAGCCAGTTGTGTCAATTTAAGAACCAGCCAGGGGTGGCAAAAGCTATGCTTCAGCCCCTGGTAGGCCTTGGTGGCACCTATGCCCTGAGCACCTATAGTGCATGGTACAGGGGCTGACAAGGAGTCCAGTTCCAATTGGGTTATGTACCTATAGTACATCTATGTGAATTTAGAGAGAGAACAGCAGGCTGGGGGTCGGATTAGCAGGCCCACAGCCTCATTAAGTCGAAAACCAGTGAAGCAAAAATCAAAAATTGGGGTGACCATAGGATAGCAGACCCTACTCTCCTACACAACCCCCCCCCCCCAAACGCAGGGACATTAAACTTAACCTTGACCAGATAAGTCTTCATGTTCTAAGTGGAAGTACCTGGAGAGACCATCTGCATTACCATGGTCAGTCCCTGGGCGGTGCTCCACTGTAAAGTCCATCCCCTGTAGGGAAATGGACCACCTGAGTAGCTTTCACCCTTCATCTGATTTAGCCACAAGAGGGGCTTATGGTCTGTCTGAATTAGGAAGTGAGTTCCAAACAAGTATGGCCTCAACTTCTTCAGGGCCCAAACCGCAGCAAAGGCCTCCCTCTCAATAGCTGACCAACGTTTCTCCCTGGGGGTCAGCCTTCTGCTAATAAAAGCAATGGGCTGGTCATGACCATCTGTATTCAGTTGTGAAAGCACAGCTCCCACCCCCAACTCAGAAGCATCTATCTGTACAATGAACTGTTTGGAGTAGTCAGGACTCTTCAGGATAGGTGCAGAGCACATGGCCTTCTTCAGGTCATCAAATGCCTTTTGACAGGTAACTGTCCACTGAACCTTTTTTGGCATCTTCTTGGATGTCAAGTCATTTAATGGTGTCACAATGGACCCATAGTTCTTCACAAACTTTCTGTAATACCCAGTCAGGCCCAAGAAGGCTCTGACTTGTGTCTGGGTAGTTGGAGGAGCCCAGTCCTGTATGGTCTGGATCTTGCTCTCCAATGGTTGAACCTGACCCCCACCTACTAGGTGGCCCAGGTACACAACCTTGCTCTGCCCTATCTGGCACTTAGTAGCCTTGATAGTCAGGCCTGACTTTTGCAGGGCCTCCAGAACCTTCTTCAGGTGGATCAGGCGATCCTCCCAGGTGGAGCTAAAGACAGCAATATCATCTAGATATGCTGCACAAAAGTCATCCAACCCAGCAAGGACTTGATTCACCGACCTTTGGAAGGTGGCAGGTGCATTCTTCAAACCAAAGGGCATTACCACAAACTGATAATGTCCACTAGGGGTAGAGAATGCTGTTTTGGCTTTTGACTCTTCAGCTAACCTGATCTGCCAGTAGCCAGCTGTCAAATCAAATGTTCTCAGAAACTTGGCAGAAGCCAATTTATCAATGAGCTCTTCTGCTTTTGGAATGGGATGTGCATCTGTCCTAGTGACAGCATTGAGACCTCTGTAGTCCACACAAAACCTCATTTCTCTCTTTCCATCTTTGGTATGGGGACTTGGCACAAGGACTACTGGGCTGGCCCATGGGCTCTCAGATGGCTCAATCACTCCAAGCTCAAGCATCTTTTGCACCTCAGCCTTTATAGAATCCCTGACGTGGTCCGGTTGCCTGTAGATTTTATTCTTCACAGGCAGACTGTCACCAGTGTCCACCTCATGGGTGCACCAGTTAGTTTGACTGGGTGTGAGTGAAAACATATGCCTGTGGGTCTGCAACACCTGTCTGCAGTCCACCTGTTGCTGCTCAGCGAGGCTGCCTGCCAAGGCTACTCCATCAACTGAACCATCATCAAGGTTCTGGGAAAGCAGGTCTGGGAGAGGGTCACTCTCTTCCTCCTGGTCCCCATCTGTGGCCATGAGCAGGCTCATATCCTCCCTGTCAACAAATGCTTTCAAACGATTTACATGGAGCACCCTGTGGGGGCTCCTAGGGGTTCCAAAGTCAACCACATAGGTGACTTCTCCCTTTTTCTCAACAATAGGGTAGGGTCCAGTCCATTTGTCCTGGAGTGCTGCTGGGGCCACTGGCTCCAACACCCACACCATCTGCCCTGGCGTGTACTCAACCAGAACAGCCTTTTGGTCATGCCAAGCTTTCTGTAATTCTTGACTGGCCTCCAGGTTTTCAGATGCTCTCTCCATGTATTCAGCCATCCGGGAGCGGAGACCAAGTACATAGTCCACAACATCTAGCTTAGGCTTTTTGAGAGTGAGGTTCCGTGACAATTGTAAGTGGTGTTTTCGACTCGTACGAATATGGTCGAGTCTGGTATCTATGAACCGCAAATGACGAGTTTAGTAAGTGTGCGCAGTTTCGCTGTGCTAACCTAAACGATTCATCTGTTACGTGGGTATTTTTATCTGTTCCCACGGGTTCCATCTTAGATACGGCATCCATTTTGTCTCTTGCCCTCAAGTAGCCAGCGAACGGACGTTGTCCGCTTCGCGACCCTGGGACTCCCAAGATATTTACGAAAGACACATGTTCTTTGTAAGTGTCTTTATGATGAGGGAGATGCTACTGTAAAGCAGATGGCGCCGCTCGAGGCTCATCTCGCTGCACGGACTTATTGTCTCAGCCGTGCATCTCATTAGGCACGTCCCTTTGATGCCCGTATCTCGTGTTTCTCGATGCCTCCCCTTTTTACACCCTTTCCGATCTCCCCACTGTCTCCGTCTTCCTCTACACCTGTTCCTGTTCCTATTTCGATCTGTTTATTACCGATTGGAATGCACTAATGTTGGGAAGATGGGTTTTTACAGTTGGGAACCGCCAAATGTTTCCGCACTTATGTTCCGGACCTTATGTGTATCAAAGTGACCAAAGCGACCCCTCTGGGGGATGACTGTGGGAACCGGGTCATAAACTTTTGTGTTCAATGTAACCCTATGGGGAAATTGTGTATAAAAGGAGCGATTCACAGAACCAATTTGAAGCAGTCTCCCCAAGTTGCACGTGTGTTGCTTGTCGTGACTACTGTATTCCCTGCAGTAAATAAACCTTGAATCTTTGACGCCGAAGGAAGTGTCCCGTGTCTCTGTGATTCGTACGCCGGAGCAGGTTACCCACGAAGGTTTCAGGTGTTGTGCCCTGGCACCGCTGGGTCTTAAAGAACCCAGTCCTTCAGTTGGCGCCCAACGTGGGGCTGCATCAGTGGTACCGGTCCAAGCCCGACGATCGTGAGGAACTTCGTGTGAAATCTCCAAGGGAAGGTGCACCCCGCTTCATCGATCCCGTTGTCGAAATAAGTGGCCCGAAGACTTTTCCCGCGAAGATTCCCGCCTCCTGACGGCTGCGACGGACTGCTGCCCTGACTGTAGACCTGTTTTGGCGCCTGGCGTAGACCTTGGTAGAGCGAGACGATTGACGGGCCTTCCTGGTGACGCCATTGATCTTTGAGTTAAGTATTTGTGGGTCGCTCCCAGAGTCCTTGGTTGTTGACACTTTAGCGAGTGTTTTTTTTGTTGATGCTGCGAGAGTGTTTTTGTCGATGACACTTTTCTAGCATTTTGTTGTTGTTGTGTTGTTTGACGACTGCAGCCGCCAAAAACCGAGGGTTTTGTTCTTTGCTGGGACTTGGTAAATCCCGTAACCCTTGAAGTTTGTGAAACTCGGCTGGTGTGCAAGATGCCTGGTCGTAGTACTTTGTTCAGTTGCTTCAGACCTTGTAGTACGGATTCCCGACTGGAGGACTCGTGTCCGATACCTCCGGTTGGAACTCCGACTTATGAACTGTACAGTAAACATGGGCTAGGCCCGATTACTTTTAATGATTATTGGATTAAATATACGAAGAAGGACGGTGACCTTCGTTGGCCACCTCATGGTAGCTTTGAGGCCCCGATCTTAGATAATCTAGAGATTAAATTGTTCGAAAGGAAGTCAAGGCCGGCCATGTTTGATGCCTTTCGGTTGTGGCGTAAAGAAGCCCGACAGAAAGAAATCAGACAAACTAAACGAAATCAGCGAGATAATGTTGCTACTATAGTGAAGAAAGCAGAGCAATTTCAGCGTGACAAGGAGGTTAAGGATAAGGAAGTGTTTGATAGACTACAGCGTATGACCGTGGATAAATGTTATCCAGCTTTGCCTACGGAGTCGGAAAAGAAGGAAGAGTCAGTTGAGGATCCTTTAATGTCTTATCTTATGAAGTCGCCACCTCCGTATGTACAGGGTACCGCAGCTTCCGTGGTTCCTGCTGCACCTATTCCTCCGCCTATTCTTCCTGTGCCTGTTCCTCAACCTGCATCCGCTCTTCCGACTGTTCCTGCTCCTTTGCCTACTGCTATCCCTACTGCTCCTCCGCTTCCACATACTCCTGCTCCCGCTACTGCTCCTGTTTTATTAACTCCTGCTGTTGCTACTGTTTCTACTCCTTCACTTGTTAGCCCTGTGTCCTATACTTCTCCCTCGACTCGTTCTCGTAATTCTCCTCTTGCGGCTAGTTTCTTTCATTCGCTCGGACCTGTTCATGGGTCCGCTGGTTCCGATGGTCCTCAGAGACGTAGTCAGCTTCCTGGTAACAGAGAACGTGTCGCGCTATATAACATGGCGATGGGTTGGATGGTAAACCCTCTTAGAAATCCGCCACGTGTTGTACTCGAAACGTTTTGTCAATTCAATATACCAACCCAAAGATACGTATTCGATGAAATGTGTAAGTTCCTTCGCGATCAGATATCGGCTGATGCGCCTGACGAGGTGCTGGCCGCTTTGTCTGATCTTCAGCTTCAGTTCTCAAATGGACTGATAGTGGATACTAACGTTCGACGTGCTGTTGAGCGGTTGCTATCTTTCCGTCCCGCTCCCATACCCCAAGCCTTATTTGTTGAGGATGTTGAAAGATTGCCCGATGAATCTGGTCAATTTCCTATGCGCGAAGTTCCGCCGGTATGGATGCCAGCTGACCCTAATGCTCACCCTCCGACATTGGCGCATTTCCAGAGAGTATGGATACATCTCCCATGGAAACGCTCAGAAGTGTTACAGGTGAAGCAATCTTTGCCTGACCCTCGCAAAAATCCTACAGGGTATTACAAGGAATTATCGCAGCTCGTAGATGCTACGATAATGAACCTTGCTGATATTGATATGCTGTTCGGCAATGTTGTTCCGCAACCGGTATGGGCTAAGATTCGTCAGGCGAATCATCCGAATGAATTAGGTGGTGATTGGGCGGCCATTATAGCGGCTGATGGGTTACAAACTGGTGGTGCTAAACCCGACCAGTTGATTGCTGCTCTCCCTCAAAGAATAATAACGTTAATGAAGACTCTTATGCCAGCTATGAGGGTAAATTGGGACAAATTATCAGCTTGTAAGCAAAAGAAGGACGAGAGTGTTTCCGACTTCTTTACGAGGTTCGAGCAAGCATTCATCGACCATAGTGGTCAGGATATGGGCACTGAGGGTGGTCAAAGGTTATTCGTGGACAAATTTGTCTCTAACTTATTGCCCGATTTGAGCAATAAATTAAAGAATTCAGAGAGTGCGTGGGCCGTTTCTACTTCAGCTCAGATATTGGCCACAGCACAATATTATGAGAACAGAGAGAAAGAAGAGAACGACCGCGCTGATAAAAAGACGAAAGAGCTTAAGACTAAAGTGTTGCTTCAACAAGCATATCCTCCACGTTCAAATCAGAATGCATCCCAACAGAATAGATCGCAGTCGCAATCGAATCGATCGCAGCCGCGTAATGATTCCTCCTCCCAAAGATCATCGTTAGGGTACAATCAATGTGCTTATTGTAGACAGGAGGGGCACATTAAATTCAATTGCCCTGTTCTGAATGATCGCAATAGTGGTAATTCGTCTAAAGGAGGTCGTGGTGGTTCGCATCAGGTGTCACGCGGTAGGGGTCGTGGTGCTCAGAATGATCGTTCCGATAACACTTCTAATTCTAATAATTGTTTTGATCAACGTGGATCATCGCAAGGACGATCTGCGCAGTACAATGTAGATGATTATTACGTCGATCAGGGAACTGACGACGGTAATTACTAGGACAGCCAAAGACAAGGAGAGGGAGTGGTATCAGTTCCGGTTGATCAGAGAGGGCCTTACGTCGCAGTTGCTACAATGGGCGTCGTTGAGCCTTTTCTGTTGGACACTGGTGCAGCGAAAAGTTCTATTATGCATTCGAAACTCCCTGGCGCACCTTTGTCTGGCTTAACAAATGTCTCCGTTGGATTCTCTGGCGCCCCCGTTAGCAATCCAGTTTCGTGCCCTTTGCCCCTTACAATTGGGCCACGTGAGCTTCAAGCTCCGTTAATTTTGACTACTGGTTGTGATGAAAATCTTTTGGGCCTGGATTTGCTTAAACGTTTATATGCAACTTTGTATTGTTCTCCTGCGGGTGTAAAGCTGACGTTAGGAGAGAGGGTTGTCTCTCCTATGTATTTGTCTCTCGATAAGCTTCCACCGGAATTGAGTTCTCTTCCTGCGTCTTTGTGGGCAACAGGTCCCAACGATGTGGGCCTACTTGACATCTCCCCTTATGTTGTTCAGTTGAAATCTAATGTGCGATTGCCACGTATTCCCCAGTATCGTATCTCTCTTGATGGTGAACGAGCATTGTTAGCGATCATTTATGATCTGATCGAGAAAGATGTTATTGAAGAGACTCGGGGAAACGTGTGCAACAGCCCTGTACTGCCCATCCTTAAACGTACTGATCCTTCAAAACCGCCCGTTTATCGTTTTGTTATTGATTTACGGGAGGTGAATAAAATTGTGGTTCCTCAATTCCCTGTTGTGCCTGACATCACGGCGCTACTGACTCTGATTCCAGCTTCTGCATCGTGGTTTTCGGTGATTGACTTAAAGAATGCGTTCTTTAGCATCCCGATTGCCGAGGAGAGCAGAGACCTTTTCGGTTTCTCTCTCGGTGGACGCAGCTTCCGGTTCAAGCGCGCTCCTCAGGGCTACTGTGAAAGTCCATCGATTTACAGTCAAGCCTTGAAGGGTCAACTGGATGCGTTTAGGTTGCCGATCGGTGCGGCCTTAATTCAATACGTCGATGACTTATTGGTGGCTGCTGATACTCAGGACATTTGCAAAATTGCTACGGTGTCATTGTTGCAACATCTCTGTGAGTTGAATCATAAGGTGTCCCCTTCTAAACTCCAATATTGTTGTCAAGAAGTAACCTATCTAGGTCACTTATTGTCAAAGGAGGGAAGGAGGTTGACCCCAGAGAGAATTGCAGCGATTGCGCGAATGGCTGTGCCAAAAACCCAAAGAGATGTGCGTGCCTTTCTAGGTATCACGTCGTACTGCAGGCAATGGATTCCTAATTTTTCATTGCTAGCGAAACCATTGGTGGCTCTTACGTGCAAGGATGTTTCAACTCCTTTACCATGGACGGAAGAATGTCAGAAAAGTTTTTCTGAACTGCGTGATTCATTGTGTTCGGCTCCTGTGTTGGGTACTCCCGACTATAGCAAGCCGTTTACATTATATGTTCACGAGAGGGAAGGTTGTGCTTTAAGTGTCTTAACGCAACCTTTTGGTGGCAAACAGCGTCCATGTGCATATTTTTCCTCGACCTTGGACCCAGTAGCTAGAGCATTGCCGAGTTGCTTGAGAGCAACAGCGGCAGCTGCGGTCTCAATCCGACAATCAGCAGGACTGGTCATGGATAATATGCTTACGGTGATGGTTCCGCATGCAGTCGATACTCTTTTGAATCGTACGAAAACCCAGCACTTGACGAGTGCGAGATTGTCTGGGTACGAGCTGACGTTGCTGGCAAGTCATATCCAAATAAAACGTTGTAATGTTCTGAACCCGGCAACTTTGTTACCAATTAGCACAGAGTCAGATGAAGTAGCAGAACATGATTGCTATTTGAGGACAGAGGAAGAAACAAAAGGTCGAGTGGACCTTAAAAACACTCCATTAGAAGATCCAGATGGTACATTGTATGTGGATGGGTCATGTTTTAAGTTGCCGAATGGCGATGTGACTACCGCCTATGCTGTTGTAACGTTGAATACTGTTGTTGAGACTGCAAGGTTGAATCAGAATTCTGCCCAAGCTGCAGAGTTGATCGCTCTCACTAGAGCGTGCGTGTTAGCAAAAGGGAAACGTGTGAATGTGTTTACCGACAGCCAATATGCATTTGGTGTCGCACATAGTTTTGGACGATTGTGGAGAGAGAGAGGTTTCTTGACGTCGCACGGTACGAAGATACAGCATGGCCAACTTGTGAATGATCTTTTGGATGCACTGACGTTGCCTAAACAAGTGGCGATTGTTAAATGTAGTGCGCATCGTAAGGTGACGGATGATGTTGGTCGTGGTAATGCGTTTGCAGACGAGATTGCTAAGGAGACTGCCCGGAACCTTAGTACTCGGATGTATGTGACGAGTTCGGTTAGGTGGCCTACAGAATCGAGCATGTGTGAAGACACTATTGAAAGTGTGAAAGAAATTCAGAATAAGGCCACCGAGACTGAAAAGGTGAAATGGAAAGAAAGCACGGGAAAGTTGGATGTGAATGGTTGTTGGATTGATTTGTCGGATCAGAAAAGATGGTTGTTGCCCGATGCGTATGTGCTGGCCGTTGTGACAATGGCGCATGGGTTAGCACATATTAGCGCGAAAGGTATTTGTAAGTTGTTGTCCCCTGTGTGGAAGAATGATGGTATTACGAAATGTGCTGAACGCCTGGTCAAAAATTGTATGGTGTGTATGATGTACAATCCTGGAAAAGGAACCCCAACTCCTCCTGGCAGTTTTGCTCCCCCTTCATGTCCCTTTGAGGTGATCCAATTGGACTTCATCCATATGGAGCGATGCAATAACCTGAAATACGTTTTAGTAGTGGTTTGCGCATTCTCCCGATGGATCGAGGCCTATCCTCTCAAAGACAATACTGCTTTGTCTACTGCGAAAATCCTACTGAAGGAATATTTTCCTCGGTACGGAATGCCTAGAGTCGTGTGGTCAGATAACGGAAGTGAGTTTGTGGGTAGTGTGATGAAGAGTGTGTGTAAGGGCCTTGGAATTAATCAGAAATTCCACAGCGCCAATCATCCCCAGTCAGCTGGTTTGGTTGAAGGGTATAACGGCACCCTTAAACTGAAACTAGCGAAGATTCAGGCTACGACTGGTCTTTCGTGGCCTGACGCTTTACCTTTAGCATTACTGTCGACTAGGGCGACTGTACACTCCCGAGTAGGGCTTAGTCCCTATGAAATAGTGTTCGGCCGTCCTGCGAATGTGTGGGGGGTTCCTAGGCCAGGAATGTTCTGTGATCTTGAGTACCCAATGTTGATCGATTACCTTCATGACTTGACTGCTAAACTGAGGTTAATTCACCAACAGGTTCACGACGCACTGCCGACGCAGACGGAGGGTCCAGGCCACCAGCTCCAGCCTGGAGATTGGGTGGTGACGCGGAACTTTTCGCGCAAGAAAAACTTGGATCCGAGGTTCACTGGACCCTATCAGGTTCTCCTTGCCACGAGGACTGCTGTTCGTCTCGAGGGGCGTAAGAATTGGGTGCATGCTACCCATACCAAAAAGGTCCCTATCCCTTTGCCGGCAGACCCGTGGGTGAGGAGAGGCATTGCATCAACTGAAGCAGAAGGATTGCCGGCGTTTGTGCCTTTCAGCGACGCACAGCTTGTTGGAGAATCCTCAGCGCAGCAGAAAGACTCTGATGAACAATTGTCATCAAAAGACTCAAGACCAGAACACTCAACTGATCAGCAGGACGCTGTCTCTTCAACGGATCCTTTGTTTGACGAGCAGACACGTCCTGGGAAAACTCGATACTTTTTCCGATCTCGTACTAAAGACTAATAAACGATCCAGCTTTGCTGTATTGACAACTGCATTATCCCGTTTTCCGTGATCAGTTTTGAACGTTCATATTATTGCAATTATCCCTGTGTATATACATTGAGCTTCATTCCTTATACCTTTTTGCTTCCACAGCCGAGAGACATTGTTTTTGCATATATATATATTGTGCATTTAAAGGCCGTAGGGCCGCGCGCGTACTTCCTTCTGGATAGTAGGTCTCGACACTAGGTTAAAGACCGTCGGTTCCTGGGAACTCCTAGGGATTGACTATTGCTACACAGAACGAAGTGCGTCAAGAAACGTTGCGGACGGTCGTAGGGAATGGCATTTTCGAAGCTGATGGACTTAGAAGAAGCTCAAGCTCGAAGATTCAAGCTGCAGCAACTTAGCCGTACGAAATGTTTTATATTTCAAGTGTTTATGTTATTCTTGACTGTTTCTGCATTCTTGGCGGGTGGGGTGTATTATATGATATCTGGTTTTCTGTCTCCTGTGTTACCTACTCCTACACCTGACCCTAAACTTATCTCCACTGCATCCCCCCATTCTTTTCACATCCTACCTGAACACGAGCAGGCTAGACCTGCAGAATTCCGTAATAATTCCTTTATTCAGCTCCTTCACCAGCATCAGTTAGTGGTTAACACTACTAACTGTTGGGTATGTGGGTTGATGCCACATACTACGGATAAGGGAATTCCATATCTGGTGTTACTGTATAGTTCCCAAGGGTCTGCTCGAGCATTTCAAACAATGTTTCGAAGCGCACTGGGTTTCCACCCCATTCGAGAACCACGTTCCCCCTACTCTGGTCCTACCTCGTATCAAAAACCTTTGTCGATAGCAATAGAGGACTTAGACAGCGATATCTATGATCCCTCGCTTATTCCCGAAGAAGAGGTACAAGCTTACAGGGTCCTGAGTAGAGGCGAGTATAGTGTGTTCACGAGTGAAAAGCAGCTTAAAAGCTCACCTCCGATATGGGTCGTACCCCACATTGGTAATTATTGTCTTATGGGTCGTGGCCGAAGATCGCAAGCCCGACTTGGAGCGAGTGCTTGCATTGAAAATTACATTCTGCCGATGTTCTCGTCCCCTGTGTTTCTGGCTGCCAAGGGTACATACTTCATCTGTCATGATCGTGCATATGCATGGTTGCCCGCTGACTTCATGGGCTCATGCTTCATTGCAAATTTGTTGCCTCCGACGTTTACTGTAGATGCCGATTATCACAAGACTAGAGTTGTGAGAGGCGTAATTAGCGAAGAGGACACTGCCGGTCAAGAGGCAGGAGACTTTTTCAAGGGTTTCCTCCCGTTTTGGGGACCTATGGTTAATAGTAGGAACCTGAGACAGTTGACTCGAGTGGTAGAATCGACAGCTAATATTACTGCCAGTGCCCTTGGTAATATCACCACAGAACTTCAGGCGGATAGACTTATGACGTTACAAAACCGTATGGTTTTAGATGTCATCTTAGCAGATCGAGGTGGGGTATGTAAGGTGATCCATTCGAGCTGCTGCATTTTCATTCCAGATAATGCTCCAACTGTCTATCAAGCCATCTCTAAGTTGCATAAGATCTCTGAATCCATACACGTGGATGTAGGGGATTGGACGCTGCTTGGGTGGTTTTGGGGCTTGATGTCGACTTGGGGTTGGAAGATTCTGATGATTATCGGAGTTATTGTGGCGTTCCTGTTCACGTGTTGCCTTTGTGTGCAGTGCGGTCCTGCCTTATGTGGCCTCTGTGCTACAACGTGTATGAGACAGCCGCCTGTTACCAATGGGACTCGATTGGACAGAGCTATGCTACAACAACATCTAGATGGTCTGATGAATATCAAGTATGATTCCGACTAGTGCTTGCCTACATGAGGGCAAAAGGAGCGTCTGAGGTTCCGTGACAATTGTAAGTGGTGTTTTCGACTCGTACGAATATGGTCGAGTCTGGTATCTATGAACCGCAAATGACGAGTTTAGTAAGTGTGCGCAGTTTCGCTGTGCTAACCTAAACGATTCATCTGTTACGTGGGTATTTTTATCTGTACCCACGGGTTCCATCTTAGATACGGCATCCATTTTGTCTCTTGCCCTCAAGTAGCCAGCGAACGGACGTTGTCCGCTTCGCGACCCTGGGACTCCCAAGATATTTACGAAAGACACATGTTCTTTGTAAGTGTCTTTATGATGAGGGAGATGCTACTGTAAAGCAGATGGCGCCGCTCGAGGCTCATCTCGCTGCACGGACTTATTGTCTCAGCCGTGCATCTCATTAGGCACGTCCCTTTGATGCCCGTATCTCGTGTTTCTCGATGCCTCCCCTTTTTACACCCTTTCCGATCTCCCCACTGTCTCCGTCTTCCTCTACACCTGTTCCTGTTCCTATTTCGATCTGTTTATTACCGATTGGAATGCACTAATGTTGGGAAGATGGGTTTTTACAGTTGGGAACCGCCAAATGTTTCCGCACTTATGTTCCGGACCTTATGTGTATCAAAGTGACCAAAGCGACCCCTCTGGGGGATGACTGTGGGAACCGGGTCATAAACTTTTGTGTTCAATGTAACCCTATGGGGAAATTGTGTATAAAAGGAGCGATTCACAGAACCAATTTGAAGCAGTCTCCCCAAGTTGCACGTGTGTTGCTTGTCGTGACTACTGTATTCCCTGCAGTAAATAAACCTTGAATCTTTGACGCCGAAGGAAGTGTCCCGTGTCTCTGTGATTCGTACGCCGGAGCAGGTTACCCACGAAGGTTTCAGGTGTTGTGCCCTGGCACCGCTGGGTCTTAAAGAACCCAGTCCTTCAAGAGGTAACTCCCATCCTTCCTTAACCAAACATAGTGGACCCCTCACAAGGTGGGCAAACAAAAGTTCAAAAGGGCTGTAGCCAACCCCATTCTGTGGGACCTCTCTGTAAGCAAAGAACAAGCAGGGTAAAAGGGTGTCCCATTTCTGCATAAGCTTCTCTGGTAATCCTTTTATCATTCCCTTGAGGGTCTTGTTGAATCTCTCCACAAGCCCATTGCACTGTGGGTGATAGGGTGTGGTAAACTTGTAGTTTACCCCACACTCCTTCCACATTGCCTTTAAGTATCCAGACATGAAGTTGGTACCTCTGTCTGAAAGAACCTCCTTTGGAAAAGCCACTCTTGAGAAAACTGCACAAGGGCCTTTGCCACAACAGGTGCTGTTGTGGTCCTCAGGGGAATTGCCTCTGGATACCTGGTGGCATGATCCACTACCACCAGTATAAATCTGTGCCCAGATGCTGTTTGAGGATCCATGGGACCCACAATGTCTATTCCAACTCTTTCAAAGGGTACCCCCACCACAGGTAGTGGTATCAGGGGGGCCTTTGTTGTGCCACCTGACTTACCACTGGCTTGGCAAGTGACACAGGAGCGACAAAACTCCTAGACATTTTCTGACACATGAGGCCAGTGAAAGTGAGGGACAAGCCAGTCCCAAGTCTTGTTCTGGCGTAAGTGTCCTGCAAGGGGAATATCATGGGCCAAGGTAAGAAGGAAGCCCCTAAATTTCAAAGGTATGACCAACCTCCTGGTGGCACCAGGCTTGGGGTCTCTAGCCTCAGAATAAAGGAGCCCATCATCCCAATACACTTTATGGGTACCTTGAGCATTCCCTGCAGCCTCAGCAGCAGCTTGCTGTCTGAGGGGTTCAAGAGAAGGGCAATCTAATTGGGCCTGCCCCAGGTCTGCCCTTGAGGGTCCCCCTGTCCCCAGAAACTCAACCTGATCGGGTTCAAGCTCCTCAGAGACAGTCTCCTCTTGGACTGCAGAATCAGCTCCCTGTGGAGTCTGATCCTCAACATGGGGCAAGTGGGAAGGCACAGCCTCAACCCTCTTGCTCTTTCTCTTGGGTTGTGGTTGGTCTATTGTTCCAAGCTCCACCACTGGTTCAGGAAGGCACTTCTTAGCCTGAGTCCTTGTCACTGCAAGGGCATGTGCTGAAATCCCTAGCATTTCTGCATGAGTCCTGTACTCCACTTCTGACCAAACTGAGCTTTCCAGATCATTGCCTAACAGACAATCTACTGGGAGGTCTGCACTCACAACAACTTTCTTTAGGCCATTTACCCCTCCCCAGGAGAAGTTCACAACAGCCACGCTATGTGTAGTAGTGGTGTTGCTTGCATTGGTCACTAGGTAATTCTCACCTAGTACAATCTGTCCAGGGTCCACAAAGTCAGGTGTCACCATAGTGACACTGGCACAAGTGTCCCTGTAGGCCTGAGCCAGTTTCTCATTTATCAAATGCGTCTGCCTATACTTGCCCAGGTTACTGGGACTCACAGTAGTGGACAAAGATAAGTCCACATCATAAAGCAGAACTGCCTGAGTAGGGACTCTGACTAGGCCAGACTCCATCTCAGTACCCAGGGTTAACCCTACTATGCCCTTAGGTTGTGTACTACCACTGCTGACTGTACTAGGGGGTGCAGGTGCTTTAGGAGCTGCAGTGGTAGGAACTGGATTGTTCTTGGTGCATTCACTCCCCCAATGGGAAATGAACAGCTGGAAATGTGTAAACCCCTTGTGAGAGCAAATTATGTTCTGAAAACTACTTCACAAATAGAACCATACCTCAGAATTGTTTCCATCCCACAGCATAGACATCTCCTGATCAGATTTAGACTGAGCATTGTTCAATATACTTTGGGTATCTCATGTGTGTGGGGGAAACCAGACCTTACACCTCCTTGTAGCTGTGATAGTGTC
Source organism: Lissotriton vulgaris (assembly GCF_964263255.1). NCBI lineage: Eukaryota > Metazoa > Chordata > Amphibia > Caudata > Salamandridae > Lissotriton > Lissotriton vulgaris. The sequence goes on along the minus strand of NC_141687.1, from coordinate 1,326,258,060 downwards.
TCCCCCCAAAGCCTCTTGCACTTTATCATGTTTTGCCAGCACTTTTCGGATATCAGGAAGCGACATCTACTGCCTATACTTAGAGAAGTGGGATTCACCCAGGTTAAACCAGCACTGATGTTCTTACAAATGTTAAGTACACCGAGGGTGATGTTTGGGGTTGCCAGCTTCCTGGTGGCTGCTGTCCGTAATAAGAATAGGAGGTATGCTCTTATGCAATTGGAGATCTGATTACACCCCTTTTTTTTCAATGTACAGATTATATCCCTCTGCTAATGAATTATAAGATTTTTTACCTGTGGATGACCGCATCACCAACACTTGATTTTATGTCTTTTATCATGTATAATACTGTATACTATGTAAGATTACATCTTTTTATGTATTTTTTATCAATATTGTGTGTAATATAATTGTGTGATCGCTTTTATGATTTTTATTAATCAAAATAAAGTGCTATTGACTTGACTTGACTTGACTTACATGTATTGTACCAAGGTTTCTTTGGGCCATCGTTCTTCTTCTTTTTGTTACCATTTTGGGAACCACCCTACTTATTAGAATTTTGTGGGCCTGAAGAAGACTTCTGGTCTTTTTCTTTATCTTTCTTATCCCCACCCTGCTGGTCTGTTTTCTTCTGGTCACCACCATGGTTCTGGGGTTTCTGCTTAATCCTTGTTCTGACCCATTTGTCCGCCTTCTTTCCCAATTCTTGGGGAGAGGTCAGATCAGAGTCAATAAGGTATTGATGCAACAGCTGGTTCTGACAGTTATTAAGGATCTGCTCCCTCGTTATAAGATTGTACAATCCTGTATAGTCTGAGACTTTACTTTCCTGCAGCCAACCCTCCAGAGCCTTAGTGGCACAATCAACAAATCAGTCCAGTCCTGAGTCTGTGCTTTTTGGGTGTCTCTGAACAACAACCTGTATTGCTCAGTGGTTAGGCCAAACCCTTCAATAAGAGTACTCTTCAGGACAGAGTAGTTTTTGGCATCCTCAGGTCTAACTGTGAGGAGCCTATCCCTCCCTTTCTCAGAAAAGGAGTACCATAAAATTGCAGCCCACTGATCTTGAGGAACCTGCGGTACCATGCAGGCTCTCTCAAGAGCAGTCATCCATTTGTGGATGTCATCCCCTTCCTTGTAGGGGGGCACGATTTTTGTCAGGTTTCTATTATCAAAGACCCTGTCTTTCTCTCTAGGAATATTGCTGCCACCAGTGGAATCTAATCCACACAACTTTTGTTCTCTTGCTAAAGCAAGTTTAGCTTGAGCCAAGGCTATCTCTTCCCTCTCTGTCTGAAGTTTGACAGCCCTCATTCTGGCCCTATGCTCTTTTCTCTGGGGGGAAGTCATTCCCCTTTGAGATTCCCTTGAGACACTAGAAATATGAGAGTCCCCTGAGGGAGATCTCAACCTTCTATTGCCTGAGGGAACTATGTTATTGGATCTGGGGAGGTGCTGGCCCTCTCCATTCCCATGTAGGTCTAGGTTGGTCTGGTTAAGCCTGCCAACTTCAACCTGGTTAGCCCTCTGATTCTGACCTGACTCATCTACTTCTGAGTCTTCATCTTCCTCCTCTTCTTCCTCCTCTTCCACCTCTGGGGTGTCCTCAGTCTCAGGGGGGTTCACTCCATCTCCTGCATCTAAGAGAACTGTACTCGCCTTATCTAAGTCATCCTTTTCCAGGATGGCTATCAGGGAAGGAATGGTGGGGTTGTGACCCCTTTTTAGCCCTCTTGCAATGCATAAGGCACTCAAGTCTTTATGGCTAAGTTTGTCATAGCTGGAAGTTGCCTTGGTAAGGTCAACTGTCACAGGTGCAGAACCTAAAGCTCCTCCTGTGCCAGACATGACTGCTAGTGAGGTGCAAGTGGTGCACTTACCTACAATAAGTGTTTTCCTACTGTACCTTGCTAGTGAGTTGTAGGCAGGGTGTGCTAATCCCTTTTATCTACAACTACTAAGTTCAGTAGAACTTAAATATGCTAAGCTTTTGTTTATATGTACCTAAGGTACTTGATGTGATCTTTCAATTTGATAAAAAGATTGCAATGGTAAAACACAGCAAGCTCAAATCCGCACTGCTGCACACCAATGTAAGAAGTTGGCCTGATATGTGATGTTTCCAATTCTGGAACCACCTTGTATCAGTCCAAACAATCCCTTATGGTGTCTGGTTGTAAGTCAACCTTATAGACAAGCTATCCTAGTGGTAGCATGGACTAAGCAGCCTTAAATGCTAAACTCAAGAGGTTGTGTTAAGCAAGCGGTTTTACCAATCACAATCCTGTAATACCAAATGAAAGGACACCACACAAGTTATATATAAAAATATATGCATTTATTTCTAAAATAATCCTCTGTACTCTTTATGAGTGCAGAGGCACAAGCGTTAAAACAAAAGCACAGTTAAACATATGAAAGTTGCACAATTATGGATGAGGCCGGGGGGCCATGCAAACCATATATTAAAAAAGTTGTATAAGAGATACCAATCAAACAGTGGTTAGGCCTAGGGCCTAGGGAATCACTGGGAGCAATCCGGACTAGCAATGCTGAAGTCGGGAAAAGCCTGCGGGATTCGGGTGCAGCGCTTAAAGCACAGGCATGCACCAATGCAAAGTCAATGGTGCGTAAAAGTTATAAAGTTATAGTTTAAGGAGACTTCTGCTTAACCTAGCAAGATGAAACTTTAGATACATACACTAGAGGTGTGTACCAGTGTGGGAACACCGGCGTTGATGAGTTACCTTACCCACAGGAAGCGGGTGCACAGGTGCAAAGTAGTGTCGGGTTTTGTCACGCTGGTTGATGGTGCTTGGAGCTGAAAATGCTGCAGGCGTCAAGTCGAGAAGTGTCCGGTGTGATCCAAGGGTGGATCGAAGTTAAAGATGATCTGAAAGCAGAGGGGACAGAGTCTGGGTCACTCAGCAGTGGCCAAATGGAACCAGGCGATGTCGGGCGCTTTCAGGTCGCTGACGGGTCGCTTCTCTCCGCTGCCACGTGGACTCTGGGGCACCGAGGATGTCCAGGAGGGTACACAGTCAAAATATCGAGTAGGAAATATCGACCTACCAAAATATCGTGTATGAAATTTCGAAGGTGCAGAATATCGATGTCAAGAATATCGCTGGACAGAATATCGACCCTAAGGTAAGTAATATCGAAATTCTTTATATCGATGTAAGTAATATCGAAGTTAGTAATATCGATAGCATATATATCGATGTTACTAATTTCGATGACACTAATATCGATATTTGTATAATTTTTTAGTTTTTTATTATGTATGTGTTATATGTTTTACTTAAGTATTTAAAAAAAATAATATTATATGTGTATTAATTATATATATTAATAAATGTATTTATAAGCACATTATATGTTTTAGTACCGGAGGAGGTTGTGGGTTTATAGGGGAATAGGGTGGGAAGTAATTTAATTATGTAAAATTGATTATTAATTAGTAGGATTTATTACTAAATTGTAATTAATTGGTAATTAATTTTAATTAATTGGAAATTCATTTTAATTAATTGATCAATTGCTAAATATTTTCCGTAACGGGTTATGGGTTTATAGGGAAATAGGGTGGGAAGTAATATAATTAGGTTAAATTATTTAATAATGAGTAGTTAATATGAATTCATTTTTAATAATTAGTAATTAAATTTAGTTAATTGGTAAATCATTTTAATTAATTGATTAATTGAAAAATATGTTCTATAGCGGGTTGTGGGTTTATAGGGGAATAGGGTGGGAAGTAATTTAAATATGTTAAAATAAAAAGTAATTAGTAGTTATTATTAATTTTAAATAATTGGTAAATAAATTTAATTAATTGGTATTTCATTTTAATTATTTGATTAATTGATATATATGTTCTGTAGCTGGTTGTGGGTTTATAAGGGAATAGGGTGGGAAGTTATTTAATTATGTTTAATTAATTATTAATTAGTAGGAATTAAAATTAAAATTATTATTAAATGGTAAATAATTGTATTTAATTTTAATTGATTGGTAAATACTTTTTATTAATTCATAAATAGATAAATGTGTTCTGTTGCGGGTAGTGGGTTTATAGGGGAATATGGTGGGAAGTAATTTAAATGTAAATAAGTAATAATGTTTTTAAAATAATTGTTTTGTTAATAATATAATTGTTAATTAATTAATAATTGGTAAATAAATATTATAAAATGTTATTTTTTAATATTTATTTTAGGTTAAATATATTTAGTTAATCATGTATTTTATTATTATGTATAGGTATTGTATATGGTTTATATATATTTAATTGTTTATATTATTTTTATAAAAAAAACTTTTATTTATAAGTATGTTATTTTAACCCCTACGCTATCCAACACTTTCCCTACTGTTGCACTCTCTGGAGTTGGAATAGTAATTGTTACTCCTACTCTATCCAAAGCTTTCCCTACCGTTGCACTCTCTGGAGTGGGAATAGTAATTTTTACCCCTGCGCTATCCAACATTTTCCCTACTGTTGCACTCTATGGAGTTGGAATAGTAATTGTTATCCCTACGCTATCCAAAGCTTTCCCTACTGTTGCACTCTCTGGAGTGGGAATAGTAATTTTTACCCCTACGCTATCCAACACTTTCCCTACTGTTGCAATCTCTGGAGTCGGAATAGTAATTGTTACCCCTACGCTATGCAACACTTTCCCTACTGTTGCACTCTCTGGAGTGGGAATAGTAATTTTTACCCCTACGCTATCCAAAGCTTTCCCTACTGTTGCACTCTCTGGAGTGGAAATAGTAATTTTTACCCCTACGCTATCCAACGCTTTCCCTACTGTTGCACTCTCTGGAGTGGGAAAAGTATTTTTTACTCCTACGCTATCCAACGCTTTCCCTACTGTTGCACTCTCTGGAGTGGGAATAGTAATTTTTACCCCTATGCTATCCAAAGCTTTCCCTACTGTTGCACTCTCTGGAGTGGGAATAGTAATTTGTATCCCTACGCTATCCAACGCTTTCCCTACTGTTGCACTCTCTGGAGTGGGAATAGTAATTTTTACTCCTACGCTATCCAACGCTTTCCTTACTTTTGCACTCTGTGGAGTGGGAATAGTAATTTATACTCCTACGCTATCCAACGCTTTCCCTACTGTTGCACTCTCTGGAGTGGGAATAGTAATTTGTATCCCTACGCTATCCAACGCTTTCCCTACTGTTGCACTCTCTGGAGTGGGAATAGTAATTTTTACTCCTACGCTATCCAACGCTTTCACTACTGTTGCACTCTGTGGAGTGGGAATAGTAATTTATACTCCTACGCTATCCAACGCTTTCCCTACTGTTGCACTCTCTGGAGTGTGAATAGTAATTTTTACCCCTACGCTACCCAAAGCTTTCCCTACTGTTGCACTCTCTGGAGTGTGAATAGTAATTTTTACCCCTACGCTATCCAACGCTTTCCCTACTGTTGCACTCTCTGGAGTGGGAATAGTAATTTTTACTCCTACGCTTTCCAACGCTTTCCCTACTGATGCACTCTCTGGAGTGGGAATAGTAATTTTTACTCCTACGCTATCCAACGCTTTCACTAATGTTGCATTCTCTGGAGTGGGAATAGTAATTTTTACCCCTACGCTATCCAACGCTTTCCCTACTGTTGCACTCTCTAGAGTGGGAATAGTAATTTTTACTCCTACGCTATCCAACGCTTTCCCTACTGTTGCACTCTCTGGAGTAGGAATAGTAATTTGTATCCCTACGCTATCCAACGCTTTCCCTACTGTTGCACTCTGTGGAGTGGTAATAGTAATTTATACTCCTACGCTATCCAACGCTTTCCCTACTGTTGCACTCTCTGGAGTGGGAATAGTAATTTTTACCCCTACGCTATCCAACGCTTTCCCTACTGTTGCACTCTCTGGAGTGGGAATAGTAATTTTTACCCTTACGCTATCCAACGTTTTATATAATTAATTGTAAAAATATTAAAAGTATAATTAATATTTTATGTCTTTTACATTTTATTTATGTTATTGTTTTATGTTTGTAAATGTATTTGTAATGTAGAATATATTTTATTATTTTATAAATTAGTAAAATAAGTATTACAAATTATTGTTCAGTACATATATATTATATATTTACTGTATATATTTAATTAATGTATTATTATTATATATGTATTATTTATTAATTTTATACATTATTAGATACTTTTAACTATGTAGACTATATTTATTAGTGTTATTTACTTTATTTTACATTTATATTTTTAAAAAAAGAAATGATATTTTTAACATCGATATTTTTGACATCTATATTATATTTTCGATATTTTTGTACTTACCATGTTGTAGATAGGATGTCGATATTCTTGCCCTCGATATTTTTGACTCGATATTCCTGTAGGTCGATATTTTGGAGGTCGAAATTTTGTCAGTGATCCGTCCAGGAGTGGATCACGAGCTGTCCCACGCAGGCTCTCGCTGTCGGCGGTGTCGGCTTCCGGATCGGAGTCAACAACACTTGGCAAGGGCAACCCACGCAGGATTCGAAGATGGCGTTACACTCGGACCAGGAGGGTCAGAGCGAGCGCTCCTTTTCAGGGGAGAGAGTGCAAGTCTGGAGCAACCAGATTCACAAGTTGGTTTTCAAGGTTCGTCGGCACAGGGGCCACAAGCCAACCGGCAAATGACCGGGCCAACGCGTTGAGCCAAAAGATGCAGAAGGGCCCCACGCATCACTCGGTGAGTGTAGAGGGGTGAGCTTCGGTGCAAGAGAGGCTCAGGGCTGGGGCTTCTCAGACCCCAATGCACAGCTTCGAGGATCACTCGTGTGCTGCACGGTCAGCATCTCCTGGTCGTTCCAAGATGGCGGACCCCACGCTTCAGGTCGCCTCCACGGGTCACAGCTCTGCAGGGACTGTGGATCGGGCTGTTAGAAGGCAGGCTCGCTTGGTCTTGTTGAACTCTGTTGCTCGAGTTCCGGCAGGAACTGCAACAAAGCAAACATCGAGGTGCTGGATGGTGCCTGTTTGCACAGGGTGGTCACTCCTTGACCACAAGGGAGACTCTTCAGTCTTCTACGTCGAGTAGGATGTCGAAGGGTCCAGATTTTTGTTTCATAAGTTTCAGTCAGGATAATCTGAGTGCTTTGGCACTGCTCCCATTCTTATACCAATCTAGGGCTGGATTACCTGCTAGGTCCCCTCCTATGGGTGGGACCCAGGAAGGGGGTGGTTACACCCCTTTCCCTTTGTTCAGGTTGCACTGGGACTGGGGCTGGTGTGCCCCAGAACCGGTTTGACCGGATTATGCAAGGGGAAGCCTTGTGCGCCCCAGGCAGTGTCTGGTTTCTTTCAAACCTCCCTGCTACAATCCACTATCTCCTGTCTGGGGTGGTGTGACACCTCCCCGCGATAAGAAAGCCTTTGTCCAGGCCTCCTCGGCTGAGTTTTGGTCAGCAGCAGGAGGTCAGACTTGTGTCTGTGGCAGAAGCGTCCATTTTGTGATGCTGAGGCTCTTTTAAAATCAACCGCGTTTCAGTAAAGTAACATGTCTTCTCCCTCTAGAAGGGTGGAATGCTATCCCCGTCGACAGGACTGTCGAGGGGAAATTATTCCAAATCATATGACACCTTACACAACATGTTTTGATAAAGCCAAACCAAAGTTAGCATATAACCGCGAGGATTATAATGCACTTAATAGTATATGGTATGGCATTATCCCGGAACAGCTTAGGGACTTGTTCCCGACAGCTGCAGACAGGCTCAGTTCATGCTCGAGCTCCATCTGACATTAAACCACGCACTCTGCCTCCAGGATTGATAAGGCCTTCCATAGGAGTGACTCACAGGTTTATATGTGTCCAGATATAGGTTTATATGTTTCATGTCTATTGATTTTGTATTTTCTCTTTTGTATTTTTTAATTCAAGACTATATAAAATTTAAACACATAATCACTTATAAAAACTATGTATATTAAAAAAAACAGTAGAAAACAAAAGAAAAATAGTCAACAACAATAAACAATAAAGCTCTATCAGAAATTATTTTGCTCATTGGTTTCTGTACACAAGTGGACTTAATATACTGTTTCATTCTAGGTTTTTATTTACAAAAAACCGTAAATTGTATTATCTAATCAATGTCTGTCACTTTGCTATAGACCTTTCCTAACGCCACCTATAGTGCATGGTACAGGGGCTGACAAGGAGTCCAGTTCCAATTGGGTTATGTACCTATAGTACATGTATGTGAATTTAGAGAGAGAACAGCAGGCTGGGGGTCTGATTAGCAGGCCCACAGCCTCATTAAGTCGAAAACCAGTGAAGCAAAAAGCAAAAATTGGGGTGACCATAGGATAGCAGACCCTACTCTCCTACAACTCCCCTGGCCAATATTGTCAGGTCGCATGGATCCAACATCAGCTCCTATGCCGACGACACCCAGCTCATCCTCTCGCTGTCATATGACCCCTCCACACCAGAGCCAACTTCCACACATGTATGAGGAACATCACCAACTGGACTAATGTACAACTATCTCAAGCTCAACATGGATGAGATGGAAGTCCTCCTCTTTGGGAACAACACCTCGCCATGAACGACGCATGGTAGCCTTCTCAAATCAGTCCATCCCCGCCCGACAGACCATGCCCGCAACCTCAGCATCATCCTGGACAGCAAGCTATCCATGAAACAACAGGTAAACACAGTCTCATCCACCTGCTTCCACACCCTATGCATGTTCTGCAAGATCTTCAGTTGTCTCCCAGTCAGCACCAAAAGGACAGTTACATAAGCCTTCAGGCTGGACAACGGGAACACCATACACCTCCTAAAGAGACTACAGACAGTACAAAACTCAGTTGCAAGACTCAAATCAAAGGTACTTTATTCGGTTAAAATTATTAACCATAAACGCATACAGAGTACAAAAAATCATTATCATTAAAATAACAGTAACATTTAAAATAGAAGTGCTTCGATATCCCTTACAATCAGACAATGCAGAATTGGTAGGAGCGATATCCTTATCCTGTCAGAGTAACATATCGGAGCCAGGGAGTGGGTTCTGGTAAATATAGGTGGGTATCTGCTAGTATCTAATTGATACAGGGCCCCTCTCCCCCGATAACATCCCTCCACACACCACCTTGTATTTGGCGAATACGCAGGTCTAGGGTAAAAATCGTACAATTCAAGTGTAGTTATAGGCCCATCTCCTCTTTGTGGCTCCCAACTTCGCAGATAAGGGACGACCTGGTTATCCCGGAAGTTAACAATGACCAGATCTCCCGCTGTGTTCTTAGGACAGGAGCCTATCCATCCCACCCTTCTCACATTTAGGATTGACCCGTTAATATTGGATGGCAGCGGTCTGTTCTTGGTCAACCAGAACTGGACTTTATTTTTAAGGTCCTGGTGACCTTCAGTTTTTCCGGTGGTGAGCACAGGGATCCCGAGAGGACACACACGTAGGGTGCTGCCTCTGGTGGTAGGTTTATACATTTATTTCTCGCAGCTAACCCCTCAGAACATTTACCTACTTTCGACCACCCAGCTCTAGGGACAGAGCTAAGGGCCATTGATGGTTCTTTGACTACCTCCTTATTTTTAGAAACTGATAGTACAGGGTCTGGTAGCTTGATCTGGGCAGTTTTGCTGTGTACAATGGTGTCAGGCGTTTTAGAGGCAACTGCACACTGAAGTTGATTTTCGTGTATTATTAAGAGCTTTTCCCCAATTCACTCTATCCTTTCAATAAGCGGGGATAATAGGGTTTTTCCTAGTTCTTCAAAGTGGGCCATCAGAATAGGTGGTAAAAGGGATATAGGGGTTTCCAGTATTTGGCGTTCTTTGGGTGTCTCGGGTTAGTGGTGGGACTAACCAAAGGGGAGCTTAAGTTTGTTTTTTGCATTTTCACTGGTTTCCCCTTGGGTGTAATAACTTTGCGTTTTGTACACTGGGTGGGGACCTGAAGGTATGGTATCCCCTTAGGGGTAAAATTGTCTGATATTGCGACAGGAGTTTTCACTGGGCTATTGTTAAGTTGATGGAAGTTCCTGGACTGGGGGCTTCCAATACCCATAGGGCATGTTGGCGAACCAGGTTGTTCAATTCCCTATTCTATGGGTATATACTTGGTGTTGCAAATAGCATTTAATTCCCTCTGTAGTACAGAGTTCGGCGAGTCGGTTGAGATTGGAGGGGATTGTTCGTAACATATGGTATCTTTGGGAAGGCTATGTTCAATTGTCTCAAAAGCCGAGGTCACCCTAGTTATGTATAAGTCCAGAGTCCCCTTGAGTGAGCCTCCTTGAGAGGCGGATTGTTTGGCTGGCCCTTTAGTGGTCATGGTGCAACAAGCTTGTGACCCAGCTACACACACCTAGTACAGGACCAATGGATGTCCAGATAGACTAAGGGGCTACTGGGTAACAGTGAACAGGACAATCGTTAGTAGTCTCTAGATGTTTAGTCTCCGATTGGGCGTACCTTAGTTCGTGTCCATAGTCCCGAGTGACCAACCAAGATGAGCGTCCCGACCCGACCTCCTCTGGCCTCTGAGGGCCACAGAGGGCCCGCCCTTTGCCCGGGCTTCGCCCGGCGACCCGCGATGCAGGGCAGAGCGCAGTTTAAAGGCCCCTCCTGGCACTCTCCTGACGTGACAGAGCAGCGCCGCCGCTGAGACAGCCGGGAGATGTAGTCCCGGGCGGCGGCGCTATCCACAGCAGTCAATGACACCTGGTGGTGGCGGCTGCAATAGAGGGCTTCCTCGCCTCCCCCCTCCGGTCCTGGTGAGTGTCCCCCCGCTCCGCTGAGCATAGCGCAGTTTGAAGGCGCCTCATGGCGCTCTCCTGACTTGACAGAGCAGCGCTGCCGCTGAGGCAGCCGGGAGATGTAGTCCCGGGGCGGCGGCGCCATCCACAGCAGTAAATGACTCCTGGCGGTGGCGGCTGCAATGGAGGGCTTCCTCGCCTCCCCCCTCCGGTCCTGGTGAGTGTCCCCCCAGCGCCGCCACTGAGGCAGCCGGGAGATGTAGTCCCGGGGCGGCGGCGCTATCCACAGCAGTCAATGACACCTGGCGGTGGCGGCTGCAATGGAGGGTTTCCTCGCCTCCCCCCTCCGGTCCTGGTGAGTGTCCCCCCGCTCCGCTGAGCACAGCGCAGTTTGAAGGCGCCTCCTGGCGCTCTCCTGACTTGACAGAGCAGCGCTGCCGCTGAGGCAGCCGGGAGATGTAGTCCCGGGGCGGCGGCGCTATCCACGGCAGTAAATGACTCCTGGCGGTGGCGGCTGCAATGGATGGCTTCCTCGCCTCCCCCCTCCGGTCCTGGTGAGTGTCCCCAGGCTCCGCCGGGCGGAGCGCAGTTTAAAGGCACCTCCTGGCGCTCTCCTGACGTGACAGAGCAGCGCCGCCACTGAGGCAGCAGGGAGATGTAGTCCCGGAGCGGTGGCGCTATCCACGGCAGTCAATGACTCCTGGCGGTGGCGGCTGCAATGGAGGGCTTCCTCGGCTCCCCCCTCCGGTCCTGGTGAGTGTCCCACCACTCCACCGGGCGGAGCACAGTTTAAAGGCGCCTCCTGGCGCTCTCCTGACGTGACAGAGCAGCACCGCCGCTGAGGCAGCCGGGAGATGTAGTCCCGGGGCGGCGGCGCTATCCACGGCAGTAAATGACTCCTGGCGGTGGCGGCTGCAATGGATGGCTTCCTCGCCTCCCCCCTCCGGTCCTGGTGAGTGTCCCCAGGCTCCGCCGGGCGGAGCGCAGTTTAAAGGCACCTCCTGGCGCTCTCCTGACGTGACAGAGCAGCGCCGCCACTGAGGCAGCAGGGAGATGTAGTCCCGGAGCGGTGGCGCTATCCACGGCAGTCAATGACTCCTGGCGGTGGCGGCTGCAATGGAGGGCTTCCTCGGCTCCCCCCTCCGGTCCTGGTGAGTGTCCCACCACTCCACCGGGCGGAGCACAGTTTTAAGGCGCCTCCTGGCGCTCTCCTGACGTGACAGAGCAGCACCGCCGCTGAGGCAGCCGGGAGATGTAGTCCCGGGGCGGCGGCGCTATCCACGGCAGTAAATGACTCCTGGCGGTGGCGGCTGCAATGGAGGGCTTCCTCGCCTCCCCCCTCCGGTCCTGGTGAGTGACTCAACCTTGACCTCCCCAGATGGACCCACATCACACCCCACCTCAAGAAGCTACACTGGGTCCCGATCCAGAAGAGGTGGAAATTCAAGATGTAGCTCACTGGAATAAACTCCCCTTTGTTATTAGGGTTTGCACTGATTTAGTAGCTTTTTAAAAACAGCTCAAAGGGTAGCTGTTTTAATGACTGCTCCTGACTTTTCTGTTACCTCAGTGCCGAGAGGCCCCTTTGGGGACGCGTCCAGCACTATACCAAATATTCATTAACAAAACATAACAAACATCAACAAATGCATGACCTTCCATCAACCGACCAAACACCTACGATCCGCCTCCCTCTTCCTCGAAAACACACCCCGGATCCGCAGAGGAAACAGCGGAGGACGCTTCTTCTCACTCCTGGTGACCAAAGCTTGGAACCACCTTCCCTTGCATCTCAGGACTGCCTCATTGCTCCAGCATTCAGGATTCGACCCAAAATCTGACTGTTCGAATGAACAGATAACCACAAAGCAGCTAGCAACTGCAGCGCCATGAGACCCTCACGGGTCATTCGTCACGATTTATAAATCCTTAATTTTTGATTGTTGTTCGATAAAACGAAAACCTTTGTTTCATTTTAAATGTTAATTTGGTGGTAGTTTGAAGAAGTTGAGTTTGTTAGGTTTATTCTTACTTGCTATTTGGGTGAGTTTATCGTTTTTTTCAAATAATGTCTGTATACTTACCTTAATATATCTTTTTGCTGGGTTGGGGTGGTCATCTTTTTCTGGCATTTCTTTCTTTTTCAAGTAATAGTTTTCACTTTTAGGAAGTCTTTGTAAAGAGATAAATGTTCAAGAGTGTTTTACATTTTTACGTTTTTTAACAAGTAAGTTTTAGTTTAAATATATATTTTACTTACTTGTTTAGGTAGTTATTGAGATGTATATACTTCTTCTTTAATTGTCTGGTCGGAGAACCTTGCAGAATTTCCTAAACTTTCAGTGTTAGTTTTTTTGAAGCATTAAGTTGTTTAAATTAGTTTGCCATTTATATTGTTGATTTCATTGTTTGTCTGATTTTGTTGGTTAAAGTTGATTATACTTTTATTTTATTGGTTGGGCTAGTATTCGTTTGAATTTTTTTCATCACTTGTGTCTTTCTAGGGTAAACACTAATGTAGGTTTCATTTTTAATGTACAGAATATAGTTTGATCGTTTTAAATATAAATTTATTTTTAAAATATATATTTAATATTATTATTTAGGTTGTTGTTTAAATGTTTATAGCTAATGGCAATGTATTTTGGTTGCATTGTTATGATTTTAGGTATATAATGTATTGGGGTGAATGGTAAAGATTTTCTTGATGTAATGTTTTTATATTTAATTTAAATGTGTATAAAGGGATTTTTCTTCAATTTATTAATGATTATTTGATTATTTTGGCAATAATATTGTAGTCGATGTTATCAGAATAAATATTTTTGACATATATGTTCATTTAACAGTAACAATATTATTGTTTTCGATATTTCAGTTTTTGATATACATAAAAATCTATATTTTTAGCAACAATATTTTTGTTCTTCATGTTTGTGGTTTTACTAGTTAAGTATATGAAGTCAATATTTTTGTTATAGATATTTAATTTCCAATATTTTTGTGTTTCGGTATTGTATCCATATATATCACGCCTTCGATCCTTACTTGCTTACATTGGCAAAAAATGTAACGGTGTTGAAAGAGTTACTTTTTCATGGTAAAGGCCTTTATCAAATTTTGTCGAGATAAGGGTAAATAGAGGTGATGTTGGAGAGGTAATAATGTCATTGCTTAAGCTTCCAAAAGCTAAGCTGTTGAAGCCTGTAGGAAGGTGGAATCTGACTATATGGTTACCCCAACTTTTTTCCTGGTGTTTTGCTGGTTTTCGACTTAGTTGGCCTTGGACCCTGCTATTCAGGGCCCCAGACTATCTGCTTTCTCTAAATTGATACCAGGTACTTTAGGTACTTACCAGATTGGTTACTGGGTCGCTCCTGTGAGCCTCTGTATAGTGTACCATAGGTACCCAGGGCATAGGTGCACCTTAGGCCTACCAGGGGCTGCAGCATGTATTGTGCCACCCCTGGTTTGCCTTTCAAACTGACACCACAGGTCTGTTCACACAGCCTGGGTAAGGTAGTGTAATCACCCCTTACTTAGATATAGTATACCTATATCTACCATTACATATAGACACATATACACCTATAAGCCCCTCCAATGGTAGGCCTCGAGGCAGAGTGCTTGGTTTTATGCCCTAGCATGAGTTGAGCCCCTCTGCAGCTTTCGGAACCATCTAATTATAGCTGTTCTATGATATAGCCAAACCATATACTCCTAAGTGCATTAGAATCCTCACGCTTAATGCTAACTTTGGTCTGGCTTTATCAAAACATGTTGTGTAAGGTATCAAACACTTTGGAATACTACCCCTGCCAATTATGACGGGGTAGCATTCCACACTTCTAGAGGAAAAAGACATGTATGTTACTGCTTTACCCAGTTAAAGTTAAACAGAGTCTCAGAATCACAAAATGGATGCTGCTGCCACAGACACGAGTCTGACCTCCTGTTGCTGGGGGAAACTCCAGCAAGGGCAGCCTGGACAATAGGTCCCCTGTCCAGGGAGGTGCCAGCACCTCCCAGACAGGGGTTTTGTGTATTGGGGCAGGGAGGGCTGCATTCAGTGAATGCATCTAGACACTGCCTGGGGCACACAAGGAGCTCCATGCTTAGCCTGGTTCAAACCAGTTGCTGGGGCTCTCCTGCCCCAGCTATGGTGCAAAACTGGACAAAGGGAACGGGGTCTAACCACCCCCTTCTCAGGTCCACCCATAGGAGGGACCTAGTCACTTAATCCAGCCCCCATCCTTAGTATAAGTATAGGAGCTTTGTCCCCAGGATTATCCTAGACGAATCTTTGAAAGACATATCTTGGACCTTCGACATTCCATTCTGACTGGAAGACGGAAGACATCTCCCTTGTGGTCAAGGAGTGACCACCCTGTGCAAACCGGCACCAACAGCAACTTCGCCAGTCTGCAGTTTCAAGGCTCCTGCCGGAACCCGAAGACTCTGCGACTCAAGAACTGGACTTCCATACTTCTCTGACCCCGATTCACATCTACAGCAAAGCTGAGACCCGTGTTGGACACGAGAGACGTGGGACCGGACATCTTGGACATCCTGCATTTTGTTACCTGCACTCCTTTTCTGAAGCCTCAGAAAGTTGTGCATTGGGGTACGAGAAGCCCCAGCCCAAGCACCATTTGAACCGATGATCAGGCCCCCACACTCTGCGAGTGTCCCGTGGGACCCACATTTACATTTGTGCTCACCGCGTCTTCCAGGTTCCTTGCCCGTTGGCTAATGAGCCCCCTGAAGATGCCATTTTGAATTTGCTTTGCTTTCCTGGTTGCTCCAGGATTGCTCCAGCTTCCCTGAAAAGGAGAAGCACCACAGACCTTGCTGGTCTGCAACAGAGCCAATCTTGACATCCTGTGTGGGTTGTGGTTGCCAAGGCTTGTTGGGTCCAATGTGGATACCGACACCGCAGTCATCTAGATCCATTGTGGGACAACTCGAATCCAGCGCCTGGTCATCATCGATGCCTCCTGGACCTCGTGGCTGAAGAGACAAACTCACCATCTTCACCTTCAAGCACGCAACATCGCCTGGTTCCTTCCTGGTTCCTTCCTGGTCACTGGCTGGTGACCCAGACTCTGTCCCCTCTGCTTTAAGGTTCTTCACATCACCGATCCACCCTTGGATCCACCCGGACACTTTACCTCTGGTCGCCTGCAGCACTTCTTAGCAGATCTCCATACAAAATGACGACGAAACCCGACACGAAAAGACACCTATGCACCCGGCTTCCCTGGGTGAGGTAACACGAGTACTACGGTGCTCCCACAGGTCTTGACTCTCGAAGTGTCCTAGTTTAAAAGGGTTCTATCCTAGTCCATCTGGAAGTGTCCTTAATTTGTAACTTTGTATCTTTACGAACTCCATAGAAAGTCAATGGGAACCCGCGCCTGTGTTTAGACACTGCATGCGACTACTGTGGGTCTCCTACTGCCTAACCTTTGGTTGTTTAGTGTAGCCCCAGCGATTCTACAGGCCCTAGGCCTGCTTTCTAACTCTCACGTGGTACTTATACCACTTTCTTAGTGTATGTTTCGTGAGGCCCCTAGGGCATTACTGTATATTGTGCAACTTATCGTATTCTAATTGAGTAACTTGTGATGTACTTTTACATCTGACCTCATAAAGAGTGCAGATGGGTTGTGTTTAGAATAAATACATATATATTTGATATATACCTTGTGTGGTGTCCTTTCATTTGGTATTCAAGGGATTATAATTGGTAAAACAGCTGGCTTTACATGCTCTCTGAAGTCTTAGACTATTGACTGCTGGCCCATGCTACCACTAGGATAACTTTCTATAAGGTTGACTTTACAACCACCATCAATATGGATCGATTAGACTGGTGCAAGGTGCCCCCTAGAACTGGTGGACACCATATGCCAGGCTAACTTCTCACATTGGTGTGCAGCGGATGGGATAAGAGCTTGCTGTTGTTTTTCCATATAATCTTGAGATATCATTTGAAAGATCACATTAAGGTACCTGTAGGTACATATAAATCAAGTTCTTATAATACATAAGTTTTACTGAACTTAGCAGTTGTAGGTGGTAAGGGCTAGCACACCATGACTACAACTCCTAGAGAGGTTCTAGTAGGAAACAAGTAGTGTAGGTAGGTGCACACAGCACACCTCACTAGCAATGTCATTGGAAGCAGGGCCTATTGGGCATCTGCCAGAAGAGAACCTAAGGGTACCTTCTAAATATGACACATTCACTTTTCAGGAACTGAGAAGTTTGTGTTCAGTCAGGAAACTGAGACAAGGACAGAGTCCAACCTTTAACCACCTAGTAGATATACTAGTGGCTCATGATGTAGAGAATGCATCAGACCCAGGTAATCAAGGTAGTCGAGAGAGGGGCCATCCTTCTACCGAAGAGGATAACAATGGGCAAGATCCATTGGACTCTGAAGGAGAGGATGTGAATAGCTTTCTATAAGATAGACTTTACAACCACCAACAATAAGGGTCGATTAGACTGGTGCAAGGTGCCCCCTAGAACTTGTGGACACCATATGCCAGGCTAAATTCTCACAAAGCCTATACAAAGTACACATTTATTTACTTGTTAAACATATACCAATATTGGGAATATGAGCCATCATGGCAAAAATTTAACTGACATATAACTACAATCTCATTGGAGTCTTAAATGAGAGGTTTATTATAGTGGCCCATCAAAGTCTATTGCTGGTAAAAAAATAACGTTTCAAAGTTTTAACATATTTTTTCTTAGGTGGACTGGCCTCAAGGGCAAAGCCAAGTGACTTGTAGACTAGTACAGCGTTTAGTCAAGTGAAGTGAGGAAAGAGATCTTGACCCAAGACACTGCCACAGAGCTAAAGTTGTATACTAGCTTCTCAGATTGATTCAGGTCATTAAATTACAATCTTTTCAAGATAAAGGACCTTAATTAGAGTTTGGTGGACTGGATGTTCTGTCAAAAGGTGATGGATACCCCATTTGTGGTATTACAGTGCCATAGAATATAATACCTTGCAATATAGCAAACTGGACATCTGCCACATTTGTGACGGAGTACACTGTCTATCAAACCCTAAACAAGTCCCAAAGTTTTTAAGACCCATTGCTGATGGCACATCGGTTTGTTGGCGTCCGGCACACATACGAGGCAGGCTGCAAAATAACACAACACTTCACAGGCTATTGTCAATGGTGCCACTTGGAACAACATGGAAATATTTGTGCCTACAGCCACTTTGAGGTTAGCGTAAAGGACAGGTCATACTATTTGAGCTAAAATATATAAGCAAATGATAACTATCTGAAAGTAAGTTTACCTATTGTCTACTAATCACCTGTAATCAGATACTTAGGGACCCATTACGATGTCGGGACATCGTCGCGGAAACGAGATTGCCCGACAAGGAGTCTGCAGTCCCATGGCCATTATTATGATGTGACTGCCTTCACGGTAGTCGGTAAGTGTATTTTTTCTTTTGCAGTTTGTGCTGCTGGCTGCAGCACAAGCCACAATAGAAAAAATGCTCTTTGTGTGGCATCAGGGGCGGTGGGTGACATTTCAAAGTGGTAGGGTGCAAAGTGATTTGCATACAGCACCGTAGCGAGCGAGCGAGCAAGCGCATCGAGCGAGCCAGAACCCCAAAATTATGAAAAAAAGAAGAAAAATCGTGCATTTTCAAGCAAATTTGAGAAAGCAGGAAGGTTAATGAAGCAATTGTGAAAGTGCAGTTATTACATTAATAGATGGCATAACATAGGTAGCTGCTTATTCAGTATAACCACAGAGCTTCATACATTCCATCCTATTACGCTCAGGTGCTGAATTCAGACTATAGACTTTCATGAAAATCTCAGCTCCAAGATTAGAAGAAGTTGCACAGCAGTTGGGAAACAGCCTTCACAAAGCATTAGGAAAATGAGAGACAATTACTTGAAAGAAAACTGAATGCAATGCATCAAGTAGTAACTTAAAGCAATGCATCCAGCAAAACAGTGCATGCAGTCAACCATACAAAAGTAAACTAAAGCAAGTGTGAACCTGTGAACCTTCACTTTAAAAGCAGGGTGCTAGTCAACAGGCCAGTCACATACATTTAAACTGAAGAAGAGTACACCTCAGCATGCAGGCACCAACATAAAAGCACCAAGCAAGTCAAACAGTTTAATGAAAGAAAAATGAAAGCAATACATCCAGCAAACTAGACAGTGACTCAAAAAGTAAACTGAAGCAAGAGCACACTGAAAGGAATGCGCAGTCATAAGTCAGACATTCACATAAAAGCAACTTACCAAGACACCTAATCAATTACATGGGAAAAACTTGAGCCAATACACCCAGAAAACCAGACCAGCACACCAAAGCTTCCCACCCCTGATTGGATGGCAGCTGTGCTCTTAGGGTCACCCCTCAGTTTTTTGGCAGGGTTGAGCACCCCCAGTTTTATGCTCTCTGCGTCTGAAGGGTAGACAGGCAAAAGGGGTCATAATGGGACATCTGGCACAGCCACTTTGTAATCGAGGTCACCCACCCAGCTCAAGACTGAGTTACAGGCTGATCTTAAATCTTTAAACAACCACAAGGGTCTCCAGCTAGTTGGATCTTGAGCCAAAAGAGTCCTCAGCTCACTGGGAGTCTTTACATCGCGCCTGAGATGACATGACAATGTCCCTTAATCCGGAGCAACTGTGGGGACTGGTCTGGGTCTGGATCTGACTTGGTACGAGCAGCAGGATACAAAAAGTAACGGGTAGGTGGTAACCCACTTCAAGTGAAGGAGCTGTAAGGAACCTAAGCGCACTGGTGTTGATACCACTAACATGGCAGCTCTGGCTTTCTCAGGGTGGGTGTCAGCTGGGTGTCAGCTGTGTGATGAAACCAGCATGTGAAGCAGTTACCTCAAACAAACTAAAACCAATGCACTCATCAAGGCAAGGAGTTACATGAAATCAGATAGAAAACCACCATCAAGCCAGGTAGTCACCTAAAGGCAAATTGAAGTGACTGCACACTATGGGAAGTGCACTTCACCAGCCAGCCTATTACACTAAAGGAAAATAAAAGCAATGCTCCCAGTAAACAAGACAACATAAATTGAAAATGTTTCCACGCAGGACCAACAGTCACAAAAAGTAAAGAAACAGAACGAAGTCAGAGGCACTCCAGGAATCCAGGTAGTCACACAAAATCATAACTGATTGAGCAAACTATGTACTGAAAACTATTGCAAATAAGACAATTATATCAGAACAAACTAGTCACAGGGAAACAAACGCATGCACCCATCAAGCCGTGCATCACAAGTCAGCAAACGGAATCGAATTAAACCAGCAATACTTGGTGTCACTCAAAAGCAAGTATAAAGTGCACTTCAGCAAGCAGGTCAGCCACATTAACAGGAAACTTTCGAGGATACACCCCAAAAAGTCATAGAATCAGTTGCAAAAAAAACAAATGCACTCCAGCAACATAGGTGGTCGAATGAGCACCACTGTACATAACAGCACTGTACATAACGCACACATTACACAGAGACTAGCAATCATAGGTGTGTAAAACAGTGTATAGGACATGTTATATAAGACAAACGACAACAAGGGGTGAATTCGCTCCACTCTTTGTGAATACGGCATCATATTGTTATATCTGAGCCCCCCCTCCCTAATTCCTTTGAGACATGCCTTACCCCCACCCACATACATTCATTATCTCGCCCCTCTTAACCCCTTTCCGAAAACCCCTTTTCCTTTTTGGGAATCGCTGCCCCCATCTCTCTCTCTCTCCGGTATTCACCACCTCCATCACTTCCCATCTCCTCTGCATCTCAGCTGTGCCTGCCACTTATTACTGCCTGTCTCTTTCTCTATGAGGCTATCCTTTCCCTCTCGTCTCATTTTCTTTCCCTCTGCTGCTACCTGGTAGTTCCGACTTGGGGTATCTGTTTAGGGTTCCAGTTGGACACCCACCTCCCGTCCCTCAAAGGAGCAGATGTCTGGACACACCTTCTGTGCACATATATTATGACTAATAATAATTCTAGTGCCAAGACCCCTTGACCTAGAGGCCATCCCTACTTAATAATAATTATCTGCACTGGCAAGTTGAAAAGGAAGCATAAGTGGGTATTGCCTGCAAAATTGCTGTTGCGCTGCACTGTGATAGGCTAATCTAGGGATTTTGAAGAGTGCTCAATTCTTTGTTTATTGCCTACACGCCAGTGTCTGCAATCAGACTGTGCACATCATGCACAGAGCGAGGGGGGCTCGAATGCAGTGGCGACCTGTGTTGCAATCTGCAGGTTAATGCTCGAATTCTCCAGAAACTTCAACAGTCAACATGCCTGCTGAACAGCACTGTCCCTTGCCACTGAGTCCTCCTACCCTATTAGCCCCCTTTAAAAGGCTGGGTATGTTTTATCACGCTCTAATCTAGAATTTGTAGTTTACGCTTCCATACAACAGGACCTCTCAGAGCAGCGGAATAACCCAATGAGCTATTCACATTAAATGTGCTTGTGATCAGTATTGTACACACATTTTGCAGCAGGTGTGTTAACCCACTGTGCTACCATTCATGAGTTAAAGCTTCCACTAGGCAAAACCTCCAATCCTTCGAGGCAGTAATAGCTCTTCACAACATAATATATTGGTAAATACGACACCCCTGCCCGAAGCCAAGGCTCAGTGTGGCTGCTCGCTCCAGGGCCCACCCCGTTCTCAGAATTCTTCCCACGGAGCCCAACAATTCATCAGTTGCTAAAATACTTCACTATCCTCCTGCCCACTGCTTTGTTTAGTACGGTGGTGTCTGGATATGCCTGTGCAGCAGGGCAAAATGATCAACAACCCACTGTGCATGCGGTGCCTGAGATGGATCATGGATGAATCCCTCAAGGGTGAAAAGGTGAGAGGTGGGGACAACTCTTTCAAATGCATTCATCCCGGTCCCCACTTTCACTTTTCAGCGAGACGCCAACATCCATGCAATGCCCGAATTTCCCTGGTCTTCGGAATTGTCACCTGGTGCAGAAGGAAACCACACATGTAAAATAAATCAGTGCCTGTGCATCGACCAAGGAGGCCCAGGCTGAATGTGGGATCCTCCGCCCTACCAGCACGTACACTAGCTTCGGGCAACATCCCTCCGGTGGTGGGAAATGCGGCCCGTCAGAGTGAACAGGTGCTCATTAGCCTGTGCCACAACTAATACATCCCAAGTAGGAAATAGGGGTTGGATCCGACCTCGAGACCGCCTGCATGAGGGAGACCCTGCCAGCAACCTAGAGCCCGTTCCCACTGGCAGGAAAGGCACATTCCACCGAGCCCTCAGGTGTGGGATTGTTTTCTCCTCGAATAGAAACAAACTTTGCGTTACCTCAGAGACCAGCGATCCAAGGGCTATTAAAAGCCCTTTCACCGGAGTTGGCTAATCTCAGAAGGTATTTTCCTGTCCGTTAAGCGGGCCGACATCCTCCTCGCAGCGCGTGCGACAGACGTGTGTGCCACCCCCACGCGCGGCATCCAATGATGGATGCTGCATGGTGGACCAGCCAATCCTGGCGCTGCATGCAGCGCCAGGATTGGCTAGGGGGGCACATTTGCTGCTCGCCCTGTCGCCCTTTGAAAACCCGGGCTGTGGCAGGCGAACAAGTACCCCTGGGTCCCGCTGGGGAACTTACAGTGCGCATGCTTGTGATAGTTGCCAACTATCCCAAGCATGCGCACAGTGCACTGTAAGTTCCCTAGCGGGACTGCGCACTACGGTCTGCTGCAGCCTGAGTGTCACTCAAGCTGCAGGCCACCCCCCCTGCACAATTCCCGGCGGTGGGCTGAGGTGATTGTTGCTGCTGCAATGTATTTTATAGATAGTATTGTGGCCGGCGGCCGCAATGCGGGTTCATTGTGGCTGGTGGGGCTACGCCCCTACGCCCCATTGGACGCACAGCGGCTGTGTGGCATGCACAATACATAGATGCTTGGTGGGGCACCACAGGTGCCCCCTGGCCTTATAGCAGAGGCCATGGGGTGACGGGGCCCTTCTAGGGGTCCCCAAAGTAACTGACAGCCTTTCCATGACGGAAAGGCAACATGGAAAGGCTGTCGGAAACTGACATCATAACCCCGACGGCTGTGCCTGGGCAAGGACTGCTGTAATTTGATAATTATTGTCCGACCGACACCCCGACAGGCTCTGTGAGCCTGTCGGAAGTGGAACGTAATTCCCCCATGGGCTAATCTCTGACCGCCAGTATCGTAATTCAGCGGTCGGACAGAAACCCCTGATGTCTGTCAGAAAGCCTCCAACGAGCTGTCTGATGGCTTTCCATCCGACATCATAATGAGGCCCATAATTTTAATTAACAACCTACAGAAAACAGCTCTGACTACTGTTGTTTCCCCACATTCTACGTCCAGCAAGAGTGTAAGCCAGGAACACAAAGCAGACACCGAAAAATATTTCACTGCATGTATTGGGTGAGATTAGGTGCTAAAGCATTATTTCCCAGATACTGTTTGCCATTGTAGACATTAATTGCCCTTTCACTTGCACCCTCGCCAGTTGTTCGTGCTATTAACTGAGGAGGAGGCCAATTAACAGCAGTTAACTGGATTAAATGCTATGATCATTAATCGATAGAGACTAAACAAAAGACTCAGGCTTTTACATTTTTCTTTCATAACCAAAATGTATTAAGCTTTGAAATACACCATGCATGCACATCTGTGCTATGAGCCACCCCTGCCCTTCGCCCCTCCTCCAGGCTTATACATTTTGCACTTAATTTGTGGCTTCTATACTGACATCAATGAATTACAGACCTTATTTTCGCACGTTTGGTGCAGTATGCCTTTATTCCCACATATGTCCCCTTCAGCCTTTTGGCTTCTGGGTGTAACTGAGCGGGTACTGATGGATAGAGATTCACTGTCATGTTAGGAAGCCAAGAATGCAAGAAAGGCCTTGTAAACTGTAATTCATCAAGGTTACTGCTACGTTGCTTATCCTGCTTGCCAGCTTAACAGGATAAGCAACGTAGCAATAAACTTGATGAATGGGAAAGAGGATTTTCGAAACTGAGCAATTCAATGACAGGGCTGTTTTCTAGTTTGGTGTGTGTGCGTCAGGAAGGGACTGTGCTAGAATTGACAATAGAATTGGCAATACGTAACTAAATGGATACATTTGGAACACGAAAAGCCCTAACTATGCACGCTGCAGTAACATCATCCAGATATGCAATGTTTGTGTACAAAGTTTGTAGGGAATGTAGAAAGGAATAAAGCAAAACGGGTCGCTGATTTCCCACATTCAATTAAAACTTTACACCTTTCCTAAAATCACATTAATGCTATTCTCATCTGCTTCTGTGAATAAGTACTTGAGCTGATTTTTTTTTTATCCGACTTTAGCATTATTTTCTACATTCGTTATTTCGTGAGCAGCAAAAGCAGTTCAATCTGGTAAACACATGGTGCAAGGTTGTACAGACCCGCGGCATGTGTAGGGAGCAAAGTTTGCAAAATATTGGTTGCAGTTTGCCACCAGTATTTTTGCAACCAGTGCGGTATTTTGCAAACTGAACTATGCACCAACAGGTTGGTTCACAGAATACCGATTCCTAGTGGGTCGCAAATCAACTTACCTCATGAATATTAATGAGGTAGGTCACAATTCGCGACCCATTAGGAATCACAACCACCACTGGGATGGTGGCATGCTGGGGTCAGCAGAAAACCATGTCTGTAATTGCCTTTAAATAAAGCAATTGTTTCTCCAAATGGGAGAAACAATGGGATGCATTTCGAAACAATTATGTAACTAATATTGTTTAAGAGTAGGCAGTGGTCCATGGTACCACTGCCTACTCTTAAAAAATATTATTTCCATCATTTCCCAAGGGGAAGGGGTCCCTTCGGACCCCCTTTCCGTTAGGTAATGGCTTACCTCTACAAGTCAGTATAATATTTGTTTTGCAACCGGATTTTGGAAGTGACGCCCTCAACATGGCCCTTACAGCCCCAAATTGTGATTCAGCAACGTTATGCAATTTGTGGTTTGTACATACCAAAAAGCATTTTTGCGTTTGCAAACATCCCCATTCTGCAAATGGGGTCGTTTGCGGCCGCAAAAAGCCTTTGTGAATGATACTGCAGCCCCCAAGGAGAACTATTTGCTGGTGATGGATGACTTGAGCTTGGGTGCTTCCAGTAGTACACAGCCCTTGGTGGTTCCCAGACTTCTAAAGCCTCCTATATGGTAGACCTTTGTCCAGATAGGGTGGAGGGTTGTGAATAATGATAGACAGTTTAAACATTTTCCTAACCGGATGGCTATCCATTGAAAATCATGAGAAAAATGTGATGTGGTTGTATTTTGTCACCTTGTGAACTAGCCTGGTAGTAAAATGAAGGATGGTTCTGAGAGGAGTTAGGGGAAAGAGAGGATCTGTGATAGATTGCATTTTCCCAAG
This sequence comes from Lissotriton vulgaris, assembly GCF_964263255.1. Taxonomy (NCBI): domain Eukaryota; kingdom Metazoa; phylum Chordata; class Amphibia; order Caudata; family Salamandridae; genus Lissotriton; species Lissotriton vulgaris. Next base: position 1,326,232,798 of record NC_141687.1, on the reverse strand, counting down.
TCATGTCTTGAGATAATGTGAGCATCTACTTTTGTCTGAGATGTTCAGACAGGGTAAGGTGGCATATGTTCTTGATGACATGAAGATGATCGTTTGCAGCTTTGGCAATCTTATCTATGTGGTAGGAAGAAAAGTTAGAGCTGGATTGATCATAAAGCCCAGGGAATAGACAGATAATGCAGGTTAGGAGTGAAGCCTGGGTAAGATGAAGAGTGGATAAGCTGAAGAGTGATGAGTCCACACTTTCTGCTGATCTTTAAAACAGTAAGACTTCAGTTTCCTTGCAGTTAAAATGCAGACTTTCATTTATGCTTGATGATGGGAGAGACACATTTCTTAAGATGACAATGTCTTGAATGTTTGAAGCAGCTGTGCATATTCCTCATACAGATGTAGGTTTACACCAGCGTCCTTCAGGTTCAGAACAGCTATGCAAATGCTCAAAAGAGTAAGAGCAATGCTTGATCCTGGAGGGTCTCCAATAATCATTTGGACAAACGCAAATGCGACTTAGTAGATGATACACCTGTAGCTCCATTTCAAACGTTCATCTTATATCAGTGAGTACAATGGGAGGGAGAGGAAATTTAGTACAGGCTTGTCAGATTTTACTGATTCCACCACAAGCATATTGCAGCCACTTATGGATAAAGTGATTTTCCCACTGTCACTCAGTAAAAGTTAGAACTTTAGCCATTGATAGCTCCTCCTCCTCAAACTGTCAGTGTTGCTCACAGGGAGCTGTGTAAAAGGGAGGGAATTTAGAGAATCCTTAAAGGGGTCCACAAACACCTACAGAAGTAGGTTCTAATAGCATTATGAACCTGGACACTGTCCACAATCATGAAGATACATGATGTTCATCCACTTTGGGGTCTTCACCGTAACCCAGTTGGTGGAAACTATCTCTTGATAGTAAAGCTCTCTACATCAGTAATGTTATATTAGAGAATACAGTCTGTGGGTTAAGCACTTCATGTACTACAGAAAGCTCACAGTGGGGGCTCTAACTATTATTGGAAATGAGACAGCTGTGAACCTCCAAAATGCAGCATTTTGTTGGACTTCTAGGCTGTTTATATCCAGTGCTGTACTGGTCTGTCTATCACCTAGACGCTGCCAAATGGACCATCTTGAAAGTAATAGTACATGGGCTTTGTTTTTTTGGCCCATGTAGCCCTGTCAAGCTGGTCCACCTGACAATATCAGAGTGCCTGAAAGGCCAGTGAGACACTGCTGATATGTACCCAGAAGATTCAGACTGTATTGCTATGCACCAAAGGGCGATTTGAAAGATCGAGCCATTTGAATCCCGAAGGATGAGAACCCAAGGCAAATAAAGGAAACCCAGGCAGGACAAGATTCAAATTTCAAAGAGTGAAGGTTTCTCTCTTTATTTTTTTTTATTAGGACGTCAGACATAGATACAAAATAGCACAAGAGCATAGAATAAACCACTATGCCTTGGGTCTTATTTTTCATTAAACCCCACCCACCCCCACCCTACCCCGGTGGATCCCCTCATGGTACAGAGGAAAGCATAAAATCCCCAAAAAAACAGATACATACATAAACCATCAAGTTAAACATTATTCCTGATTCAATCAATTAGTAAGAGATCCCCAAATCTGTTCTCCTTCCGTCCGAGCTCTATTTCCTCTTCTCCTGTATACAGAAATTTCCCAGAGGTACACAAATAAAAATTTACTAAACCATACATGAATCGTCGGGGGCATCGGATCAAGCCAAACCGTGGCTAAACAAAGCCGTAATACAGCCATTGCAACGAAAAGCCTCTTACGCTCTGGTTCAGCCATATTTTGATTAGAGACACCTAACATAATAACCTGAGAGATCAATAATACTGAATATCCCAGAACTTGTTCTAAACGCTGTTCAATGTTACTAAGCAATTGAAACAAACTGGGGCAGATGGCAAACATATGTGTGCTGTCCGCAGCAAGCTGCCCACATCGTGAGCAATTTGTCCCAGAGGTCCCCCCCATTTATACATTCGAGCAAGGTTTATATACAAATTCAACCAGGTCTTAAAACATTGTACCTGTAAGTTTGCAGATTTACAGGCTGTTTGGCTATACATAAGAGAATCTTCACACTCTCCTTGTCCAGCTTGTAAAACTGATTGCCACCTGTCAAAATGTTTAGTTAAATCATCGTTTCTTTTCTCGTTTATTATTTTGTATATAGAAGATATTGACCATTGGCTCCCAATAATCCAATCAACTAGCGCAATATGTGTCCAGGTAACAGTTCTTTTACAGAGAAAGTCCCTAATCTGTAAATATTTTAAGAATTGTTTGTTCTCGATCCCATATTTCTGTTTTATAGCCTCAAAGGTCATAATACTAGTATTAGGTATAATATCCCCTACACACTTAATCCCTTTGTCTAGCCACTCTTTAAAATAGACATCACAGAAAATTTCTGGAAATAAAATATTCCTTGCAAAGGGAGAGTATATATGAAACCGTCCAATTTCAAACATTTTGCGGGCCGCCGTCCAAACTTTAAAGGCGCTTAGCAAGACCTTAAACCTCACCCTTTTAAAGTACGCAAAAGCTATATGTAAAAAAAAAGTCCCCTAGCCTCTGCCCCATAAATTAAAAAATATATTTATTTGTCCCAACAGTCCGAGATTTCTCGATCCAATAATTCCCCTATTTGTTTCAATGTGATAGACCAGTAGTAAATTTGAATATTAGGTACTGCCCACCCTCCCCTATCTCTGGGCAGAGTCATAAATTTGAGAGCCCTTCTTGGGCGTTTCCCAGATCATAAAAACCATGAAACAGTCCGATCGAGTTTTTTAAACCAGGCTTGGTCTATCAACAAGGGAATAGCTCTAAAACAATATAAAATTTTGGGGAGGAATATCATTTTGACGACATTACGTCTGCCCATCAGTGTCATTCGGCGGGCATCCATATCTAGTTTATGTATAAGTGGCTTGAAATTAATCTCCACGATTTCTTCAGGTTTCGAACTGATTTCTATGCCCAGATATTTGGCATTTTCTACTATCCGATGATCCACTAAGCTAACACTGTCATTACAAATTATTTGAGTTTTACCCTCATTTAGATGGTAGCCAGAGATCTTACCAAACTGTGATGTTAAGGTTTGAATTTCTCGTAAAGCCGACTGTGGGGAACAAGTCAGAATCGCTAAGTCGTCGGCGTAGCCTAGAATTCTTACGTCCCCCCCCCTTCGCCTGCACAGGTTGAACTAATGGATCATTCAATATCTTCCTGATTAAGGGATCAATATAAATGACGAATAGCAGGGGGGAACAAGGATACCCTGGCCTTTTTCCTCGCATTATATTTATTATTCCCGATTGGGCCCCCTCACCGATACTTTGGCAATTGGTTGTTCATACATGCTCTGGATAGCTCGAATATATTTCTCCCCTAGACCATAATGCTTCAGAGTGGCCCATAAAAAAGGCCAGGAGACCCTATCAAAAGCTTTTCTCCGCATCTAGCAGAATTAAAGCCATAGGATCTCCTGTAACCTTGGTATAATCGAACAAAGTGATAGTTCGACGTATTTGATCAATAGTTTCTCTCCCTGGGACAAAGCCGTGTTGTTGAGGGGAGACCATTTTTTTAATAACCGCTGCCAGCCGGTTAGCAAATATCTTAGAGTAGATCTTAATATCGCTATTGATCAATGTTATTGGCCTATAAGAGCCTGTATCTGTTGCTATCTTTCCTTTCTTTAGGAACGTGACTATTCTGGCCATCCACCAGGATTTGGGGGCTTATCCCCACTCTGAACCACTCTAAACATCTCTAACATAATAGGTATAAGCTGGAGTTGAAAGTTCTTGTAAAAGTCTCCAGGTAAAAAGTCTGGACCTACAGCCTTCCCAGATGGAAGAGAATCTATAGCTAAAGATAGCTCTCCTAAATTAATCATAGCATCGAGCATGTCATGGTCGTCAGGTGACAATGGATCTACCTCGATTTCACTAAGGTACCTTTGAATTGCTGCCCGTGTCTCATTATTATCTCTAAGATCCTCAGAATTTAGTTTTTGATAAAATTTCTGGAAAGCCAATAAAATTGCCCCTTCCTCAGTAACCAAACCAAAATCCTGATCCATTATGCTGGCAATCCGTGAAACTGCCCCTTTTTCTTTAGTCCTTATTGCTAACATGTGGCCCACCCTTTCATTATTTTCATATAGTTTAGATCGTCAGGCTAAATATTTGCTTGCAGATTTTGCTGAAGAGATTTCGGGTATGGCGGATTTTGCAATTGTTATCCTAGTTTGTGCTATTTCAGCCTCTCCACCCACCGATAAAACCTTGACAAGATTGATCTCGGCGTCTTCCAATACTCTGTATATCTCCTGGACTTTTTCATTCTCTTTTTTCTGAATCTCCCACCCGTACCGATTAGTCTCGCCCCTAATCCCGGCTTTAAGGGTATCCCACACATTTTGTATATTTGTGCTACCAATATTTCCATTTAAAAATCTGGTTATCCATATCGCCACGTATTCAATATAAGCATTATCTCTCAACAAACCCCAATTAAAAGTCCAACTATCTTGTTTTTTCCCCCCTAGATTGGATATTAACCTCTAATACCAGCGGGTTATGATCGGACATCACTCTGGGGTATTTAGTTATTTTGGCGCCCTGTGTCAGATATTGAGAGATGAAAAAATAATCTAACCTAGAATGAATTCTGTGTGGTGCTGAGAAATAGGTAAACCCAGGGTCATTGCTCCCGGCAAGGGCCCACATGTCAGCCAAGCCATGTAATTCTTTCATTAAAACCAATGACTTGTAAACTTTAAGCTTCCGCCCGGAATACCCTATATCTGGGTGATTAGCCACCTCACTAGCTATATTGATATTAAAATCGCCACATAATATGATCAGAGCGGGCCAGTCGACCAACTCTAAATTTAGCCAGTTATAAAGTTCCGGGTCATCTAAAACCGGGCGATAGATAGAACACAGCGTAAATATTTTATTGTGAATATTGCATTGTATAATAACACACCTGCCATACCTATTGGCAGAAGAGCGAACAATAGTAGCCAATCCCCGACGTACCAGTATTGCAACCCCTTTCGTCTTTGCTTCAAGCTTTGTCCAGGAAATTAATTGAAACCCCTCAAATTCCAGGAGTTTATTACGGCTGGCTTCGATGTGCGTCTCCTGGAGGGCGATAATATCTGCCTTCAAGAATCGGACATTTTCTCTCACCCTGCGCCGTTTAACTGGATCATTTAGCCCGTAAATATTGATAGAGGCTATCCTAATAGATGCCAATTTGTATAAGCATCAATTCCTTGCAAAAAACCAGAACCATAAGAAAGGATATCTCCCCCATCCAAACTGTCCTCCTACCCTGCAAAGTACCCAGCTATTAAGTCAAACCACCCCCTTCTCTAAAACGGATCGACCACCCCATCCCCTCACCCCCCACACCCTTCACTAAGGCAAAAAAGGTCCTCAGACTCTTGCGATGCCTCCTGCGTTCCTGAGTGTCGCCCTGTCACACCCCAACCCACAAAGAAAAAAAAAAGGAAAAAAGGGAGAAATACCAAGAGGCCCCCCTCTCTAGAAAAAAGGAAATCCAACCCCAATAGGATAGTAAAGACCAGTAAAGACCTCAATTGAGGGATCTCACCACAAACGCTAAACATTGTATCTCACCTTCTCTTCTAACATTCCAATATCCAAACGTAACTACATGGGAAAGCATGAGAAAAACAAACCCCGCAAGCAGACCACTGATATATCCAACAGGTTATAGACAGGCTAGAAACAACTAGAATCTATTAACCAGCAGTTAATTCTTTCAAATAGCTCTCAGCTTGAATTTCAGAAGTAAACACACAAATTCTCCCTTGGTGTATGACCTTCAGCCGCGCAGGGTTTATCAGATAGACCTCGCAGTCGTTTTTCTGGAAGGGGCTAATCAACTGGCGCAGCCGGCAACTCCTCTCCACTGTTGCGTGGCAGAAGTCAGGCCGCACGTAGAAAATCTGTCCCTCAGATGATTTCCTGGCGTCTGGCCTTGCCTTTTCGAATATGGCCTGTCTCAACAAAAAGTTTCCAAAGAAGATTAGAATTGCTCGGGGTTTGGAATCGAAGCCTGGATTCTTTTTCATCATTATGGGGAATCTGCGAGCTCTCTGAATCTTGGTTTCCCAGCTATAGTGTGCTAGTTCTGGGATTGCAGATTTAAACAATTTCAATACAAATTCCCTTACATCATCCCCCTCTGCTTTTTCTTCCATCCCCAGTAGACGTAAATTATGCCTGCGCTGTCTATTTTCGGAATCTTCAAGATTCCACATTATGTCCACCAATCTTTCATCGTTTGCAGTTGTCTTTAGTTCAGCATTTTCTAACCCAGCCTCTAAGCCAACTATTCGTTCCTCAAGGGCAGTCGTTCTAGCTACGACTTCTGAAGAAACTTTGGTGTTTTTGCGGATTGCCCCTTGAATCTTCTTAGTTGCCAATTGCGCTCTTTTATGCTCTTGATAGATCAGTCTGATTGAGGGAGGTGAATCCGATTTACTGCCGGGGGCCCTTTGATCATCTCCCTGAAATCCAGGCCCACCCGTCCCTGCTAGATTAGTAGTAGTATAGTCCCATTGAAGGTTGTCACTGACTTCAGAGCGAATACTTTCTTGTCATCCTAAACTAGCAGGGGGTTTCCTATGCCGATGAATGGCCTTTTCTACAGTATCTACGGTAGTTGGGGGGGCTATCGCTATCTTCTCCAGTCGTCTCATCGGTGTTATCGAGATCTGTACTATTATCCATATCGGACTCCTCTGCAAGTGAAAAGAAACGTTCTCCATCCTGGATATCAAGTGTACCCCCCACCAGTCCCCAATGTACCCCCGCAGGGTCCTGAAGAACAGAGATAGCGTCAGAGTCAGTCTCCTCTTCTTGTGCTCATTTCTTAATATCCCCCTCAGCCCCCCCCCTTGCTACAACCTTTGATAGACTCAGTCTCAGAGCCCCCCACTGTCAGAGCCATGCTGGTGGAATCTGTCTCTGAAATGCCCGCATTGTTGACCTTAATAACATGTACTTGCTCAGAAACATTAGTTGTATTAGTTGTATTGGGAGTGGTTTTAACCACCAGTTTTACGCCGGTGGGCTTACCGGAAAACATACCAGGAACAGTTAAGATTTTCCCTCGCCCAGCGCCTTCAGGTTGTTGCAGTGCGCCCCCGGTAATCCGTTCTTCTTGCCTGCAACCTCACCTCCCACAAGAGGGGGGGAGTGTGCTGCATCCATGCACTTAACCTTGATCGTGCTGATTTTCCTCATGTTTGCTGCCGTTGCTTTCAAGCAGTGTTTATCCACAGCCTTCTCCGCTTTCTCGTCGCTGGGAAGCAGCTTGCCCTCCACGTCCTTGCCCAGCGGCATTTTCTTTGTTGCTCCCACCGCCGCCTTGGTGCCAAGAACAGCAAGGTTTAGATTCTTCCGAGGAGGCATACCGTGTTCCAGGCTGCCGTTCTCGTCCAGCTGAGTCTTTCGTGCAGACCACGGCAGCCATGTCTACAGGTGAGCGAGACTTCTGAGATCTGTTATTGAAAGCCGCACAGCCCGGAGCCACGGTTTGTGTCTATCCAGATCCCCAATCATCCGATTCGTTTTTCTCTTTTCTCACCCGTCAGTCTCCCTAATCTACCGATGTAGCACCGTGGTTGGATTTACAATTACACCCGCACTTCGTTTCCCACATTCATTTTTACGGCTAGCAGCGGTAGGGAATGACACCCGCTCAGGTCACACAGCCGCCATCTTGCCCCTCAGAGCTTCAAACAGTGAAGGTTTCATTCAAAATTAAGAATCATTACAGAAAGCAAAGGGCAACTGGTTTGTCAGTTCAAATCAGCATTAATATAGCTCTTCACAAAAGTAAGGCTTAACATAAAATAAGCCTCCAGAAAAAATCAATAGCTAGACTCCAAAAATATCCTAAATGCAAAGTCAACTAACAGACTAACATAGAGTCTGCCCAATATGAAAGAAAGGAAAGGTCTGCAAAAACCATCAAGTACAAAGTCAACAAGAGGATTGATAAAGTTTTCCTCTGAGGAAAAGATCAAAAGGTCTGACAATCAAAAATATTCTAAGAGCAGAATTAAAAGGAAAACTGAAATAGGGACTGCTCAGTTGAAAAGTCCAAAACGTCTAGCACACATCCCCAGAAAATCAGATTTTATAGGTTCAGATGAGTAGAAAATCATGCTCTTTGCATGGTGTGAAGTGGCATCATAGACTGTACTAATAAAGTTACATGACAGAAACCAGTCAACATTTCAGAATTTGTTTTATATAAAACAGGCTTACTCTATGAACCCGCCTAAAATGAATAGTCAAGTATCCTCTTTAACGTACATACAAGGGGAAACAACATTAAACTGCTAAAAAATAATAATCCATTTAAGGAAATAAATAAGCAGTTGGGGCTGCAAGCCCCAACAGCTTTAATTATTTTCAACACTTAGAGAAATCTTCCGGTATGGCTTCCTTCAAAGCACAAGATAGTTACAGTACCATTTTAAGCTCTGTTGAGCAGCAAACAAATAGTGGGCTCAATAGGGGGGAAAGTTTGAAAATTTACCTGGTAACCATTAATGGTGCAGATTACAGTGAAGCAAGAAAACAGTACTTGATCTACAATTGTTTTGGTGGTGAAAGTAAGGTACTATGGGGCATATTATCAAGCAGGGCATTAAAAAGTTATCGCTGTTTTAGCGGCAGAAAACTGCAGCTAAAGCGGCGATAATGGGCTTGATAATATGGCCTTGTGAATTCCAATTGAAACCCATGTTCTGGTGTGAACATGAGCTTCTATTGGAATTCTCCAGGGCATATATTATCAAGCCCATTATTGCTGCTTTAGCAGCAGTTTTCTGCTGCTAAAACGGCGATAATTTTAACGCCCTGCTTGATAATATACCCCTACATGACTATATATCTCCAACAAAGAAAGAAGAATAGGGAAATAATTGGGACATGCAGTGCTCAAACCTGACCGTATGTGATAATCACTCCATTCAAATTAGAAAACAAGAAACTGAATCACCCATGTGCCAAAAACGGAACTAAACAAATGTGATGAAAAGAACGTGCCCCCGTCTCTGAGTTCTGTTTCTCACCACGTTGGAGAGGCTACAGCCCTGCCTCAACAGGAGCAGTTCTATGACCTCAGTCCCTGTGACGGGCTTTGGTGAAGAAGCATGAGCGCAAGTCATGCTTAGTGGCTCACTGGCATGGCCCTTACCATGTTATATTGGTCACTACAACAGCTGTGAAGTGCGGAGTTCTCCGCAACTGGGTACGCGCTGCAAATACTTGCAGAGTCTCTTGTCCCTTTGATGATATACCAATACCTTACTCTGATGTGCCGGTGGTTACAGTGAGACAAAGGGAGCAAGTTAGTCAAGCTGTTGGGGATCACCAAGAAGCTGGGACAGCACTTGGTCGGCCTGAGGGGGATTTGAGAGTGTCAATAGTTGAAGTCGGTACAGAAGGTCCCATCCTGTAGTGTTCCCTGCACCAGATTCAGACCCTGGTGAATGGCCTAGTACTGTAGTAATGCGAGTTGTACCTAGATACTGATGGCCAAGGAGACGAGAGAGGGTGACGCAGTTTGCCTGAACTGCATTTGCCACACGCTATTCTAAAAGATACTGAAGGATCTGGCCTGAGTGAAAATGTCTGTAGGATTGCAGGAGAAAGATGATGAAAACAACTAGATTGGTGTCTTATCGGATGAACAAATCACAATGTGATGTTGTGATGCAGCATGGGGAACAGGCCTACTCAAGGCAACTTAAAGAATTAACACAATGGTTCACATTTAATACGCAATGTGCATATTTAAACACAAGTGAATATAGAATGCCAGTACAGTAGAGTCATATCACAAGTGGCATACAGTAAATCTTAAAGGTATACATGTAAATGTGTCTAGGAACTACATTTAAAGGAAATATATGTAGAACATAAGTGCCCATAGTCACATAACCGTTTGTTGTTTCTAGAGCAATCACATTCTACATAGGGGAGGATGGTTTCTATTCAATCATCTAAACAGTAAATTATATTAAGGCACACATTATGTAAATCAATTTCCTTTTTATAGTGAATACATGTCTACTAAGTAAGGATGGTTTATTCACCAAATGTTCAAAGAATATATCTTTAGTACAGTTAAGACGTACAGTATAAGTACATTCACTAATCCTACAGTGAATGCACTTTAATAATGTTATCAAGTGCAACACTTTTTTTAATATCATTAGACCACACGAGAAACACATGCTAAGTGCACATTCATGTTATGTATTTGTGAATGTGTACAAGTAAAAGCCAAATTTGCTCTGCCCCACAGGTAACACATAAAGTGCATCCCAATGAAAAATGTGCCATTCAGAAGAGATGGATTTAGTGTTATGCCTCATGTATGAGTTAAGGAAAGTGACTTTTTGAGTACTGGACACCGTCCATTGTCTGGGCTGCCTTATGAATCTCACTGCACATGGGAGGCTTACATAAGCTGCTGGCAGTACACCTTTATGTGTTTTCAGAGTTACTTTCTGTATATTGCCGTTTTAGAAACATGATGAGTTAATCAGCTCAGTCATATTATCCTCTGAAATAACTAAATGTCATTAGAAAGGATAACATTAATTAGCAGTCTTCTGCATGATTAATTTTATAATGTCACATAAGCTGTGCTGATACCAGATATCAGAGAAGCCACCTTCATTGGGAGATAATAGTTGCATTCATCCATATATTGTAAGTTAAAAAGAATCCCCCATGTTTGAGAAATTATTTATGAATGGACAGTTACAACTTTATTTCCTACTGTAAAAGCTCCTGAGTGCAATTCTGAATATAATTGGTGGTTTTCAGGATTGAGTGTGCAATGTTTTTGCAAAATGCTTAAATAGTTCTAATTTTATGTTTTAAATATATTAAATTAATAACCAATTAATAATCACGTTTTCTAAAATGTTGCGTAATACGGCACATATGTCATTTTCAGCAACTGTAAACAATTTATGATGCAATTACATAATTTAATCTAAATGTACTCATTTTACCAACCTCCGAAGTATGGAAGGGTAAGTTAGCCTTGTGTGGTCTCCAGCTGTTAACCTTGAGGTCATACAAGGTACTGATGACAAACATTTCACTGTCTGAACTATCTTATTTCCAAAATCATGTTTTTTCAAAATATGTAAGAACTGCGTTTTTTTGTATTGTCCTCATATCACCAGAACATCTGCAAATCTTGGACCATGTTAATACACTCTCTGCCTAGTGGCCCATTGCATTCACTTGCTTTGAGCCTTCATTGCTCTGATCACACCACATGAACCAACCCCAAATAAGGTGACCTGGTGTAATCATAGAACAGTGATGTTATATTCATGAATCGCCCCTCAGTGCCACTCGGTGCCTGGCCACCTATAAGATCCACCTGATGAAATCAGTCCATACCTCAGCCGATCTTCCTGGTTTATATTCCACCTCCATACGACTTGTCCACTTAGCTGCTTTAAGCCACTCCATAGTGTGGGGGAATGGGTCAGTCCACCGTTTACATATCTCCCGCCTGGCTAAGAGCAACAGAGAGAAAACCAGGCCCTTTTGCTTGCTGCTCAAAGTACTATGTGTAATTCTGTCAACCCCCAGAAGGACTAAGACAGAGTTCAGAACTATGGATATCCCCATGATGCCCCTTATAGTGTAGTTCACTACATTCCAATATTCTTTGATTTCAGGACATGTAAAGAAGATGTGTTTATCGTTGGATTTTAGGCAGCCACATCTTCTACACCTGGGGTAGGCTGTGGCACAAACGTACCCATTTTAAGAGGAGTCCAGTACATCCTATTAATGGCAAAGAAATGATGTAGTTTAAGGTTTGCAGGGGTGACAATCGAATATAGCAGATTTAAGGAGTGTATCCATAGTAGTTGTATATTCTCTCCCAGGAATAGGTCTTTCCAAACTACATAGGGTGCCACACATTTTTTATCCTCTGCCTCCAAGAATTGACAATACCAATTGGCTACCTCCTTGTTCTTTGGCCCTACATCATGGAGAGAGGCCTCAAAACCCCACAACCCTCCAATCTCCAGGGTGGATAACAAAAACCAGGACAAAAGCTGGATATATTTAAACCTGCAAATATTTAGACCTGGATACCCTGTCACCAGTTTTTGCTCTCAAACCTCGATAACCTGTCACCAGTTTTTGCTCTCAACAACTCCCAGGGAAATAATACCTCCACTGACATAAGATCCCCCCAACGTAGATACTCCTGCCTGCTTTAGAGGAAGACTCGGCCTATCCTTCATGCACTCTGGTGTACCTGGAGAGTGTCAGATTGGTGCAAATTCTGAGTAATAACTGATGTTAAGCATCTTTTCACCCCATACCAGAGTTTTAATGCTGTCTTTAAAACCTTCAGCCATACTTTTTTGAAGAACTTTGGGGCTCTGAACTTGTATAGAAATGCTGTTGGTCCGGACTCATTAATCATCTACCCCAAGAGTGTTCTCCAGGTTGTAGAGTCAGGCTTCCCCAATAGCATTCAACATTTTTTTACATTGAAATGCCATGCGATATAGATTTAGATCGGGAAGGGCCAGCCCGCCCTTCTTCTAACGACGCGACTCCTGATCTAGTTAATAACCAGTCCACTTTTTTGGCCACCCTTTTCCACCCTTTTCAGAATGCACAGTGGGATGTCATTAATCTGGTCAACTATGACGATCCCTAGATACTTTATCTCTGCACACACTCACCCTCCCCAATCATCCATGTTCCAGCACATTACCTCTGTCTTGGAGATATTCACTAAATATCCAGATATAGCCCTATATTCTTTTGTCAACTGCTCTACCCTTGGTATTGTTTGGGCGGGGTTAGACGTGTATATTATTAAATCGTCAGCGTATACGCTATCTTGCTGCTAAGAGGGAGTGTATGCAGAGGACCTATCTGGTCATCTTTTTGTAATAGTTGTGCTAATGGTTCAATGTAAAATTCAAATAGGAGGGGCGACAGAGGACACCTCTGCCTCGTACCCCTTTTGATTTTAAAGCTCCTTGTCAAGGAGCCGTTGAAGAGAATTCTGGCCAAGAGGTTTTCATAGAGCTTTTGGAGTGTCGAGATTAAGCCAGCGCTAAACCCCATTGAATCTAATACCGCCCACAAAAATGCCCAACACACCCGATCGAAGGCCTTGGCAGCATCAATTGTGACTACTGCGGGGGGCATCGAGCATGTGGTGGCGAGGTCAATAGTGCCTATTAGCAACAACGTAAGTTCTTGTATTTGCCTCTTCAGTACAAATCCTTTCTGATCTCCATGGATCAGCTGAGGTGCTAACTTTGCCAATATCCCTGCCAGAATACTTAAGAAGATTTTATAATTGACATTTAGCAGGGAGATTGGCTGATATGAGTCAGCCTTCCTCGGATCCTTTGCAGGTTTTAAGATCAGAACAATTTCTTCCACAAACTTGGGATCTGTCCTTCCCCCTTATAAATGAATAATAACTTAATTTCTGGGACAATTTCATCCGTTATTGATTGATAAAGCTAAACAGGTATTGTGTCCGGTCCCGATGCCTTCCCGTTCTTTATACATAGGAGCTGCTCTCTGATTTCTCCCTCAGTGATTGGAGCATCCATACAATCCATAGCCTCCATTGTGATCCCCGGGAGACGTACACTAACTAGCCATTCCTTTAATCTCCTCCCATCTGCTTTGATCTTTTCCGTAAATAATTCAGAGAATAGGGAGACCAACAGGGCCTGCATTTCCTCCTCCTTATTCGAGGCATTGCCCTGAGGGCTAATGATCAACTTCCTAATATAATTCCGGGACCTCTCAACCCCGACTTCCAAGCTAACAATGCTCCTGCTTTTTCTCCATACTCAAATTGTCGCATACACCCCATTGACCAACGCTCTCGACACTTCGACTCGAGTTTAATCTTATAGTTCAGTCTAACCATGCTTTTGCCCATTTAGATACCTCCATGCATCCACTAAGCCAATATCATGCAATATGTGCTTAAGAGCTTGCCTAGTCCTCGAGGCTTGAGTTTCGGTCCACTCCTGCAAGTGGACCTATCCATAATTAGGTCAAAGAGTATTAAAGTCACCAAAATGTTATAGGGGTAGTTACCCCTACTAGGTTCCACTCCAAATTCACTATGTGCTGGGGGTTGTCTACATTTGGACCGTACAAACTGGCACAAACAAATTCCATGCCAGAGCATTTAAGTGTTGCTAGGACACACCGACCTGAATTATCAGTTTTTGAGGAAACTAGGTCAATACCCACTCCCCTCTTAATCAGGATCACAACTCAATTACAATATTCTACTTGGTCCGAGGCTTGGTAACTTCCAACCCATCTGAATTTAGTGTAGAGGCCTCTACTTTCACTTGCCGTTAGGTGCGTTTCTTGTAGTATAGCTACGTGGGCTTTACTGTCTTCCAGTTATCTCATCACAATCTCTGCCTACTTTTAGATCTAAGACAATTTACATTCCATGTTAGAATGTGTAGTTCTCCATCGCCCCGCCATTATTCACATATTCAAAGATCTTGATATCATCTAATAACTAAAATTGTCCAGCTGTGATAATAATGTGCCTAGGTAATATTGAGGACTTATATATATATATTTTTTTAATTCCCACTGCTCACTACCCAGTGCCCTAGACCCCCTCAAACCCCTACCCTCTACACCCCCTCTCCCTCCCATGGGAACCCTCCTTTGACTATCAGGCATAGTTCCTGTGGGGGCTACCCGGTGAAGGAGAAGTACTTTCAACATACTTAATGCAGTGGACATCCCCCATCCCCTCTGTTGCTCATGCTGTGCTTGTTATTCCGTTGCCATTTCATTAAGGGGAATTTCCTCATGATGCTCTGCCCGTTTTCATAGTCTCGATCAAAGCGTCTGCTTCCTCCACTGTCCGATAATTGCGCATTTGGTTGTTCACATAAGACTGAGCATCCTGGGGATTTTAATTAAGCCTTAGCCCCAAGCCTATTCAACTCCTCCATTCTTTTGCCATACTCCCACTGCTTCTGGTCAGTTGCACGGCAAAGATCTGACATAATGAAAAGGAAGTAGTTTCCTGTTGTATACGGACAATTCCTAAGGGCTGCAGTTAATATAATCCCCTTAACAGAATATGAAAGGAAATTCACAAGGATCTTTCTCAGCTTCTGTCTTTGGATGTTTCTTTTAAAAAGATCCAGATGGACACGTTGTATCTCTTGGTCCAAGTTGATGTCTGTCCCTCTTCAGCTTCCGGGATATTCAAAAACCTCATGTTGTTCCCTGAGTCCAAGGTTCTCTTTGGAAAGTGCACCCAGCCCAGCAGTATTTTTGGCGTTGTCTTTCCTCATCAAGCCTACCTCTTCCTCTAATGCCCTGGTCCGAACAGCTACTTCTTCCAATTTTATGCAATAGTGCAGCACATGAAGCTTGTATGTCAGCTTGATTGGCCTCTGATATCCTGAACCTGTTTTTTATTTCCTCTTTCAGGTTTAGCAGGATAGAGGCCAGGGGGGCTTCCTATTGTCCATCGTTTAGACGCCTTATCTCAGCTACCTGTTGAGGATCTTGATGGTGTTTCCTCACAGAGACTGTCCCATCTCCTACTGCCAGCACACTGAAACTATTCCGTGTGGACATCTAAAAGGCACTACTGACATCGGCTCCTGGCCCACTTCCTGCTTCTATGCTCCCGCTGTCCTCGAGCGGGACGTCTTTGTCAGCTACCGACATGCGGTTTACTTTTTCCATTCCGAGCCCCCTCCGGGATGCACTATCTTCTTTCCCACCCTCCTCCCTCTGTACTCATGGTTGAGTCAAAACTTTGTAAAACGTTTTGAGGGAGGGGGTGACCTTTGCTCGGGGGTGTTAGATTCTTTTTTCCCTTCCGCACGGGCTCTTCCCTGACTGCTTTGTAGGCTTCCCTACTATTCCTAGCTTTGTTGAGGCGGACCCTGCACCCCCTACCTTACAGGCACCCTTGTTGCTAGGAGCCACAGTGACTATTGGTAATTCTAACCCAGAACTTACCCCTATAGACTTTCCGATTGCCCGTGTGCACCGGGTATACCTGGAGATCTTTTCAGTGGGACTACCTACTTTCTCTTGGGCCAATAGATTCTTCTCTGTAGGTGAGGGACAGTAAAAAGCAAATAATGCCCCTCCCCTCCCTGCCATGGGAGATGGCTCCCATTGCGAGTGGAGCATTATTTTTGAATTTTCTAAAAGAAAATCCCATTTTGGGATTTTGTTTTTGAAAATAAAATTTTAAAAAACAGTTTGGAGCAGGCTTGCGTCATGCTGAAACAGCCCTGCACCAATCATCATAATAAATTGACAGGAATCGCCATTATGACAGTTCCTGCCAATGCATTATAAATGACCCCCTGCCTGGCGGTCATTTATAAATTTGACAGACGATCCCTCTGCCTCTGGAGTAATTTGCTCCATCCCCATGGTGGAACAGCACTTTGCCTATCAAAGATTTAATCAGGTCCAAAGCTTTACCAAAATTAACCTTGGAGATTTTGAGGCCTCAACAAATCTTGTAATTAGATACTACATTTCAGTGGTGTAAAACCCGCAGATCACTTAGCTGTGAATCCTGTTGTAGTATATCATAAACCACACTCAACATGTATATCTTCAGCTGTCATTCACCATTCTACCTTTGTGTGTGGATTAATATGCCACTATGTCTTTAATATCAATCACAAGTTTATGCTGTTCTTTTGGGATATTATCTGCTGCATGTTTAATAAATATGCAATAAAACAGTGAAACAATCACAAAACAATGCTCCCAGTCAGTCAGAGTGTAAGGGTATCCTGTTCCAGAGCTTCATCATATGATGGCTCAATGTTCTTTTCAATCACACAATCAAATTATTTTGTTATATTTACACCTATTTAATAATTCCCAGTTCCACTGCCTCACATACAAATACTAATAAATACTAATAAATGTACTTTGAATCCAGTGAAACTCTGATATTTAGCAAACAGTAAGGGATCAACCTAAATAAGGATATTAATTCCACTAGCATGCAATATCAAGTCATCATATATGATAGGAAAATAAAATAATGGATCGCATACTCAAACCTTAGGAGCTGAATCAAAGATAACACACAGCAGTGCCTTGTACCTTGGTTACTCGTCAGAAAAACTAACCACATTAACAACCCTGGCAGGAGAATGATCAAATAATACATCAAAACCACCCTTGAACTTTTCAGTTAAACATCCTAAATTGTAAATCAGCAAAAAAATACAATATTAGTATCTATGACTATTGAAATCTATGCATTAGTAGGGTTATGTCCATAGATTGAATCGGTAGATTCTACTTGCTTTATATGAAGAAGCATATGGTTCTACACAACCTAACAGAAAGTATCTTATAATATAGTTTTATATCACAATTTAGCTCAGATGGTTGCATGACAAGAGGAGAATATCATAGGGCCTATTCCTAATGTATTTAAATCTGTCACCAATGTTCACTGAAATAAAGTGTGTGTCTTTCTTTTCATTAAAACCAGATTAAAATAATGATTTATATAATGTGCAACTGAGCATCAAGTATTTTTTTCAAACCCCTGGTACATTTTGATGGAATCAATATGGTCCATCTGCTTGTCCATCACTCTGTGTTCTCACTGCTGCCTTTTGCTGTAAATGACTGGTTCATCAAAGGTCTTCTTAAAAATTGGATCATGCCTTAGTACTTGTAAGTTATGCAGTTAAGCACCATAAGGGTCACTTGATGGATGCTCATCTATTTCTTACAAATATGTCAAAGGTTTCCTAAATGCAAAATATATACCAACAACATTTGTCCTCAGCTCACCTCTTTTTACAAATATTCACTCAATTGCATTTTTTTCCAGCAGAACCTGGTTTTATGGCCAAGGTCAAAAATCTCTGTATCTTTGGATCCATAAACTGCATTTAGTTATTTTTTCTGAACCTCCAACAAGATGCTTATCTTTCAGCTTAATCTATCCAAGCACCACTCAGCTTGTTCTACCTCTACTCTTTATTTCCTCAATGCTTCAACTTTTTATTCAAGAGAATTATTCTGTACTGTACTATCCTTGCTCTTCATAAATGCTATGCCTACCACTCCCCTCCAGAAACTAAACAAAAACGCAACTTGAGAGCATTTTATTCTATCCATGAATTAAAGTGGAGATACCTTCAATCTCATATTATCCACATCTTTCTCTTTCCTAAGGTGAGAGCTATATATAGATTGTCATTCTTCTAGAAGACAACGGTGCCTCCCCATATATACATATTGGGATATGGTGACAGTGAATTTAATACATGTAGGGCCATATGTAGGTAAATGGCATTTACCGAATCGTAAATACCGAATTTTACCGATTCGGTATTTACTAATCAGTAAATGCCATGTAGGTAAATATTCTGTATCAATTACCGAATCGTTATGATTCGGTAATTACCGAATCGGTATTTACCGATTCGGTAATTGCCATTTATTCCTATGGGCCTTGAGGCCCATAGGAATCAATGGCAATTACCGAATCGGTAAATATCGATTCGGTAAATTTACCGAATTATCAAGGGGGAAAGGGTGTCACTTTGACACCCTGTTGCACCCATGATTATGGCTTGTGTGCCATGTGGCACACATACATGCCCTAAGGGCATGTATGTGTGTCACATGGCACAGGTGTACATGCAGAGATGTGCATGTACACAGAAATTCGTTATTTACCATGCCATTGTATTTCATGGTAAATAACGAATTCCTAAGGGCCTGTGGCACTGTTTCCAGTGCCACCTACATCCCATATTACCGATTCTATACATTTACCGATTCGGTAATTTACAGATTCGGTAAATATACAGAATCTGTAATTTTCTGGCCCCCTACATCTGAAACTACAAATACCGGTCGGTAACGGCCGAACTCAGCCGTTACCGACCGGTATTTGGCCACCTACATATGGCCCTTAATATATTTGCATGTCAAAAAAGACCATCCCCCCCAGGTAGCAAACCACTGCAGCCCTGTGTTTGCATTCAGGTGAAACATTTAGAGAGCCCACTCATCCAAGTTGAGTCTCGATCCTCACTTGTTGTATACCCAGAAAAGTAAAAAGTCTCTTAAATTCTGGGTCAGAGTTTGACCTATTGATGACCCACTTTCAGTTGCATATCTTTCATCTTTAGTAAGTCACAGTTTTGAATAAAACTTTTGTTATCTCTCAGGTATTGAACATTTGAGTTGGAAAATATTACTCAAAGAGGTACATTTATCACCCTTTTGGCTTCTGGCTTTGTAAATATTTTTTTTCTTACAACATATCACTCTCCAGTTACTCTAACCATGAAATACTTGTCCCATGTTTTATGGTAACTTAACCAAGTGATAGCCATTATATCTAACTATGTTAAATAATATCCAATGCACTGTAATGGCAAAATCATCCTCTGAATTACATGTAAATGTATGCAAGACCTAATACAAAGTTTAATGAATACATGAAACCTGATAAGCTGCCCAACACCCCTTTTCATCTCGGTTCTGCCACTAGAGAGACCTGTTTCAACATCCTCTTCATTTGATTCTCATTTTATGAGCCGCTACCACATCCTTGCTTTCAGAAATCTGATTGCCCAGAATCCTCTACTTTAGTACAATAAGGTTGTGATTGGCCCTATAAGAAGGCTTAACATTGCATTCTTTCTTCAAGAATATATCTATCTTGTTAATATCCAGTAAATTAAGTCTACAAAGATATCAGTTAGTTGAACTAAACACAACTTTCTCTCATCCCTTGCTCAACATACATTAGATACTATTGTGGAAAAAACAGTTGATCAATATTGTTTCTCTTAATACGCCACCAATATCTGCCTTAGCTTTTTTTCCTAGCTGAGACTTAAACACCAGGGACCTATGGGCACTCTGAATCATAATGCTTAAAACAATTCAATTGAATAATATTCCAGAAATAAAGCAGATATAAGCAATTTCGCAATGATAACCAAAATCTAACTCCCTGCTTTTACAACATTTGGAACTTGTGCTGATTTCAAGGATGTTTGCCCTTATTTTGTGATTATTGAATATCATCCTCATGTACCTTTCATTTTAACTCATTTTTGCCAGGCGGTTCTACTTCCTGTTTAGTTTAAAGGTCTGGGTATACATTTCTTCAAATTTAGTTGCCAAACTTAATGTAGCACACAGTGTTTTTCAACCTCAGCAAGCATTTTCCTAAAATTAAATCTGATTTCCAAAGAAAATATATCTAGAATTTAATTAATACTCTTCTGGTTTTGTAAAACTGTTCTGAATATCCTAGGCCCATAGGGCCGACTGAAAACATCTACTGTTTACATACCTTCATTACTCACATCAGGTGACAACTTTTTTTCTGGATCCCCTTTTTTGCATTAATATCTGCATACAAAATTGTCATCTCCTTATTGGTCAATGATATAAAATGATTCCAATTCCTTCACCATCTATTATCTTCCGGCCTCTTTTCAGCTCCACCCTCGCCCCTTAATTTTGTGGATACTTGCCTTTGTTTTCCTTTCACCAACTGTTTATTTAGTCATTGTTTTAAAAAAATATATTTTTATTAAAAAATATTTTTTTAAATAATAGCACAAACAACAACACAAATACAAAAGGGCAGACGTAAACCAATACAATCTGGATAAAAGCAAATGTGGCCAACAAATAATCGTAAACAGCTCGATTGGGCACATTGTACTGGAGCTAAAATCCGGGGTTTCAACTGAGGGGTTGATCTCAGGGAGCATGGGACTACAGCGATTTACTGTCAACAGCGAATGGAGAGGTGCCTTTAAAGGGGTTGCACAGCCAACCTCTACTTTCGTTCCAGGGGGCCCAAATGTTTGTCCACTTGCAAGGCAGCCTCTGCTTTCATACACTACTCTTTCAGCCTGCATGCACAAGTCCATATCGGACTCTCAATCTGAACACTTCAAGGCCACTCCCACCTTCCACGTTCTCGCAATGTTGCGCTTGGCAACCATTCACCCCAGGGTCACCCACAGTCGCTCCAGCCTGGTCAGGTCAGTGGCTTCCCACATATTCAAAAGACAAAGGGCCAGATGGAGGTAGCCCAATATCGGTCGGTAACGGCCGAAATTGCCGAATTTCGTCCGTTACCGACCGGTATTAGGCATCTCAGATGTAGGGGCCATATTTAAGGATTCGGTAATTTAAGGAATCAGTAAATTACCAAATTCTTAAAATACTGATTCGGTACATTACCGAATCCTTAATGTAGGGAGCACTCAAGTGAGTGCTTTTGTCATTTAAGAATTTGTTATTTACCACCAACTACAAGTTGGTGGAAAATACCGAATACCTTTAAAAAAGCAATTATTTGCTTTTTTTAAAGTGCCATGTGGCAGACATACATGCCCTTAGGGCATGTATGTGTGCCACATGTGCACCCATGCACTATTCAGGGGTGCAACAGGGTGTCAATGTGACACCCTGCCACCCTTATAAATGGTCCCCCTATTACCGATTCGGTAAATACCCCATTCATTCCTATGGGCCTCCAGACCCTTAGAAATGAATGGGAATTACCGATTCAGTAAATACCGAATCGGTAAATACCGATTCGGTATTTACCCAATCTGTAATACCAAATATTACCGATTCGGTAAAATGTACCGAATCTTTATCTACATCCCATTTACGATTCTGAAATACAGAATCTTTTAAATTCGGTATTTTAGAATCTGTAAATGGGAATTACCTACATCTGGCCCATAGCCTCAGAGTAGCTTCAATTTCCTTACCGCAAATCAAGTATAAGGCTGAGCTGATCTCCCCCCAGTACCTCTAAAGAGTTGGACATTCCCCCCATTGATGGAAAGAGGTGCCCACCTGGCCAAGGCCACGTGGGCACACTGGAGAATCAAGCAGACCCATTTTAACCAAGGCGGAGCTCATATAATAGACTCTGTGCAGCAATTTCAGTTGAATTAATTTGAACCGGGATCGAATCACCACCTCGCAAGGCGAAGCGAGGGCCTCCCGCCAGTCCTCATCGTCACCCACATTTGCGCACCATTTCATACGGACTTTATCAAGAAGGTCCGGCGAATTATTAAGGAGCTTTCGGTAGGTTCGAGAGATGGCCTTATCTGGAAGGTAGTCATCTAGGAGTCTATCCTCCAAAGGGGAGGACACCAGTAGTTCGTCTCCCCTGGAAAGTGCCTTAGACAGGGCGCTTCACACCTGGAGATAACGGAAAGCTTTGGTCTCATGCAGGTGAAATTTCTGCTGCAGGTCACTAAACAGCACTATTCCACCCCCCACCCACAAATCCCCCAACTTGGACAGTCCAATCAAACCCCGGCTGACGCCAAAGCAGGCCCAAGCGACAGGAATCGAACAGTGGTGTCGCTTGCGTGAGTCTGCTCTTCCATCCGAGGGCCATATTTGCTGCATGCTAGATAGAGAAAAAGGTAGAGGTCGGAGTAAATTTCGGTTCCAGTTTTGAACCCCCATACAATGCCCTCAAGTATGTACCAGGCAACATATTGTGCCTGTCCATCCGATATGCAGGGTCTGCAATGGGTCGATGAATCCAGTTATTGAGAACAATAAGTTGTAAAGCCCAATAATAGTCACTATGCCGCCATCATACCAGCTCTTGGTGAGTTTGGTGAGTGCAATGCGGGGTGGACCGTCGCTCCATAACAGGCTGCGAACTTCAGGGTCTATGGAGCCAAAATATTGAGGCGGGACCAAGTGTAGTGTATTCTGTAATACATACAGAAAGCGGGGAGCACCATCATTTTATAGAGGGCTGCCCTCCCCAGGAATGTGAGAGGAAGGGTCTTCCAATGCTGTAAGTCAGCTTTGAGGCACTGGAGGGGGGTTAGCAGATTACATTGATAAAAGATCTCTGTAACTGCTGTGATATAAATAACCAAATACTGAAAGCCCTCTGTCACAACTTTGGCCCCACAGTCCGGTGGGAGTCTGGGGGGGAGCCCGCTGAGGATATATATCAGGGACTTGTTCCAGTTGATGGTATAAACTGGATATTTTTGAAAAAGAGTAAATATATGGAGTACGTAATGAATCAAAAATCTAGGCCTAGCCAAATAAAGCAAAATATTGCCCGCATGGAGGGACACTTTGTCCATCCAGTCCGGTGACCAATTAAGTCCCTGAATCGTGGGATCTCCTCTAAGCCAAATAGTGAGGGGCTGAAGCGCCAGGGCAAATAACAAGGGTGATAAAGGGCACCCCTGTGTTGTGCCCCGTCCCAACTCAAAAACTGCCAATCTACAACTATTCACCGCAATTCTTGCCAGGGGTTTAGAGTAGAGGAGATGCACCCAGGACAAATACCAATCACCAAAATCATATCTCTCCAACGTGTCAAAGAGGAAAGGCCATTCGATCATATCAAACGCCATTTTGGCGATCAAGGACATAATAACCGAGTCCTCCTGTATCGTGGTAGCTCGCCCCATAACCCCGAACAGACGGCGCAAATTAAGTGCCGTGTTTTTGGTTGGCATGAATCCGTTTTGGTCCAGATGGATCAGTTTTTGAAGAAGGGGAGACATGCAAAGAGCCAGATTTTTAACCTTTGGTCAAGGAGAGAGATAGGCCGATAGGAAGAGCATTGACCTGGAGGCTTTCCATGTTTATGGATGACAACTATACTGGCCAACCTCTGCGTAGCTGGGAGAACACCTGCTTGTACACTTGCACTGTACAAACGCAGTAGATATGGAGAGATAATCGAAGCCCCATTTTTATACAATTCAATCGGGAGTCCGCTAGGACCCATCTCTTTCCTGAACTGTAAAGAGAAGATGGCCTTAGAGATCTCTTCGACCGTTAGTTCCCTGTCTAAATCTTTGATCTCCCGAGAGTCCAGGCGTGGCAGCATAGCCAGCAACTCAGCTGCCTCCTCCCGAGTGGAGTCAAACACAGAGGAGTACATTTGGTGAAAATGGGCTGCAAAGGCGTCTGCAATTCCTACTCTGTCATGGTGTCGAACAGTGCAGTCGTCAAAGATTTCCGCCACCCATCTATTAGCCAGATCCCTCCTGTCCAGCCAGGCCAACAACTTGCTGGCTTTATCCCCCATATCATAGATCCTATGCTGAGAGGCCCTATAGTAAGCCTTAGCTGCTTCATCTGCTATGTCCCTGTATTACTTTTGTTTGACAGCTAACTTGTGCGAGATCACCAATGACATCCCAGAAACCAGATCCTGCTCAAGGTCAGCAATCTCCCCCTCAATAGTCTCAAGTTGGCGACTCTTTTCTTTCTTGTGTCCCGCTACAGCATCCACCCCATACCCTCGCACTACGGTCTTAAAGGCTTCCCACAGTATGACATCAGACTGGACTGAACCGTAATTTTCAACAAAATATTGTTTAGTAACGTCTGCCAATCTGGCGCGTATTTCAGGAATTTTAAGATACCAGGGGTTAAGGACCATGTCACAGTGTCTAGCGAGGGGTGTGCCACCATAACAGGCAACGATTGGCGAGTGGTCGGAAATACCCCTAGGGAGGAAGAATAGACCATCGACCCTGGGGAGCTGATTTGCCTTACAAAAGAAATAGTCAATACGGGAGAGACTACCATGTACCCCCGAATGAAAGGTATACTGCTTCTCTGCAGGATTTTGAACTCGCCACACATCTATGATACAAAGAGCCCTCAGAAATTTAGACAATACCTTCCCCGACGAATCATTCAAGCAAGGGGGCAAACGATCCAATGAACCATCCAAGGCTGAATTACAATCACCTCCCAAAAGAATATCTCCCTCAGGCAATCCCAACAGATGCACACCCAACTCAGTCAAGGTGGTGGAGTGGAGTTTAGGGGGATATACAAGGTTGTGATATTAAGAGACCTGCCCTCCCACTTCCCCTAGATTGAAACAAACCGGCCCAATGGGTCACAAACCACTTTCTGAATTTGAAAAGGAAGGGCACTCTGCACCAGAATTCCCACACTCCCTGGAGCCACATGTATTGCCTGCATGGGCGATAAGCCTATACCCCCATCTGTTAAGTGCACAATAAGTAGGGCTCTGTATGTGGGTCTCTTAAGAAGTACCAGGTCGGGAGACTGCTGTTTAAGGTATTGCAGCACTATACCCCTCTTGATCCGATCACCCAGATCATTAACATTCCAGGAGAGAAGTTTGAGACGGCCTGCTGATGGACCCGCTTGATCAACCACACTCATCATGTAGAATACGGTAGATTCCCCCTACCTTTCTGGCTCGGAGACACAGAACAAACCTCTCGAAAATTGCCAACAGCAGAAACCCCTGCCAAGCTGATAAATAGTTAGATACAAAGTAGTCATGCGCTCCTACTAGAAGTGTTTGTGCCATCATCAAAGTGCTCACAAAATATAGAATGTTAAAAAAACACTGGAAAAGGACTGCCAAAAAGAAAAAGAGAAACAAATAAAAACACATCAATCAAACCCTAAGAACCACTACACACTACCCCCTCCCTGCTTCCCTGCAACGTGGACTTAAAACTGCCCACCCCCCAAACTTGAAGAGTGCCTGTATACCCAAAAACAGATAGACTATATATAGGGGAACGCTACTCAGCCTAAACATCTCAAGACCTTAGATCATTAATCACCAATTCCCCCCACAGAGCCAGCCGACCAGCCCAATATTAAACATCATAAAGAGCTTCATACCACAGTTGTAAACACATATCAATATACCTAGATTATCCCCCCCACACATCCCCACCAGCCATCCCAGGACATGCAAAAGTGCCTCAAGAGCGAAACAGAGCAACTAGTCTATTATTA
The DNA here is from genome assembly GCF_964263255.1 of Lissotriton vulgaris. NCBI lineage: Eukaryota > Metazoa > Chordata > Amphibia > Caudata > Salamandridae > Lissotriton > Lissotriton vulgaris. The sequence continues at coordinate 1,326,206,826 of NC_141687.1, read as the reverse complement.
GATTCCCTGAAACACATAAGTCAGTCACCGCCCCATACCAACCAGAGCCGCTCAAAAAGTACTCCTTGTCTCTTGTCGAGCCATTCCAGCTTCGTCACTCCAGTCTGCAGTCACCCAGGCGTTGTGAGTCCTGACGCAGCTTCAGACTTCTTACTTTTCAGCTCGAGGTTCACCAGATGGGAAAGAGCGTTTCCGCACGTCCTCCAAACGCCACCTCTCCAACCAGTCCCAGTTATCCTCTGAAGATGAAAAGAACAATGTTTTGCCATCGGCTTGCACTCGGAGTTTGGCAGGGTAGAGCATGGCATACTTCAAGTTGTGACCTTTGAGTGCTTGCTTTACATTCAAAAAGGACCTGCATTGCAATTGCACCTTATAAGTGAGGTCCGGGAAGAAAGTGATAGTGGAGTTCTCAAACTTGAGCGGTGGAGCAGCCCTCACAGTCTTCAAGATTGTATCTCTATCCTGAAAATTGAAGATTCTAGCAAGGATAGGATGAGGCAGAGCATCCGGCTTAGGAGGAACTCCTGGAACTCTGTGAGCGCGCGCCACCGAAAAAAAACTGCGAGAGGGAAAGAGGTTGCAAGTGCTTCTGGATAAGATCTTCTACAAAAAGATCTGCTGCCTGCCACTCCGCCCGTTCTGGCACCCCCAGACTCCGCACATTGTTCTGGCACGCTCGCCCTTCGTAATCTTCAAGCTTAGTTGCTAGATCAGATGTCTGCGCCTGACGTCTTTTGACTGTAGTTTCCGACTCCTTGTGAGATTGCTGGACGGTGGATATGGAGTCTTCGTTCATCCTAACTCTGTCTCCCATGTTTCTCTATTCGGTGCGAATCAAGGTTATCACTGTGTCAATTTTCACCTCCAGCGCCGTGTGAACTCCCTGAATAGTCGCCATTACGTCCCCCAGAGTCATGGCCTCATCTTCAGAGTGGTGCTTTGAATCAGACGAGCCTTTATGCCCTTCTGCCCCCTCTGACTTGGTATGAGCGTATTTTGCCAGACGAGCGGCAGGCGGTTGTTTAGGTCCCTTGGCGGTAGCCATCTGATGATATACTGTCCAGACACTGTGGACCCAAGCCGGACAGCGGATGAAGGAAGCAGCAAGGTAGAAGCCGTTCCCGGGTGCGCAACGGTAGGCATTCCGAGTTGAAAAGGTCAAAAAACACCAGTGCGCCCCAGTTACGCTTCAGGAAGTCAGGATCAGCGCCCTGCTCAACCGGGGCCGCAGTCCACAAAGACAGGAAGAGCCAGTCTCAAGCAGCACATAAAGGGGGGGAGAAAAGGGGGGAGCCCGGGACCTGCAGCCAGCCTCGATGTCGCTCCCGACCCTCGCTGCACCTCAACTCTGGATTCCAATCAGGGGGTCCCCTGTAATTTACAGCTCCATTGGTGCCACACACCACCGGTATCCAGCCGTTCCTGTTCGTCACACACAGGAGTGGAGCCACAAAATGGCAGACATGCCAGATGCTGCAGCCACCTTTCAGGGCAAATCACAAAAATGTCACTGGGGGTGGCTGGAGCCCAACCAGGCCCCTACACACTCACCTCCACATTTGCCCGCAATTTGTGCTAAGGTCCGATTCCCCGAGGACCCCGAATATCGGGAGCCCCCACAATCAACTGTCACAAGCTCCGACCGCCGGGGACTCCCATCTGCAGACAATCCAGGTGCCAGTAGAACAGGCGGGGACCCAGGGGGGCCACCGCATCACCACAGCAATAGGGGCAGATGCCATAGCACCGGTGTGGCCTCCGCAGTCCAGGGCCGCCCTCACCTCGCAGCCAGCCGGGGAGCACTGGGCAACATCACAGCCGAAGCTCCGTCCTTGCGGTGGCCCCGAACGCAGGGATCAATATCTTTGGATCCCGGCAGACAACGCAGAGCAACAAGGAAGCAGAGATGCAGCGTCTCAAGGATGTAACTCTCCCAGGGCTTGATCGTTGTCACGGATTATTGTGGCAGATACGGAGGAATTAGCCTACGGTTACGGCCGGAGCTCTAAATCAGTACTGCCATCTTGGGTGTTGGCAATTCACGACCCCCTATTTAGTCATTGTTAAGTTTTGGCTTGATTTAACATCTTATCTGCCTTTCTGCTTATCAAAGTCCTCAACTTCTACCTTATTTATCTCCTCAACTTTATTTGTCACCTTGACCCATGCACAAGGGTCTGCAACTTCTATTTTCTTATTAAATAAATACTAAAATCAACTGAAGTTGGCTCTGTTAACCTTCCCAGTCCTGAAGTAAGTGCCTGCAGAAACAAACATTATAGAAATTATTGAAGTCACTTCTTACATGGACACTAATATGCCGTGCTGTGTGTGAGTGTTCTAGCCAGAGCTCTTGTATTTACTTAGTCTATGAATTTAATAAATTCTCATTGCAAACAGACTGCATCACAAAAGTAGCTTCCTGGCTCTATGCAGTTTCCTGGATGTCAATTTTTCCTCCTGACACGTGAGTAAGTGAAATGCGTATCCAATTAATGTTTTTAAAGTAAGGCTTACATATCTTGCTTACCTGGGCCACGTTAACACATTTATAAAGCAAGTTGCCAGCATCAACACTGATGGGAACAGGATCTGTTATAGTCACTGGAGTTACAGCCAGAGCCACTAAATCATAGTTTAATCCCTGAAGGACACCCATTACAGATCCTCTAGCGCCTGGTCATTCAAGTGTAACTGGTCAAGGACATGGGGAACAAGGCACTTGTATAGTCTCTATCCCCGATCTTGTGATATAGTAGCAGCCTGGAATACAAACAAAACAAACACACTTCAAAATATAGTGTATACATCATGGATTAAATCCGCAAAAAACAAACATCTTTCAAAATACAGTCAAAGTAAATTGCAAACTGAAATGGGCACATAAAGATTCATTCAACACATTTCATATAAGGATCTATTTAAAACTTTGTTTAGATTTAATTACCAATTAAGATTTGTGCAGAAACATATGTATTTAAATGTGCATATAGCTTCCCAATTTACATGATATCAGTTTATAAAGACTTTTGTTTGTACATCCAGTAAATAAAGTGCTAGTGCAATTTTACTTTCTAAAGATGTATTAGAAAATGGAGCATGCTGGCCCTCTAAGCAATTTCATAAGCCATACCTTAATAATAGAGGTATCAGAATTCTTCTCTTTTCAACCATAAAACAGTGCCAGTCTGAAAATAGATGGGTTATGTTGAATTTAACCCCTAGGACACGTGCAGGAGTACCATTCTGCTCTGCCTTCCTCAGCAACCCCTTAATCTTCCATGCTGGACCTATTCTAGCTCTTAAGACTATTTCTAAGTCTTAGTTAGCAAATATTCTCTGTTTGTGCATTCATCTTTAGCCATTTTTACATTCAATACTTTATTATTCTTCCTCATAATTGCAGATTTCTTCAGTTGTAATATGTTTATTTCAAGACTAGAATAGTGTAGATAAGAAAGAACTTGTTGGGAAAGATCGCCATTCCCATTTATAACTGCTTTCCAACTAACAGTGGAAACTTTCCCGGTATCTTGAGAACATCTTTAGTTCATATATCTACAGACCTCACCAACTTATTAGAGGTTAATTTATGCAAAACTTTCAGAAAGCTAGTTGGTTGATTACTTTTCATCCAAAATCTAATTGTGCCTTCTACAGATTAATGTACCATAAAGCCTGTAAGATCTTGCTATCAAGAGGTTCTAAAAGGGGGGCGTGGCTAGCGCCCGCAGGAGATGGCGGCGTTTCTGTAGCTCTCCCGGGAAGCGGCAGTGAAGGGGGACATGACGCGGCTCCCTCCGATGTCCTGAGTCGCAAAAACCATGAAACTGGCTTTCGGACTATCTGCTGCATTGAAGCGACCTCTTAGCTGGAGCTTTTGTGGTCGAAAAGGTTTGTTTTCATTCTCGAGAAGCCAAGACGCCTGGTGAGGTCGCGGCCATTTTCCGGTCCTCGCTGACGGAGCTTCGCTCCTAGTGATATTCCGGTTTTCCTCTACTTGCGCAAGGGGGCTTTTCCTTACTCTCCCTCCTTCTGCTCATATGCTGTGTTGCCCTTGTTGTGTGGAGGACTAATTACGTAATGCAGCCTTTCTTTTGCCGCTTCACTTGTTTGTTGTGCCTCTGTCGAGGCGTGGCCGCCATTTTGCGAGTCCCGCTGACGGAGCTCCGCTCCTAGCGGTAACTCGGTTGTTTCTCTGTGGAATTCAACATATGCCAGCTCCATTCCAGTTTTAATGCTGCCTTCTAATGAATTGGTCCCTTCTGTCATTTGCTGCCTCAAGTTTAATTTTCTTCATTGTGTGCTGTTTCACAGATGAGGTCATTCCTTCTCTCATCACTAACAAAGCCTGTTTTACAACATAATTTCTAAACTGAATATGTGATGGTGATTTATTAACGACCTATCAGTTCCATGGATATAATGCAGTTTCCGGATATATTTATACTACAGTTTACTATTCCTGCTTCAGCTTTGAAAGCCAGTTGTGCATGAACTTGTAATTAGTGCTTCACTTTCATCTCTTCATTTGAACTTGTGGAGCCCTTGTTCTTACAATTACTCAAGCTGTTTGCTTTGATATTCCTATACTCCTCATTGGCTTTTACTTCAGAGAACCTCTTATAGTGCTCCTCACAGACTTTTTATGCATTATTAGCCATATTGAGGTCATTTGTGCAATGCTCTCTTGAACATTTATATGCAAGTTTATCCTAATACCCTTTTCTATATTGTAATGATTGGTTTCTCTACCACATGTTCGCAACTTGTCCTACTATTACATTTTATTGGTTTTTGACATGTTAGTGCCTTGCTTATAGTGAAATTCTGAATTTACTATCTTTGCATTAGTGTCATTTGCATTTTTTCTCTTCAACTTACTGTTGTATAATTGTTTTCTTAACACTTCTCTTTGTTTTATCTTAACTATATATACATTTATAGTGTACTGTAAAGTGTATTACTTCGTTTTTTGGATTAATTCTTTTCCTCATGAGTAGGTTATCCAAGGATTTGCATAAACCCTCAATTTCTTCACGTAAGTTCCTAATTCAGACGAGCTCCAGATTTCAGTGCCTTGAAATGGAGGATTCGCAGGAGTCATCATCTAAGCATACGTCACCATCATCAAATTCGTTCATTTCTTACTAAGGGTTCCGATGAAAAGGCTAAAAAAAATCCTCCTTCCCCCCCAAAGCAGCCTAACTCGGCTACCATGGACATCCTATTGGAGGAAATAAGAGCGCTGCGTCCCTTCATTGACGAGTCTAGACCCACACTTCAAATGATTAGGGACAAATTGTTAGCTGTTGATGGTCGGGTTACCCAATTGGAACGAGATGTTACTTCCCTGACCTCGTCTGTCTCTAAGGTTGACCAGTTATGTGCGCAAGTTTCAGCTATGCATAGACAACTCGAAAATTTGGAAAATCGCAACAGAAGGAACAACCTGCGAATTTATGGTCTTCCGGAGGGGACAGAGGGGTCAGATCCCCTGGGGTTTTTCAAGACTTTCTTGCCAAAAGTCCTTTCATTGCCTGATAGTACCAATATCAATAAACAGAGGGCGCACCATTTAGGTCCTCCTTCGCATGTAATTTCCACCTCAGCTGTCAGGAAACCAAGGGGAGTTATCATATACTTCCTTGAATATACAGATTTGCTCAAGATTATCTAAGCTGCAAGAGCCATGAAACGAATTACATGGTCGGGCAATCCTCTTTTTTCTCCCAAGATTATGCCAAAGCTACAGCTGACAGACGCAAGGAATTCTTATCACTACGGCCTCAATTGCGCTCACTTGGAGCATGTTATGGTTTGTTTCATCCTTGTCTTTTTAGGGTGACTCTAAATAACAAAACCACTACCTACGAAGACCCGCTGAAACGGAAAAGTTTTCTATATTCTCACAGTTCTAATGAGATGGATGTTGCTTCTGTATCTCAATTTACTTGATGTTCATTATGGTTAACTTATGGTGCTGTACACACATTTTTCTTACCGTGATGGTTAGTTCTTAGGAAATGTTTTATTTTGTATTACTTCTTTGAATTATCTTGTTGATAATGCTCTTCTTGTTTTCTTTTGTCTCCATTTTATAGATCATTGCCCTATGTGTTTTTTCTTTCCTCCTTTTATTCCTGGAGTCTGCTGAATTGTTTCTCCTTCCCGCCTTCCCCTACGAGTTGCGCACCCGTCATTATCCTATGTGGCCTCCATCCTTCCCTCCCGTGCATGTCCTGGATGTTCTGTAAGTCATATCCCTCCCTTCTTATCTTTCTTCTTTATTTTTTATCTTCTCTTGGTACTCTCTTCTTCTCGTCCTTTGGATTATATTCTTTATTCAACTTTTTTCTCTTTTCTTATTTTCTCCTGGACGCTCTCCTATTCTCTCTATTTTTTTCTTTTTTCTCTCATACTTCTAGCTCCTTCATCATCTGTTCTTTTTTTCTCTTTTACTGTTTATGAATACAGTTTTTTTCTCTTAGATTACTACATTGAAAGCTCATTTTTGCATATTTTAAATTTTATATACATACAAAAATGTATTTTGTACTGTTCTTATTTCCACACTTTAAAAGTTTTTTGTCATTTATTCTTAAGATTTAGTATTATTTGCTTCATTATCATTCTTGACTTCCTCATATTGTTGAATTGTCTTTACCAGCTTATTATGTACTTTTTTTGCCTTATTGAATGCCTTTAAAGATTGTTTCATGGAACGTTAGAGGTTTGCATTCCCCCATAAAGAGGCAGAGAGTCCTGACACACTTAGCCAAGCTTAAAGCCGACATTGCTTGTTTACAAGAATCACACCTTTCACCCAAGGAATCTATTAAACTTAGAAGAAACTGGGTTGGGGAGGTCTTCTTTTCCCCAGGTGATGGTAAGCGCAATGGGGTTCTCATTCTATTTCATAAATCCCTCTCCGTCAAAATTGTTGCTGACTCAGCGGCTCAGTCTGGTAGATGGGTTTTAGTTAAATTTGTTGTGGACAATACTCCAGTTTCCCTCCTAAATATATAGGCCCCAACTACAGGAGATGCCTCTTTTTGGTCTTCTCTATCTCCTCACATTACCCAATATTATGAGGATAATTTCATTTTGGCGGGAGATTGCAATGAGGTCTTTGACCTTTTTCTAGATAGGCGTTCTATCAGCACTTACACTCCCCATAAGTCACACAAATCTTTCAAAGAACTCATACATCAATTTAAATTCATTGATGCTTGGAGGTTATGTAACCCTACTCTAAGAGAATATTCTTTTTTCTCTCCACCTCACCAGACTCAATCACGTCTAGATTCTTTTTTTATCTCACATCATCTATCTCAATCTCTGTTTGCTTCCGACATTGGTTCCATTTTGATATCGGATCATGTACCAGTCTCCATTCACCTTGACATTTTACAGAAGTCACCCCTTACTAAGAAATGGCGCCTCAATAATTCCCTTCTTCTTGATTCTGATTTTGTTTCACTCTTTACTGCCTTTTTTCACGATTTCTTCTTATGTAATGAGTCTACCGAGGTGCCCTTTCCTGTTGTGTGGGATGCCTTTAAGGCATCCGCTAGGGATTTTATTATTTGATAAGTCTCCCGTAAACGTAAGAAAGCTGAGCAAACCACCAATGACCTTTTTTCTAAGATCAAGAAACTAGAACATTCATACTTTGCTTCTAAATCTCCTGAATGCCTAAATGAGCTCATAGCTACTAAATTGCAATTTAATAAGGATACCACAAATAACCCTTCCAATAATTTGTTGCGCTCTAGCGCTAAATTTTATGGGGGTCAAAATAAGGCCGGCAAATTTTTGGCAAATTATTTGAAAGTTAAAAAGAATAGGACTAATATAGATAATATTTACGGTCGGGATTCTGTTTTGAGACACAAAGATGAAGATATCTTAACGGAATTTCTTCAATTTTACAAAACATTATACTCTTCAGAATCAACGTCCACAACCCAGGATATCTCTCAATTCCTCTCCGTCATTGATTCTCCTTTCACTGCCCCTCCGGACTTCTCTTCATTAGAATCACATATAACTCAGAAAGAACTTATAGGTGCTTTAAAAGCTCTCAAAAAAGATAAGGCCCCGGGTCCAGATGGATTCACAGTAGAATTTTTCTTCATTTTTCGGCATTACTTATCCCAAACTAAGTTATCTTATTTCCTCTTTTCTTGATTCTGGCTCTTCCTCGGGTTCCTTTTCTGATGCCCTTATTTGCATTCTTCCCAAACCAGGTAAAGACCCGCAGTACTGTAAAAATTATAGACCCATTTCTCTAGAAAATATTGATTACAACATTTTTTCCAAATCCTTGGCTCTTCGTTTGGAATCCTTTTTGCCAGATTTATTGGGGAGGGGCAGTCTGGTTTCGTTAAGGGTAGACTGCTTTCAGATAATACTAGATTGTTCTTTGACATTCTCTCCAAGACCTCACACTCTTCTCATTCTATTGCTGCAATTGCCTTGGACGCGGAAAAGGCTTTTGATAGAGTCAAGTGGTCGTATCTTTTTCAGACGTTGAAGTGGTTCGGCTTTGGCCCACGAATTTCGACCCTCATTTCTCTCTAATACTCGCAACCCAGAGCTGCTATAGCCGCGAATGGTGGCATTTCTTCTTATTTCCCTCTTGCTAGAGGCGTGCGTCAAGGTTGTCCTCTTTCACCCTTCCTATTTAATCTTGCCCTAGAACCCTTCCTTCTGCAAATTCGCCAAAATGTTGCCATAAAAGGTTTTACGTTCCAACAATCCACAATTAAAATGGCGGCGTACGCGGATGACGTTCTATTATTCTTGTCTGAGCCCATGACTTCGTTACCTGCTTTTTTAACTGAAGTTAATTTATTTGCCTCTGTCTCAGGATACAAACTAAACAAAGATAAATGTGAAATTCTACCTCTTACCAAATTTACTTACAAATCGGATTTTATTTCTTCGGATTTTAAGTGGAACCCTAATTGTATCAAATATTTAGGTCTTCACTTTACTCCCACTCTTTCAGGTACGTTGTATGGAAGACTGCCTTAAAAAATTGACGGACCTTACCCCCAAATAGCATCCTTTATATCTTTCTTGGTGGGGCAGATTGGATACAATCAAGATGATGCTTTCCCCGTTGATTTTATTCACGATTTCCAACATCCCATTCTCTATCCCTTTATTTAATTTCAAGAAGATTAACTCCATCTTATCTTCATTCCAATGGGGTCGCAAAAAGGCTTGCATGTCTTTATCTAAGTTAACGCGCCCGAAGGCTGAGGGTGGGGTGAATTTTCCGAATTTTTCTTTGTATCACAAATCTTTTTTATTAAACCAAGCTTTTAGATGGCTCGATGATTCTCCCACTTTTTCTCCCCTGTGGACAACACTAGAACTGGCGTATATTTCTCACTTTTCTTTTCTGGAATACCTCTCTTTTTCTCGTCCACCACAGTCTATTTCCACTCCGATTCTCAAATACACCTCCAAAATGTTGCCGTCTCCTTTAATTTCCTCTTTTCATGATCAAACTATCTGGCATAACTCATCGATTTTAATAAAAAAGAAACCGTTTTTTTGGAAGCCTTGGAGAAATTGTGGTCTTATATGGGTACATCAATTATTTCATCAATCACATATTCTCCCATTTTCAGTTGTTGCAGCATCCTTCCATCTTCCTTCTTCCTTTCGTGCTAATTATCTCAAATTAACACAAGCACTTCAATCCGCATATGACTTGCACATCAAGTTACCCTCCACATCACTTCAGGAGTCTTCTAACATATCTCAATTACGCACTTTACTTACTAGAGGAACTAGGGCGTCCAAGATTTATCCTTTGTTACACGCTCCACCATCACCACGCATCAAGACTAAGGTGGAGGAGGCATGGGAAGTAGACATGGGCCTTTCATGGTCTGTAGAACTTTGGGATAAACTATGGGTAAAGTTACGGAAATCCTCCAGGGCTGCAAATGCTGTTCAGACTCTGTTTTTCATCTACAATCGACTCCTACTTTCCCCATTAACACTTAGTAAAAGATATCCTGATTTGTCACATGCCTGCTGGACTTGTTCTGCACCTCAAGGAGATCTGCTACACTTGCTTTTCAATTGCACTCCGGTTCACCTGTTCTGGGTTCAGTTATGGTCTCAAATTAATAAGATTTTTTCCACTGCACACCCGTTTCATGTATCCCATATATTTCTAGGTAGAATATCCCCTATTTGGAATCATTGCAATATCAGATAAAAAGTATTGACCTGCTTCTTGTAGTGGCTTTTCAGCAAATTACCAAGGCTTGGAAGGATTTCAGTAAACTCTCTTATCAGGCTTGGTGGTTCGCTGTTTGTTACAACCATAGGCTAGACACAACGTATGTTTACTCACTTGCTTTAGCCCCTAAACGAAAGCAGTTATGGGATCCGGTTACTTCATTTTTTTATTCATGTGCTCTCCGCTCTCTGCCTAAATCTCCCTTTCAACAGGAAGTCGCTAAACCTCCTTGAGTTCCTTTTATTGCTTTATCTATTTTTTCTTAATAACTATATTATCACCCTTTTGTTAAATATTGTATTCATAATTGTTGCATTATCTTTTCCTCCTAACTGGTTGTTTTTGTAATTTATATTCTGTGAATTGTTTTCTTTTATTTCTTTTATTTACCTTATTGTATGCTCTCTTTTTGTATTAATTTCATGCATTGATTTCTTTCAGTTGTATATTTGACTTTTATACATTTCAATAAACTATATTTTGAACTGAAAAAAGAGGTTCTCATAAGACTTATGACTCCGAATGCCCTTCCTCCAGGTTTTTGCCATCTGGACCACTACCAGAGGTCCTTGCCTCTCTGTTTCTTAATCATCTATTCACACCACGGATGCCCAAATATCAGATATCACCCAACACAATGCACCAGATTTTGCCAATGTAAATGCCCCTTCTACGGAGTAGGTAGCAGAAGAATGCCGGACCTTGCAAATCTTTATGGACAGTCTCGTCTCACCATAACTTATAAGACCCCCTGCCGTACATGCGCCGGCTCCCACTAGGCTGCTAAGTAACCTAGAGGAGTTTGTACACTCCTCCTCAAAAACATATATGAGCAAAGCAATCCACATCCACCACAGAAACATCACAGTCACTCCGTACCACATACAAGCTACAAACATCATTTGTTTCTACTACCTATTCTGAATGTCCCTTTTTTCCATTCAATACTCCGAGAGGCAAGTTCTTGCAAGATAGTTATCTTTCCTGAAACTAGAACAGTGTATTACAGCTGCATATTTCCTGAATCTCAGTCTCAAAATATGAATGTTTAAAGATTAAACTGTACAGGCTTGGCTCCACCTAGTGAAAGTCACCCTACGTTAAAATTTGCAGTGATCAATATTTTGTTGCACATTAATATTTTTGTTTTCTAAAGCAACCAAGCAACGTTTTTGCTATTCACTTTTTCTAGTCTCTGCCAAACTGAACACAAGAATATTTCTTCTCTGGGTTCGGCATTAAATCAGTTATGGATGAGGGGAAATCAAGGAGTTGTTGGAGTAGACTAAGCACCTCCAGTCCTGCACACTATGTTATGAAGGCTTTCACATAAGCACTACAATAGGAAGAAAATATAACTTTTTTTAATGAGGCATGTTTCTGTTACATCAGTCTCATTAAAATGGAGTATAGGTCTGCATAATAAGCACTGCCACACTTTGGGGTCACAGGTCTAAATTCAAAGCAGAGCATTTCATCTCTTCTGAGGTTGGTAAAATGCCTTTATCCAAATTACATTTATAATGGATTTCGAAATATATATATATATATATATTACCTACTGGCGGCCGCCAGTAGGTATATATAGTTAGGATTTTTTCTCTATGGGATTTTTGAAAATTCTATGTCTAATAACTTTGGCGTTTGTGGACCGAATTGGCTGAAATTTTCAGGAAAATTGAACATTTTGTTTCTGAGCAGCCCCTGACAATTTGGGGGGGGTTTCATCAAGGGGGGGCCGAGAAAAAAGGGGGGTCCCAAAACGCGTTTTCCCATGTTAATTTCCATAGGGCGGTTGGCCTCACTTTTAGCTCGAACGGCTGAATGGATTTGCACGAAACTTGGCAAAATTGTAGGGACTGTTAGCCCGATGTGCCTTTGCTAGGTCTCAATATATGTGCTCCAGTGAATTTTGAGTAATTTAGGTTCAAAAAAAGATATAAATCTGGGCGGAGCCTAACCACACATCTGATTTGATTGGCTGTCAGCACTTCATCCAAGAAGTGTTGGCAGCCATCTTGGGACCAATATACATGATAGCACCTCATTAAAAAGCATTGTAGTTAATAGAGGGTTTTAGGACTTTAGTTACATTATAAATCATTTGTTGATGGTACCATACTCGTTTTAGGAATTGTGGTGGGTTCTAAGGTGATTTTACCATGTGAAAAAACCTTCTGCTGTGATATCATGAATATTGTTTGAAAGAAAACTAATATCTCATGATTTTCCCACAGTGGTTTGGAAGGGGATCTATAAGCTAAACTGAAAGCATATTTTCTGTAAATTCACATTATCTTTCTCAGTCATGTGAAAATGAAGTCTGACATTCTCAGTAAAACATGTACATCCAACAAGGACAGAGACTGTCAGTTGATTCCTTTGTGTTCTACTGCAGCCTCCTAGAGTGTTCTAAAGAACAACTAGAGCGCTAACAGTCCTACTTATTACAAAGGTATGGCACACCTGAAGCCATCTTGATTGGAATAAAGTGGTAACTCTTAAAACATTTAATTTAAAAAGAAACAACATGAGGGGGTATATTTTGCCATAGAAAGTATGATTAGTGCTGCAGAATGAAAAATTAGGGCACATTTTGAGTGACTTCTCAAATCCTTTTCTATTTCATTAAAACATTCTGACATGCAGTCTCCCAAAATGGCCACCAGAGACAAAAGAGCCCAAATGTAGCCCAAATATCACCCAGATGTAGCCCAAGTATAGCCCAATGACAGAATGTCCCAGAGTGTTCTAAAGAACAACTAGAGCGCTAACAGTCCTACTTATTACAAAGGTATGGCACACCTGAAGCCATCTTGATTGGAATAAAGTGGTAACTCTTAAAACATTTAATTTAAAAAGAAACAACATGAGGGGGTATATTTTGCCATAGAAAGTATGATTAGTGCTGCAGAATGAAAAATTAGGGCACATTTTGAGTGACTTCTCAAATCCTTTTCTATTTCATTAAAACATTCTGACATGCAGTCTCCCAAAATGGCCACCAGAGACAAAAGAGCCCAAATGTAGCCCAAATATCACCCAGATGTAGCCCAAGTATAGCCCAATGACAGAATGTCCCAGAGTGTTCTAAAGAACAACTAGAGCGCTAACAGTCCTACTTATTACAAAGGCATAGCACACCTGGAGCTATCGTGATGGGAATAAAGTGGTAACTCTTAAAACATTTAATTTAAAAAGGAACAAAATGAGGGGGTATATTATGCAATAGAAGGTATTATTAGTGCTGCAGAAAGAAAAATTAGGGCACATTTTGAGTGACTTTTCAAATCCTCTTCTATTTCATTAAAAAATTCTGACATGCAGTCTCCCAAAATGGCCACCAGAGACAAAAGAGCCCAAATGTAGCCCAAATATCACCCAGATGTAGCCCAAGTATAGCCCAATGACAGAATGTCCCAGAGTGTTCTAAAGAACAACTAGAGCGCTAACAGTCCTACTTATTACAAAGGTATGGCACACCTGAAGCCATCTTGATTGGAATAAAGTGGTAACTCTTAAAACATTTAATTTAAAAAGGAACAAAATGAGGGGGTATATTTTGCCATATGAATTATGATTAGTGCTGCAGAAAGAAAAATTAGGGCACATTTTGAGTGACTTCTCAAACCCTCTTCAATTTCATTAAAAAATTCTGACATACAGTCTCCCAAGATGGCCACCAGAGACAAAAGAGCCTAAATGTAGCCCAAATATCACCCAGATGTACCCCAAGTATAGCCCAATGACAGAATGTCCCAGAGTGTTCTAAAGAACAACTAGAGCGCTAACAGTCCTACTTATTACAAAGGCATAGCACACCTGGAGCTATCGTGATGGGAATAAAGTGGTAACTCTTAAAACATTTAATTTAAAAAGGAACAAAATGAGGGGGTATATTATGCAATAGAAGGTATTATTAGTGCTGCAGAAAGAAAAATTAGGGCACATTTTGAGTGACTTTTCAAATCCTCTTCTATTTCATTAAAAAATTCTGACATGCAGTCTCCCAAAATGGCCACCAGAGACAAAAGAGCCCAAATGTAGCCCAAATATCACCCAGATGTAGCCCAAGTATAGCCCAATGACAGAATGTCCCAGAGTGTTCTAAAGAACAACTAGAGCGCTAACAGTCCTACTTATTACAAAGGTATGGCACACCTGAAGCCATCTTGATTGGAATAAAGTGGTAACTCTTAAAACATTTAATTTAAAAAGGAACAAAATGAGGGGGTATATTTTGCCATATGAATTATGATTAGTGCTGCAGAAAGAAAAATTAGGGCACATTTTGAGTGACTTCTCAAACCCTCTTCAATTTCATTAAAAAATTCTGACATACAGTCTCCCAAGATGGCCACCAGAGACAAAAGAGCCTAAATGTAGCCCAAATATCACCCAGATGTACCCCAAGTATAGCCCAATGACAGAATGTCCCAGAGTGTTCTAAAGAACAACTAGAGCGCTAACAGTCTTACTTATGACAAAAGTATGGCACACCAGAAACCATCTTGATTGGAATGAAGTGGTAAGTCTGAAAACACTCAATTTAAAAAGGAACAACATGGAGGGGGTTAATTTTGCCATAGAAAGTATGATTAGTGCTTCAGAAAGAAAAATTAGGGATCATTTTGAGTGACTTCTCAAATCCTCTTCTATTTCATTAAAAAAATGCTGACATGCAGACTGAAACATGCACTTTGAATACCAGCAGCAGACGTCCCTGGTGAGCAGTAGCTTTACTACAGTGATCTAATGTGCAACTAGAGTGCTAACATTCAGAATTTATGGCAAATGTGTGACACATCTGAATGCCTTCTTGATGGAACCAAAGTAAACAAGCATTGAAAATGCAATAGATCTCGCCCTCGTGTAAGTTAAAGCCATTCTGTTTGTAATGAGGTGGCTTTTTAGCTTTGCTTTTGTTAGTGTTTTTTCAACTTTCATGTAAATAACATGCATCTGTATGCATATAAGTATATGTATGCATGCATTTATGTTTGTATTTATATAGATATACAGATGATATATGTTTATATATGTATGTATATATATATATTCACTGAAAAAACCATAGGCTATAGACCATATATAGTTAGGAATTAGCATTTACAAAACCTTGAAAATTCACTGAAAAAACTATAGGTTATAGACCATATATAGTTAGGAATTAGCATTTACAAAACCTTGAAAATTCACTGAAAAAACCATAGGTTATAGACCATATATAGTTAGGAATTCGCATTTACAAAACCTTATTTTACTCACACAAAACCATTGAAATTCCATATATAGTTAGTTGCACTAACTATATATCGCGCACCCGCAATCCACTGCTGATGATGTCACATATTACATCATTCATGACATGGTCAGTGACATCACTGATGGCATCACTGATGACATCTCAAATGACATCACTGATGACATCACTGATGACAACATCCAGTGACTGTATGTTTCTGTAAAGTTAAAATATGTCTTACATATTGAAGAATGAGTGGATGTATAAGTGTCTGGATGAAGGATTTAGTAGGTGCATGACTGACTGTATGAGTGAGTGATTAAATGTGTCTCACTGAGTGCATGGGTTAGTGACTAAACTGTCTTAATTTGTGCATCATTATGTCTGTTGTTCTGTAAACTGTTGCATGTGTTGATAAGTAGCTATATGAGTAACTTTATGGGTTATTGATTGGTTGCCCAAGTATTTGTATGGGAGACTGAGTGTGTGTGTGGGTGGCTGGGAGGTGTATGACTTTGTGCATAGATGTGTGAGCAGTTGATTCACTAGATGTATGGTTTCAAAAGTGCATGTGGAAACAGCTGTATGGGCGGTTGACTGTGTGCATGAGTGTATTGGTGAGTGAATGGATATCTCAGTGCTACATGTCAAAGTAAGTACATATGTAAAACACAGTACATGTGAGAGTTGACATATATAAATAACTGTGCATAAGAGCCAGTGAATGTGTGAGTGGCTGTATGGATCATTGTGAACTTGTATCAGGGATTGTATAAGAGAGTAAATATGTGTTAGTATATGTTTGAATAAGTAAAGTTTGTATAACTGTATAGTTGAGGAAATGGAGGTGTGATTGATTCTTTGCATGACTGACTAGGTGTGTGAGTAACTCCATGGATGAGTGACAGTCTGTGAGTGTCAGTTTACACTGATTGTATCTAAGGTTATATTAGAGTCTGAAGAGGTTCATCGTATTATCACATGAATGATATCATCAGTGATGTGATCAGTAATGTCAAATGATATGTCATCAGTGATGTCATCAGTGATGTCATTTGAGATGTCATCAGTGATGTCATTTGAGATGTCATCAGTGATGTCATCAGTGATGTCACTGACCATGTCATGAATGATGTAATATGTGACATCATCAGCAGTGGATTGCGGGTGCGCGATATATAGTTAGTGCAACTAACTATATATGGAATTTCAATGGTTTTGTGTGAGTAAAATAAGGTTTTGTAAATGCGAATTCCTAACTATATATGGTCTATAACCTATGGTTTTTTCAGTGAATATATATATATATATATATATATATATATCAACACAGTCTCACCAACGTGATCCCTCCTTCGTTAACGGAAAGAAACAACACTGGAGCCGTGGCCTCTATTTTTGGTGCTGTTTAATCAGAACACAACGTCCTACGCATTTCGGAGTAGAATTACTCCTTCTTCACGGGCAAGAAAGTGCGTTTCAATACAAGTAATAAAGTAAAGTAATGCATCACTTGATGATAAACATAAACAAAATACTACGACTATATACATCTCCAATTTCATTTCAACATTTACGTCTTAATTCAGTTATTGTATGAACTCCTGTTGGCTTGATTATGCCGATATCATGATTATAATTCAACATGTGTCTCCAAGTTTAAGAGATAATAACGAAAATCAAATTCAAATGAAAAATTTGTGCTGTCCCATCTACTCATCAGCATCAAAAGAGCTTCTGCTTCAATAGTAATGATTGTAGTATAATGTGACGTACAGTGTGGGTATTTAACACGTTTTCAAAATAATATTAGAAAACAGTGGGTCCGGGACGCGAACCATCGATCTCAAAAGAAAACGATCTCTATAGCTGTTTAGTACCTTGCGCTATATCAGTAGCGATCTCAATTTTGGCAATTTTTTCTTGATACCATCTTACTATTTGGTCATAGGGTGCTTTACAATCATGTGCAATGACCGATGGTTGTTGTACTATACCCAAGACAAACTCCTTGTACGCACATATTGATATGAGAGTAATAAACGGAAGTAATAAACGGAAGTAATGCCCAAGTGGGCCCATTATTCTACACATGTAAAGCAAAGTTCATGTTGGTGAGGTAAGGCCAAGTCTTGCAAACAAATCATGCCCTAGTGGGCTAATTCATACTACATCTAGTCTTGATCAAATGTGGAGTCCATAGTCAATCTTTCTTGTATATAAATCTGTACCAAACAGGAGATGAGAAAGACAAAGCTCTATTAAAAACCCTTACAACCTGAATAAAATAGTTGTAAAGTTTGAACACACAAATTCTAAAAACAGCAGTCAGAAAGTTTAGCAGAGAAAATACATTTGATTAGCTACACATTTAATCACCCTGCAAGCGCACAGACAATTCCTCGTCCATATTCAACCCATGGGGCACCATGGTGTTAAATCTGATAATAAATTTGGACTCCAGTTTTCTAAGTTCCAACAATCTGTTCCCTCCTCGTATATTGGGGGTGATGCAGTCTATAACTGCAAATTTGACCAGATTGGCATTTTTTTGTGGTACTCTTGGAAATGACGGGCTACTGGATAGGTTTTGTCATTTTTCTTTATAGCCCTAAGATGTTCCAACACACGTTTTTTACCTTTGTGGATAGTGCTTCCAATGTAATATTTCAGGCATGGACATTTCAGGGTGTAAATAGCGTATTCAGTATTACAGTTAAGGTGTTTCTGAATGATCCACGGAGCTTCATTGTTGTTGAATTTCAATGATTTGACATTGCAACTGTATTTGCAGGCTTTACACTGGTTACAGGTAAAAAAGCCTTTTATGTCAGTACGTTTTCTGGGGTTTAGGATCATGTCGCTACACAGATGATTCTGTAGAGATTTTGGTTTTCGAAAAGTGAGTGAGGGGTAGTCTCCTATGTATTCCTTTAGATCGTCATCAGTCTTTAACACCTCCCAAAACTTTTTTAGGCTCTTTTTGACTTCCCAAGCCTGTGTGTTGTATGTCGTTATGAATCTTATCGATTCTTTGGGTTTACTATGGGATTGTTCAACTTTGGGGAAGATAAGGTCCTGACGGTTCAGAGTATCAACTTTCGTGATGGCCTCTTTGATACTCTTGGGGCTGTAGCCCCGTGTCAGAAATCTTTCACTCAACATTTCTTTTTCCCTCTCGAATTTTTCAGTAGTGCTACAATTTCTACGGGCACGTAATAGTTCCCTCAAACGGTATACTGTGTATCAGATTACGTGGATGGCAACTGCCCTCATGAAGTAAGCTGTTGCCAGCCATAGATTTTCTGTACAAAGAGCTCTCAATTGCATTATTTTGTATCTCAAATTTGAGATCAAGGAATTCCATGGTATCAGTACGTATCTGATGTGTAAATTGGAGATTGAGATTGTTTTCATTCAGAGCCTCCACAAATTTATTTGCTTGTATTTCTGTGCCACTCCATACACAGAAAATATCATCTTTGTAACGCAACCAGAGGACGGCGTGGTCTTTGAATATTCCGATCTTCTGGACAACCTGCTCCTCCCACCAGCCGAGGTAAAGACCTGCAAAGCTGGGGGCGAAGCAGGTTCCCATCGCCGACCCCTGGATTTGTTTGTAGATGTTGTTGTCAAAAAGGAAAAAATTATTGCACAAACACAACTCAATCATTTTAAGTAGCATTTCGGTGTGATGAAGGAAACACAAAGGTCTGTTCTGAAAAAAGTGTTTGCATGCTTGTAAACCCAACTGCTGCGGAATGCTTGTATACAGACTACAGACATCTAGGCCTAGCATGAGGTAATTGGGGGACCACTCAATGTCATTGATATGTCTGAGGAAATCACTTGTATCTAGGACAAAGGATGGGAGATTTTGAACCATGGGTTTTAGAAAAAAATCTACATATTTTGAAGTTTTTTCTAAGGCACTACCACAGGAAGAGACAATCGGCCTACCAGGTGGTTTCTGAGCATTTTTGTGCAGTTTGGGAAGCAAGTATAAAACAGGAAGTTTGGGATATTTGCAGGCCAAATACAAAAATTCATCATTAGTTATTATACAATCATCTTTCCACTTCGTGATTTGATTGGATACATTTACCATTGCTTGATCATACAATGTTCTAGTGGACAGGCAATATATGCTAGTATCTGATAATTGTTGCTTCCCTTCTTCTCTATACATATCAAGGGGCCAGATAACCACATTACCTCCTTTGTCACTCTGTTTGATGACAAAGTCTTTGTTGGTTTCTAGTTCTTTGAGTGCTTTTATAGGGTTCTTATTCAAGTTATTTCTTGTGTACATTTTACGAGATTTTAGTCTTTTTAGTTCATTGACAACTCCTTTTTCAAAACAATTGATTGCTTCACAATTGATCTGTGGTAGAAAAACCGACTTCAGTTTGAAGGGGGTTGCTGCCATCAAGTCCAAAGTTAAATCACTATTGGCTGCATTTGATAGGGGATCATCGACCCACCCCTCAACTTCAGCCAACACGTGTACTGTGTGTAAAGTCTCAATGTCCCCTATTTGGAGAGCCGGTTGATTACTAGACCTCACGATCAGGGGTTTGGTGGGTTTATTCGTAAACCACTTTTTAAGTTTCAATTTACGTATGTAATGAAATAAGTCAATTCTTGTTTCCGTATAATTAAAATTAGAAGTTGGGCAAAAAGATAGACCTAACATTAAAACCTCTAATTGATCTTCACTTAGTTTGTAATTTGAAAGATTTACCACAGTCTTGATCTTCATGTTTTCTTGGCGAACCTGCCCCTCGTTCTTGTTCCCACTGGGCTGTCTGATTGTATGGAATAATTTGGTCTTTTGCCTCCTCTTCCTCCTCTTCCACGCCCTCTTACCGGGCTGTCGCTGTGGGACACTGTACTTGACCTTTCTCTGGCCAACAGCTCGTACTCCTTTAAAAAACGTGCTTTTACTATTTCCGCATCATCACTGTACAAATCCGGTGTCACCTCAGTATCACATTGCATGATTTGTGCCGTTATTTGTGACACTCCACTGGTTGATACCGAAGGTTCCTCTCCTCCAGTTGCCCCTTGCACTGAACTTTTGTTAGATTTCGTTTGGGTAATCTTCTCACTTCTTAATTTATCAAACTTTTTCCCCAAAGGTTAGAATTTGACCCTTTTTGTCATCAATTTCGTCCCGTTCGAATTTTGATAATTTTTTCATTTTGATTTCCTCTTCAATTTTCTCAAGACGTTTATTCATTTTTTCCATCTCCGTGTTAAACTCATCTTCACCGTAGAGCTCTTTCAAATTTGCAATTATTAGTTTCTTGCGTCATTTTTATGCTTTCCTTTTCGGCAAATTTAATTAGAATCTTTAGCATGTTCAAAGAGCATGTATGATTATTGTCCATCCATTCAGATATTAGCTCTGGATCAGGTTGTTATAGTGTTGGGGTGATGAAAATACGCAATCCCCGAGGTACCCTGTTGCAGTCCACATAGTGTTTCAGGGCCGTGGCCTCCCACCATTTCAATTGCTCTTTCTTGAGCACTCTCCACAATGTATCCCATAGTTTCTTCTTATCAGTCACACTATTGGTCGCGGTTGTTGTTTTACCACCGCCTTTCCCAGTATGTGTAGTTTTGTCAAACAGTTTACTTGCTGCTTCTTCCTGCTTGTTGTTTCTTGTGTCTGCCATATTTTAATTACGGTTCACTACAAACTCGTAAATCCCAATGTTTAGGGGCTGCACGTGTAATTTCGCTGGCCGGTTGTTAATCACCACAGTGTATTCCGATTCCCACGATATTTATCCGCCACGATGTGCAGTGCCCGTGATGTGTTTAGCCGGCTCACCTGCAAGGTCCGAGTTGGGAAGCCGCAGCTCCCTGCTTCTCCCTCCCTCGCTCGCTGCGAACTCCGGTTTCACACACCTCTGGTTGCTTCGTGCAAAGTGGCGTCTTCATGTGGGCAAGGGATTTCCAAAAACGTAAACACAAAGTCTGTGGCTGTTCCCCAAGCCTCTTTTTCGGCGGGCACACGGCAGGGGTAGCCACCCGCCTCACATCAACACAGTCTCATCAACGTGATCCCTCCTTCGGTAACGGAAAGAAACAACACTGGAGCCGTGGCCTCTATTTTCAGTGCAGTTTAATCAGAACACACCGTCCTACGCGTTTCGGAGTAGAAATACTCCTTCTTCAAGGGCAAGAATGTGCGTTTCAATACAAGTAATAAAGTAAAGTAATGCATCACGTGATGATAAACATAAACAAAATACTTCGACTATATACATCTCCAATTTCATTTCAACATTTATGTCTTAATTCAGTTATTGTATGAACTCCTGTTGGCTTGATTATGCCGATATCATGATTATAATTCAACATGTGTCTCCAAGTTTAAGAGATAATAACGAAAATGAAATTCAAATGAAAAATTTGTGCTGTCCCATCTACTCATCAGCATCAAAAGAGCTTCTGCTTCAATAGTAATGATTGCAGTATAATGTGAAATACAGTGTGGGTATTTAACATGTTTTCAAAATAATATTAGAAAACAATGGGTCCGGGACGCGAACCATCGATCTCAAAAGAAAACGATCTCTATAGCTGTTTAGTACCTTGCGCTATATCAGTAGCAATCTCAATTTTGGCAATCTTTTCTTGATACCATCTTACTATTTGGTCATAGGGTGCTTTACAATCATGTGCAATGACCGATGGTTGTTGTACTATACCCAAGACAAACTCCTTGTACGCACATATTGATATGAGAGTAATAAACGGAAGTAATGCCCAAGTGGGCCCATTATTCTACACATGTAAAGCAAAGTTCATGTTGGCGAGGTAAGGCCATATATATATATATATATATATATATATTTATATATATATTCTTTACCACACCAAACTTCCAATCAAGGAAGGCGCTGACTCTGTGAATCTCAGTTCAAACGATTTATTTCATGTTCAGTTTCTGCTCAGATGCGTTTCGGCGGCTTGCTCCCGCCTTGATCACTAACATCTGTATTACTCAATCATGGCATATATATACATGTAAGAGTTGTCATGTGATTCATTGGTCAACCAGTTTCAACTGGCTGTTACTATGGTAAACATGGTTACACCCCGTGAGTTAACATAGACAAGTTGGTGACTTGCACATTTTAGTTTCATGTTAGTCTTTCTTCACTTGTCATCGTTAACATATCTTTTACACTCGATTTATAAAATTATAAAATTAAATGAAAATAGAATAATTCATGTGCTCAAATAAACACCTTTTAAATTACGTGTAACTTTGGTTGCCTTTTATACGTCACCTCATGCGATAACCAATGCATTAGTCTGTATACATAGTGTCTGTTTACAGAAAACATGGCCCCTGGTACCAAATACATGTGCATAACATACAAGCCATGATTGGCTTATGCCTGCTATGTTGGGAGAGTGTGGGTCTGTAATTGGGCGCTCATAACGGAGGTGAGAGCACAAAGGTTTCACTGAAACAGGAGGCCGGTGATTTGTTTGTTTCAATTCGGTCCAGTGACTCATTACATGCAGCGCACTAATCGCGGTGAGTGTTTAAACAGATTGACCTCTCTGCTATGTTATTAACAATTCATGGCCAGTGCCTATTTGATACTAGGGTTGTTTAACGATGATCTAATCTTGTGTGTCACATCTGCGAGCTGCTCACTGTAAAATGTTTTACCGTCGAGCGTGTCCTCTGACAGTTAATTGAGGATTAGTCGGACCCGCAGAAACCTGTTCTAAGGTTATGAGACATAGAGATGTGCAGTTAAGGGGCACTGGGTTCAAGTGAGGTGGCGTGAAAGTGGGGTGAAATTAAGTATACAGCATTGTGCATAACCCTTATTTACATGTGAGGGATATATGTAAATAAAATAATTTTAACAACAGATGTTCTTAAGGGGTACTAAGGAAAGACTAGGGGGACACACGTGCTGGTTCATATATGGACACTCAAGGCCTCATCCGCGTTCAAACCTGACGGGATTTTGGAGTTTAAGAGAATAATATATCTCGACTCCAGGCGGCGTAAAGCTAGTTTACGATTACCGCCTCTGACATTTCTGGGTATGCTGTCGATTACAAAGTAGGTTAGCCCTGCCGCGTTTCCTGCATGAATTTCGTGGATGTGCCTAGCTACTGGGTAAGCTTGGTCTTCGTTTGCAATCGCACGTAGGTGCTGCAGAATTCTTAGGTGTACAGGGTGGATGGTGGATCCCACATATCTTTTACCACATTCACATGTGAGCACGTACACTGCAAACTCTGTTTTGCATGAGAAGAGTTCCCTGATCTTATATGGAAGACTTCTGAAAGGTACATCCACGTTGGTGGTGTTTATACCGTGGTTGCAGGCTTTGCATTTACTGCATTTTCTAAACCCTTTTTGAGATTGTAGCCAGTTTGTATGTTTTTTTAAAACAGGGGCATTGCAGACTAGTTCGCTGCGCATCGACTTGGCTTTTCTAAATGACACTAGTGGTGTTTTACCCACTGACTGACCTATGGTTGGGTCATTACGGATCAGAGGCCAGTGCCTAGTTAAGATTTTGCGGAGATTCGTGTGGTGTAGGTTGAAGCCTGTTATCATCCTCGGAGGTTGCCTTTCTTGTTTACCACTGGTTTTCTCCGTTACCTTTGGGAACAACAGTTCATGTCGGGTTTTTTTGCTACACTGGGCTTCAGCATTGCTACAGGTTTTGTTAGTATATCCCCTACGCTGGAGTCTTGAGAACAGGTTTTGTTTAGCTTCATTCAGTCCCTCGGTGGTGCTACAGTTACGTGTCATTCTAAGACATTCTGCATAAGGGATTGATTGTTTCAGGGGCGTGGGGTGGAAACTATGGGCGTGCAGAATCGCATTGCCTGCTGTAGGCTTGCGGTAGGTTCGGGTTTGAATTTTGTCATGTTGAACATACAATTCTACATCCAGGAACTGAATTGTTTCTGCGCTGGTATTACAAGTGAATTTTAAATTTAGTGCATTTTCATTCAAACCTTCAGCAAATATGAAGCAATTCCTCCGACCTCCACGGAACGTGGCAAAAGAAGAGACGGACCCCACGGCTTCAGGCAAGATTTTTTTTTATTGTTAACCTTCCAAGCATATATATATATAATATCATGCTATATAAGTTATCAAAGGGTAATGAATAGGTTTTATTTTTAACAGTGGGATAATTCACCTATGTTCCATGTATATGACACATATAAAGTTTGATAATGTCCATTTTGCCGTCCTTATGGACGACATAAGAGTTCGATTTCAGGCTCGTTAGACAAGTGTGTTTTCAAAGAATGTCACATGCTGCTGTTCTCACCATATATCAAGACCACAAGAGCATTTTCTGATGCATCCCAGGACCAATTGATAGAAAGAGGGCACTTTGATCTGACTTTGCATAGAGAGGAGTGATCTGCAGTGGCGGCTCATCACTATTCGCCCCAATGCTTTCAAGCAGTGCAAGAAGAGAAAACATAAAATGATAATAACTTTTTTTTTGCGCATCCTTGCATGATCCACCACTCCTCCCGTGAGCCATGCCGGTCGCCACTGGTGATCTGACCAGAAAGCTACATCTGCAGGGACACTTGGAATCTTCCCCAGATATAGTCTGGTATGATCAGTGTCTGTGTTAATCTAAGCTGTATTCAGCCTTCTATTAGGAAATGTAGTTATGTATCTCAGCTCTACTTCTGACAAATTTTCTAACTGCCAGCAGTTAGGTCTAAGTCATGTAGGAAATACATACAGACTAATGTAATGCTTAGTTTCTTTGTTCTGTAAAATTTCTTTACGTTTGCTATTGACAATGTATTAATGATAACCACATTGCTACATATATTCTGAACTATGTAGGCTTATAATGAAACAAAGAACAACAGGGATGCCAGTACTGATACCTATTCAAAGAAAAGTGTTCCCAAGAATCACACATTGAAATCAAACAACATGGTCCCAAGACATCTTTTTCTGTATGAATTATTCAAAATGTATTTATCCAAATTACATTTTTTATAGATTTCACAATCACTAAAGAGTTTTATCAAAAAACATTCATGAACTGAGGGGGAAGAGTGTCTCGAGTGAACATCCGTCTTGCTAGCCTTTCAATCTGAATCTCAATTGAAAGGCTAGCAAGACAGATGTTCGCTCAAGACACTCTTCTACCTCAGTTCATGGTCCATCAAGTAAGAATATATACCACAATTTTGAAAAAAGTGGGAGAAAGGACAAGATAAGAACCTTCTTCTGTGAGTTCAAGAAAGGGAAGAAAGAGGAGAAGTTGCGTAAGAACCATCAGAGCTAGTCTCGCACTAAGATATCTACACTATAAAAAATTAAGTACATCAGGTTTAATTGATGGCACAAGCAAGAAATCCGTAAAGAAATAAGATAGCGGTACAATAGATAAAATCATTTAAAAGTACTGTACTATATTTTTATCCTGAATGTACTGAAGGATCTGATCGACATTTGAAGCCCATTGATTAAGGCTCACAATAGTACCGATTCAGATGTTTTTAAACTCTTGAAATTGTCCTGAAGAAGGTGACGATCATTTTGAACACCGAAACGCCGCGTAGACAGTCTTTTTTAAAAATAAAAAAATTAATTATACTATGTAGAGTGTATTTTTTTAAATGAAATTGATGATGAATTGTTTTTAATGTATTGTGTTCATCATGATGATAAAAAAATCTATTGACAAATAAAATAGGCAAATAGCACATTCCTTTGGACTTGTTATGTTTTTAACTAAGGGCACTGTATAGAAATGGCTATGCAAATTTGGTAACCTTGCAAGATTATATCCTGTACCAGTTCTTTCATGAAATAATGAATGTTGTTTAGACCAGTGGTTTGGAAGATATCTATCTTTCCCACCAGTAGCTGCTATGGCACATTGGGGCATATGTACAAGGAAACGGCGCGGCAGCAACTTTTGCAGTGCCTCGCTCAATCATTTAAAAAAACGCAGGGATGCACCATATTTACAAGAATACGGCACACCCCTGTGTTTTCCCTTGAGCTGGCATTAAAAATAGCGGCCTAGCACCAACACAGCCACCCCTGCAACATAGTGAAAGGATGCCTGTGTTGCCGGTATGATTGTTTATGTGCAGGAAGGTGTTCCTTCCTTCACATAAACAATCATTATTGGCATTTTGCTCTTTCTATGTGTGCTGCAGAAAGCCACTAAATAGATATCCAAGTTTAGAAAAGTAATCACTCTGGTGTCTGGCTACCATCCTCAATTGATTGTTGAAGGAAACCATATAAAAAAGCTCGGACCAACCTACACATCCCTACTCAACCAGATGGTCGTTTAATCTGCTTGAGAGGTAAGGGTAAGGAAACAATCACAATTAAATTTGCAATACATTACAACCAATTTGGTTACACAAAAACGACTTAACAATTAAAATATTGAGATTAGTAGGGCATGGGAGGGGGGAGGGAGGGAGGTTTACATATTGAATATATTCTGTGTTTGACAATTTTACTGAAGGGACTTAATTGTTTCATATGTTTTAAATGTACCTAATGACTATTTGCAGATACATTGCTGGTGGCATTAGCCTTCGGGTAACGGAGCTGTGCACAATATGTGACCTCAATTTAAAAAAAAGAAAAAATTGTTCTAAAAAAAAATATTGAGATTAGTAAGGTTTTGATTATAAATTCAGAAATGGATTGTTATAAATCAGTTTCTGCATCACAGTATAGAAATATAGGGCAAACAGAATGAGTCCAAATATACTAAAGAGATTTACCCTATATAACAAAAAACATACATCTAATTTGGTTATGATGATGCAAGAAATAAGGAACATGAATTGAACTTTAAATTGCATCAATTGAATATCCATGGTAAGCACGAGCATGCACTACCCTAGAAAGACTACACTACCTTAGAAGGACACTTTAGAAGGACTACCTTAGAAGGACAACCCTAAGCTAGGAAGCATTGGGTAATAATGGGAGATATAAAAGGTGTCAGATGTCAGAGTCTTCAGTAGAAGAAACTCCAACGAAGAATCATTAAGCATAAAGCCACACAAAGCAGAAGAAGAGGTCAGCACCTCATGCAGTCCTAAGATGTCTCTCTCCCTCACTATGCTGCAGCATAAGACATTAGTTGCATTTAAAGTAAATCATGTGATCAGCTCCAGTAACTTTCGACGATTCCATCTCAAATTGGCTACTTGCACCTCCTTTCCCATACCGATAAGTTGCTATTTTATTCGTTCTTGGCCATTCTTCTCCTCTTCTATTGGAACTCGCCACTTTGCTCAGTCATTACTGTGTTTCCCCTTGCCAAAATCAATCTTCACATACATCGCTATCTCCCTAACGCACAAACCATCCTTTACTGAATAATGAAGCCTTGTCCGCATCTGCAGTGGAAACAAAATGCAAGCAAACACATTCTACTTTAAAAGTTAAATACAAATCAAATGTTAGACTTTAACGTGAGCTTGTAGTGAAACTATACTTGAGGCCTCAAAATCATGTCAACTTAATGGTGCACAAGGTGACAAATGCGTACACACTTTTAAACACGTAGCAAATGCAGTTTCTTAATGCATGAATAAATTGCAAATTATAAAATTTAAAGATGTAATTTTAGAATACATTAGTAAGAATATATTTCTTGCTACAATTAAAAATGTTTGAACCTTAGTCTACACATACACCTTATATCATTAGCTTCACTTGAGACACATTAGGAGATTAACTTTCTCTTAAAATATCAATATATTAGTATTGCCTAAGCTTTTATTAGTCGCATTTCTAGGCACACAATTGGTCAATCTCATTAGTTTTCACATGGATTACTTTAAATATACAATGCCCAATCTTCTCCTAGTAACATTGTTCACACAGAATATATTTGAGGACTGATTACACATGATTAAAATGCACTCCTACAGAATCTTAGGGTGGAATCATCAAAATTACCTGCTCCAATATAAAACAGGTGTTAGAGTTGAATCGTGATGTTTTCTGAATCCCCCAGATCAGTTATAAGATATGTCACTTTAAGCTGATTTCCGAAAGTGATGTTTATCTATTTTCAGCATTTGTAGCTCTTCATCTGGGAGTATTGATAGGTATTTGTATTTGTCCCCCTGGGACCCTGGTCTTGCTGCTGCATTATTTTACAACGATCGCCTGACTTCATGTCACAGTGAGCATTAATTTATAAAGCTTTAAGGATGTTATGAAGTCTACCCCTGATGATCAAAATGCAGTGCTGCACCAGTTATTGTTGGGGACTGCAAGTCTGGCATTCATCCCTTCGTTCAAAATGTTCCTTACCTGCAATTTGGAACCTAGGTTCTATGGGCCTTTATGTCATTTAGTCTTTGATCAATCCTGCCTTCCTTCTCTTTTCTTGATATGTTTGTCTATAATTCCAGTTCATGCTTCATTTTCTTGTGCATACATCTAAACCCCTTCTCCAGTTATGATTGATGGTAATCTTGAATTTGAGCCTTGAGCTATCAATGATAGTTCTATTTTTGAGGTAACTGTCCGGTGTCAGGGAAGGGGTATTATTCTATTCTTTTGACAGTTCCTGTTTTGTAAGTCATCGCTTTTTCACGTAATTCTTGTCTGTGGAAACCAGGAAAACTGAGAGGTATGCTTTAAGGTTCTAGACAGGCCACATCCCAGTTTCAAGTTAATCTCAACAGCAGATCATTTTTCTAGCAGTTTAAAGTATCTGCTCATGCGCACTTCAGCTCAAAACTCAGTTGTGCATCTGCATAACTGAGCACTTACTCTAAGTTGCTTGTATGTCTTCCCAGAAATATTCTGCTATTACTCTTTGCCCAAAATCCTTTGCCTCACTGGAACCAATTTTCAGCGTTCATAGTAGAGAAACATGCAACGCAGCAAATTGCAAGAACGGCTGCAGTGAATATTTTACTGAGCAAAATCTTGGACCAACTAATAACAGCAAAAAAGAAATTGAATCAAGCTCTGAGGAGCCTATGAAACAACCTGTCACCTACGACCCAGCATGAGATTTTACCAAATTTGAGGATGTTCTACAAAAAAGTGGTTTGGTCCCAAACAAAATCTGAGGTTGACCAGTACTGGTGTAAAATTCTTGATGCCTCTAAACGTGAAAACTCTAGAGGATTCTGGAAATTAGTCAACTAGCCCACCAGTTGGAAATCACACTATACGTCAAATATATTGGAAGAAGACTGGGGCAAATACCTGGGCACCATGTACGGGGATCAAACACGGTAACAAGCACTCCTAAAAAGGCCATCCACAATATTCTTAGGGAACATCCACTCATAGTGATACAAGCCAGTATAGTGGAGTCCATTATCAGCAAAAGCAGTCCGGATGGCGCTCCGGAGCTGAAAGGATTTCCTCAAGCACTTTATAAAGAGAATCTGCACCATATTCTGATGAATGAAGAGATACCAGATAACTGGAGGGGATCAATCTTGGCCCCTATTTATAAAGCTGGTCACACTATGAACCCAGCCAACTACAGGTTAATTGCGTTAATGGACAGTGAGGCCAAGTTCTTCATCAAATGTCTGTTGGCAGATCTAACGACTTGGGTGGAAGCTAATAATCTGCTGCCATTAAATCAAACTGGGTTTATTAAAGCCCAGGGTATATCTATTAACATCCAAAATATAGCACTAACATTAGAATGAGGCAGGCATCGCTCTTTGAATCTCCATTTGTGTTTCATAGATTTTCGATCTGCTTTTGATACAGTGCAGAGGAATATCCTTTGGGATAAACTAACAAACCTGGGAAATTCACCTGCTCTCCTGAGAGTGATTCAATTATTGGACACGAATAAATGGACAAGAGTTAGGTTGGGCCAAGGCACAACCATTAAAAAAAATATATCATTAATGAATGGCCTAAAACATGGCTGTGTCTTGGCCCCCTCTTGTTCAATCTGTATCTCGCTGATATCTCCGTTGATCTGAACACATGTTCGCACTCCCTGTCCATGGCAAGTTTCACGGTTTCTCACGTTTTGTATGTGGACAATATCGTCCTGATAAGTTACACAAGAGTGGGGTTGCAGCGGTTAATTAGTAAAACTTCCATGTATGCCTTGTCACATGGGTTAAAGGTCAACCTAAAGAAGTCAAAGACCATGCTAGTAACAAAGGGCATAGCGGCTCGCCCAAAATTTAGCATAGAAGGGATTGGTCTGGAATCAGTCTTAGAGTACAAATACTTAGGGTTAGTATTAGATGCCAGCTCACTTAAGAAATCAGTGTGCTACACTACAAAGCAGCATTAATTCTGTAACTGTATGATTTGCTATTCTACAAAATAGCTTAAAAGTCTTACCCCTCAAGCCACTTTTACAAGTGATGGCAGCCAAACATGTCCCATCATTGACATCGGTGTGGAGATCTTGAGAGGGAAGGCTAATAACATCGTAGACAAACATTTGACAGGGACCTATCGGCGCCTGTTTAATCTCCCACAGCAGACTTCGCCGGCCCAAATCCGATTGGAGTTCAGCATTAGAAGCCAACATTTAAACAGCTTAGGGGCTTACTGAAAATGTTGCCATGAGCTTGAAAATGATAACTCCACACTTATGACAGTCGTTTGGGAGGCAACAAGTGATTGCAAACACATGAAGGTCCATGAATATTTTATTTTGGCCATAACTCAGTTTAAGGCAGAACAACTATGGGATCTACCCCTCTCACAGTCTGCATTTAACAGAGTCATAAATGGGAGTAGTAAAAAAATATCATCACTATTGGACAGAGAGATGCTGGTGAAAAGAGACCATGCGGGGATGATATTAGCTTCATGTGGCCAGCTCAATCCCCAGAATTATCTGGGGAGTTTGAATGGTCTAAATGCAAAGCTAAAGCTCATGAGACTTCGGCTAGGCAATTTTCAATTTCGTAGTAACGCTCCTGTCTTGAATAAAACGGGTAACACAATGTTATGCCGACTCTGTAATTATAACAGAGAAGACATCTGTCATATAATTTGCTGTTGCCCAACCTTAACGGTGGAACGTAGAAGCCTATTAAGACAGGATTTTAACTATAATGGTATACGTACATACCGCCAAGCAGTAATAGCTGGCCTGAAGGGAGAGGATTTACAATTTACCCGAAGAATCCTAAAATGTATAGACATCGCAGAGGGGAAATTAGGTAAATACGCATAGTAAAGGGCTTTAATCTTTCTTATTATTCACTCCAACACATAGTCGAGGGGTAGTTAAGCACTGTAAGAAGCTAAACTGTGTCCTTATCATAAAAACATTTGGAATATGTGAAACAATTAAAGGCACAGTCCTGTAATCCTGTTAAATATAGAGATTTAAAAAAATATATAATGCATTTTAAAATCTTACAATGCGCAAGCTCAATTTATTTATTAGGGCTAATTAACATTACTAAGATCAGGTAGGTCATGGAATAACGGGAAGTTTTTATATTTTATCTGTATTTTAATAAGTCGTTTAACAGCGATGATATGTTTATGAAGGGTACAAATGTTCAATTTTGTAAGTTTTTTTAATTAACTGAACAATAAACTAAACAAACAAACCAATACTCTTTGCTCAGGTCACGGCAGTTACCATCCTTGCGGCAATCCTTCATCTTTGTGGATGTCCGTAGTGATTAGTTTGTCCTGTGAGATAGCAGATACAAATCTCAGTGAGCCTTCCGTCTGCAATCTTTACTTCTACATTGTTCAGAAACGACAGTGTCTCTATATTTAGACTTGAACTTTGAACTATCTACCATTGGTGCTACTAAAGAGTGCCCCTCCTAGACACTTGCTTCCTATTATAGTAGTATGTAAGCAGCGATTCCTCTCATCAAAACTCTTCTGAGCTGCTCTTTCGAACCATCATGTTCTTTGCTTCAGAGCCTTCTTACAAGATCAACCACTTTAAGTTAATTTCTGATTCAGTTAGTTCCGCAAGCTCCAGTGTAGGTAATCTGATTTCTGCTGGCACCAGTCCTTTAATCTCCAGTCGTACCAGTGGCGGCTGCTACCGTTCGGGGGTGGTGAGGCAGAAAGGGGGGTGAAGAAAAAAAACAAATAGCACTTACCTCAGTACGGCCGCCATCTCTCCTCCATCCTTTTTTCTTCTCCCTGAAGGTTCCCAGACTCCCCTAGCCAATCACAGCGCTGCTGTCACCCACCAGCATGACAGCAGCATTATGATTAGTCTGAGTGGGCTGGTTCGGCGCTCAGACTGGGAGTGGGAGTCTGTGCATGTTCTCCACTCGGCCTTGCAATATATCCGGGTATAGAATATGCTAAGTGCGCATTAAGGTTTGGCCGACCCATGACGCCCGGAAAAAATTTCATGCTCACTTAGAGAGTGCCTACCACTCCTCCCCTTGCTCTGGACAGCCCAGCCCTGCCCGTCCCTCAGCCAACTGAGCCAGTACGGAAAAATAAAATGATAATACCATTGCGCTATTATCGTTTTATTTTTCCTTTTAAACTGCTCAAAGAGCAGTGGGGCGACGCTCCTCCGCCTTATCGGAGGAGCCGCCGCTGAGTCCTACTGTCTCCATTTCTGTGTTCTAAAGGCTGGTATTAGCCTTGCAATAACAAGTTCTCTTGGTGCACCTTGAAAATACAGCTATTGGTACTGGCACTGTAATCATAATTTAGCATCCTGAAGGTGTTTATTTATCGGACGGGTTGTTTTTTGTTTGGACTATTTGTATTACTTTCCAGATTATATATTTCTTCAACCAGTATTTATTTCATGAACGTGTAATAAGAGCAAAGGAGTGAGTAAAGGAAATACTATACTGTATCATTCTTGCTAGCTTGTTATATATTTGTAAGTAGTTACCGAATAGTTACGTGTTACACTTTACACATATTTTATACAAGTGATGTACTAATTCTTATTAGCCTATAATATTTGTAAGGTGTTCCCTTTCTTTTTAAAGCCTAAACCAATTGTAAACGCTTGAAAATGAAAAAACACATTAATCTTCCTAATTGAAAATCACAATAAATAAACTCTACTAGTCCTGTAGGGGTAAAAGATGATTGTCAATGATAAAGGGAAATATAAAAATGGCAGATAAAGGAAAATCAAAAAATGGCAACCACATGTGGACAAGTGATAGGGGTATGCTACACGACAGTCCTTCAGCCACTTATATAAACTGTTCTCGCTCTTCTTCCGAACTAGGCCTATTGCCACCCAGTAATTGGTGAAAAAGAATGAAACATAATTAAGACGTAATGCAAAACTGGTTTTGTAAGTTCGCGCTAGAGGGACGGGATCTCCCACTTCAACTCGAAAGAGACAACCTGCAGGTGGATAAGGATTTTCTTTATTAGCATTTATTCACAGCACGTGTGGGATGCTACATGCCACACATTTGTATGCAATGAAGCAGTTTGCAATTCTTCTTCTCACGACGAGGTCCCTTCTCGCCATTGGGCGACGGATTACTTCCCTTCTTTGGCCATGTCTCTCTCCAAGATGGTGGTTTTTGTTAACCACTCTCTTGCATCTCTTTAGCTGTTGCATTCTCAGAGCCGGGCCTCTTAGAGACTCTGCCAATCAATGGATAGTAGCTCTGGGGCAATAAAGGTCTCAGCAAATTTGCTTTTGAATAGAGGAAACAAAGTGCTTGCTTGCTTGCTTTACATTCTGTAGCAGTAGAGGATGGATGCTCTACATTTGTGCCTGTGGTGGTACATAAATGAGCTCAAAGTCTACACAGTGTATCTTACTGGCTTGTGGGCTCAGTGAAAGATTTGCTGGAATGTACCCTGATCACGTGCTGCCCGTGTCCCAAACAGAACCAACGCAGAAATGTTACTGGGTAAATTGCTCCCTATTGTCTTTCGCCCATTTTTAATGTAGGATAAAAAGGGCCACTGGAATATTGTGATTCTGAATGTAACAGGATGTCCTGCATAATTATGGATTTGCCGCATTTGCCACATAATCCAACATGTGCTGCACAATTTGCAGGGATTAACACTTTTTTTTCTAAGCAGTGGAAGACCATTTGCAAAGGTAACTAGTTACCTTTTAGTTGAATATTGCTGCATTTGGGTGTTAAACTGGTAATAATTAGGTGGAACCTTTTGCCCAGACAGTGTTAACGTGTAAATATTAGCAAAATATTATCTGCATTATACAACATCATTTGCCTTTTCTTGGCACATAATTTAGTCAAACCTGACTATCAATGAATCATATCTGGTGAGAATGAATATTAAGGTGAACATTATATGGGAGAGTGTGGCTTGTTCTCAGAAGATGGCGGACATGTAAACCCATTGCTCTAAGCCAGCCCAACTGTAATCCTTCACCATCCAGACTGCTGGTTGCGGTGGCCGGCCATGGGGCTACCTCCGAGGCACCGGCTTATCCCGTGTCATACAATTTGACGCGGGCAGAGGGCCCCGTGATACCTGACCGGGCTGCCTGGACAGGCAATGTCTGCAGCGGCCTCCTATAACGTATGACACTGGCGAACAGTTTGGGCTGTTTGGAGCGTGGCTGGAGGCTCTGATCCCGAGATTGAAGCAGAGGAGCTGCTAAGGGCACCAGGCACAGATAACACCCCTCCACACCGGGACGTTGTTTCCCCATGCCATCGGACCCTCTGATGTATATCGCGGCTGCAGTGCCCGGGGTGTCTGCAACCTGCCAAGAGGTGAGAGGGCATGTAATCTGGACTGGGGCCTGGCGGCTGGCGATGGCAGAAGTGGGGGGAGTGCCTTGTTGTTCCCACTGTAGTGTACATGTAAGTGTTTCTTTAACTATGTTTATGGCACGCTCAGGCGCGCTCAATGTTTTAATCCTATTACGCTGTTGTGTTCTGTGGCGCGCACTTTTGAAGAGACTGTTTCTCTTCAAAAGTGCATCGCTCGTGTAACAGCCTACTGTTGTTATGTTAAACTGTGTTCTTGCCATTCGGCTGTTGGACATCATCCTGTTTGGACGTGCTCCTGTGATTTGCTGCCAATCTCTGGAATAAACTATTTCCTAATAGTTTAATGTGTTTTTGACATTCATTCAACTTCACATATTGGCGACAAGGATTCATTTGGCGGCATTTTACTATTTTTGCACTATATCCTTCAAAATACCTTCTTTGAGAAACGCACCTCGCCGGAACCTTCCTCCCATTTGCTTCATCTTCAACTCGGAAACCTCCTCTCACTGAGCTGAGAGTTTACCTTTTTACGGATTTCTCTGTGCTTTCTGGTTTCTTTAAACGGAGCGATTGATTCGTTGAGTCAATCATGACGTCGTCAATGTAATGACTCATACCTACGTCAGCACGCTCATTCACGCTCCGGCGGCCATCTTACTTTCACTTCTGAAGCTGTTTCCATGGTGATGCTTTACAGTGAGTGTTTCCGAGTGTGATTTCTTCGTTTCTTCACGGCAAGCACTTCCACATTTCAAAAGGTATTTCCTTCAACTCCGCTTTCAAAATAAGACACTTGACTAATTTATTTCATACAAATAAACACTATTCTGGAGAACTTTGCTTTTATAATTTTTTTTAAAAAAAGAGGTTTTTACAAAAGCACCAAATGTGTTTATTTATTTATTTATAATGGCCACTAATCAGCAGATCGTCTATTTAAATCATTTCCTGCCTACTTCAGGTAAACCAAAAGAGGCATGGAAATTATGGCACAAAAACTTTGAGAATTATTTAGGGGCAATTGGAGCAGATGAGTATTCTGCAAAAAGGAAACAAGCTATTTTATACAGTCATTTGGGAACTGCTGGGAAAGAGATTTTCAACAATCTTCCAATTTCTGAACCACCACCTGGTAATGGAGATGGATGGAATGTTTTTACAGACGCTATTTTAAGATTAAATAAAAAATTCATAGAACAGCCCAGCGTCATGATGGAACGTTTTAACTTCATGAGAAGGAAGCAACAACAAGATGAGTCTGTTGAGGATTTCATCTCTGTTTTAAGAAATTTGGCTGCAGAGTGTAATTTTGGGGCATATCTGGATACTGTCCTCAGAGATCAATTTGTGTACAATTGTTATCACAAAAAAAATACAATAAAGAATATTGAGTTGTCGTGATCCAACTTTAAATGAAGTTTCAGAAATGGCAAAGAGTGTTGAAAGGTCAATAGTCTCCTCAAGATGCATCTCTGATGGGAGTATACTTCAACCTGAAAAAGATATTCAGATTAATGCTGTTCTTCAAAAGAATTCTTCATTTAAGCCTTTTCAAAGAAAGGTTAACTCATACTGTTTTAGATGTGACTCAAAAAGTCATCTTAGCAACAGTCCTACCTGTCCTGCATTAGGGAAGAAGTGTACTTTCTGTAGTAAAACTGGTCACTTCAATATAGTTTGTAGGAACAGGAAAACAGTTAGAATTAATAATCTTTCTTCTCTTTCCTCATTTGAAGATCCTCATGCAACTGTTTCCAATGTTGATATGTCTTCCTTGCAGTCCTCTTTTGATGATGTTCACATTAATTCTGTTCAAGATGTGAGTTATTGCCATAATTCGTCTGAAAGGAAAATTTTATCTATTGATTTAGTTGAAGTTGCTCATCACACTGAACGTGTTAAAGACCCTACTTGCGATGTAGTTGTTGACAATGTAAAATTGGACATGATGGCGGATTCTGGAGCACCAGTCCCCATCATCTCTGATGTTTTATTTAACGAACGTTGGAGTAAAAGAGTGACTTTGTTGCCTCTAGATATCATTCCTAAAGCTTACAATGGGAATAGTATTGATATGTTGGGGTATTTTGTAACCAAGATTGAATGTTTAGGTAGGTCCACTACAACAAAAGTTTATGTGGCGGTCAATTGCAAATTCATTGTTGGATGGCAGGACCTGGCTAAAATGGGATTGAGAATAGTTCCAGGTTCAAATTCACCTGTTCAAGTCAATGAGACTTCAATTTTTAATGTAGCTGATGAAGAAAAGTTGGAAATTGATGCTTTAATATCTGAATTTCCAGAGGTATTCAAGGAATCAGTTGGCTACATTAAAGATTTTGAGCATCTAATCAGACTTAAACCTAATGCCATTCCTGTTTGTCATAAATTAAGGAATATTCCTTTGAATGTGAGGGATGAACTCAAAAAAGTTTTGGACAAATTAGTTTTAGGAGGCATCATTGTTCCAACTAATTCTTCCTTATGGGTTAGTCCTATTGTCGTTGTTAAGAAGAAAGATTCATCCA
Source organism: Lissotriton vulgaris (assembly GCF_964263255.1). Taxonomy (NCBI): domain Eukaryota; kingdom Metazoa; phylum Chordata; class Amphibia; order Caudata; family Salamandridae; genus Lissotriton; species Lissotriton vulgaris. The sequence goes on along the minus strand of NC_141687.1, from coordinate 1,326,169,067 downwards.
TTCGTTTGTGTGCAGACTTGCGTTCCCTTAATCAGAACATTATTGGGGATTGCCATCCATTGCCCAAAATTCAGGAGTTGTTAACGGGTATTTCAGAATAGAATCTAACATTTTTACACTTTTGGACCTCAGGAGTGCGTATCATCAGATTCCTCTCTCGAAGTCCTCTTCTGAACTTACTACGTTCATAACTCTTTTTGGAGCATTCAAGTACCTTCGACTTCCTTTTGGCCTGGCGTCTGCTGCCAGTGTGTTCCAAAAATTTATGGACACAATTTTACATGATATTCCTAATGTACAAGCATATCAGGATGAATTTCTGATACATTCAAAGGATAAAGCAGAACACCTCAAAGTTTTAAAAAAGGGTTTATCTCGCTTTAAGGAAGTTGGGATAACCTTAGGTGTTAAAAAATGTATATTTATGGTTAAAGAATTAGACTACCTTGGTCACAGTATTTCTGCTCATGGTATCAAGCCAAAGGTTTGTTTAACAAAAGCAATTTCTAATGTTGTCATTCCAAAGGACAAGGACGCCCCTAGGTCGTTTCTTGGTCTTTCTGAATACTATTCACGTTTTATTCAGAATTATTCTCAGTTTGTGCAGCCTCTTCACACCTTGCTCAAAAAAGACGTGAAGTTTACTTGGTCTGAGGAAGCTAACAATGCTTTTGACATGATAAAAAAAGTTATAGTAGAGGCACCTGCTTTATCATCTTTCAATCCTAGCTTACAATGCACCATTGCAGTTGACGCTAGTCAAAAAGGGTTAGGTGCGGTACTTACTCAAAGGAGCACCTATAAAGAGAATACTGTAGGTTTTGCCTCAAGGGCTTTGAATGTGGCTGAGTTACATTATAGTACCTTTGAAAGAGAAGCCCTTGCCTGTTCCTGGGCCATTGAAAAGTTTAAAACATTCATCTGGGGTTCACATTTCACGCTTCTTAGTGATCATAAGCCTTTGCTACATCTTCTCAATGGTAACGGTACAGGCAAGGCTTCTTCCAGACTTGTTCATATATTATCAAAATTACATGAATACAATTTTACCATCAAACACATATCTGGTGGTAAAAATTTAAGGGCTGATGCTCTTTCAAGACTGTTTGGAGAAAGATGATGAAGAAAATGATACTGTTGATGATGTGGAATGCGTTGTAGCGTCTATAGAGGAATTAGTGCTTTCACCTTTTTGGATTTCAGAGGCTGATTGGTTGAAGAGTTGCTCTGAAGATTCGGTTCTGGTTGGTGTGAAAAACTTAATTGTTTCAGGTTGGCCCAAAATGTGTTCACTCCCTGCTTCTTTGAAAGTCTTTGCACAGGTTTCTGAAGAACTTTCAATTGTTAATGATGTCATTTTCAGGGGTGATTTATGTGTTCCACCTTTGAGCATTCGCAAAAGACTTTTTGACTCTGCTCATCAAGGACACCTAGGTATTGGTGGTACCTCCAGGAAGTTAAAGGAGCATTTTTGGTGGCCTGGCTTAGATAGGGATGTCTCCAATTGGATTGATTCTTGTTCCACATACTTGATTTCGGACAAGCATTGGAAGACACCCTTGTTACCTTTACACACAGTTCCATTTCCTGAGGAGGCGTGGCAAAAGTTGGCCATTGATTTTTCTGGTCCTTGGGAAATTTTGCCTAGTGATAAACGCTACATAATTTCGTTGATTGATTACCATTCAAAGTGGTGTGTTTTTGAGTTCTGTGAGAACCCCACTTCTGCAGTGGTTATTACATATTTGAGTAAAATTTTTCTTTCTGAGGGTCCTCCTAGGGAATTAGTTAGTGATAATGGCTCTCATTTTTGTTCTTCTTCTTTTGAATCATTTTTTAAGTCATATGACATTAAACACCTTAGAGTAGCTCTATATTCGCCTTCCTCGAATGGTTTAATAGAGAGAATTAATAGGTTTTTAAGGAAGGTATCCAGACTGCTGTTGCCTCTAATACGGATGTTGAAAAATTTCTAAGGGGCAAATTGTGGTCTTATTTGGTTACCCCTCATTGTACCACTGGAATTTCCCCTTTTAGGCTTTTGAGGAAAAGGAATCCAAATGGCAATATTTGCCCGTCTTGGATAAAAGACTTACAGTCTAAAGACAAATCTTGTTTGGCTTGTCATGACAGGGAAGTTGTTAAAGGAAATGTTGCCTCACATGTAAGTGTTTCTTTAACTATGTTTATGGCATGCTCAGGTACGCTCATGGTTTAATGCTATTACGCTGTTGTGTTCTGTGGCGCGCACTTTTGAAGAGAATGTTTCTCTTCAAAAGTGCATCGCTCGTGTAACAACCTACTGTTGTTATGTTAAACTGTGTTCTTGCCATTCGGCTGTTGGACATCATCCTGTTTGGACGTGCTCCTGTGATTTGCTGCCAATCTCTGGAATAAACTATTTCCTAATAGTTTAATGTCTTTTTGCCATTCATTCAACTTCACACCCACTCTCCTGGGAGAGTGCCTATTACGGAATGATGAGACTCTTCAGGCCCGGGGTCTGCTCCCCCTGCTGTGAGCATCACGGGACCTGTGACTACCGGATGCAGCCCACACTTGGGGGAAAGGTGCTGTACCTGTGAGCCGTGCTGGGCCCTCTTGGTGTTCCTGGCTGAAATGGCATGGCATAGCAGCACAGAGGTGAAGAGGAAGATTTGTGCTCTTTTGTGGCAGGGGTGCGTGTGCTGCCTCCTAGTCATCTTTGCGACGCACCACCCGTTGCGGAGATCAACCTTGGCTGTAGGGCCTGGACATAGCCCCTGAGGCCTGGGCCTGGGTCTGCCGGCCGGGACTGGTAAGAGGGGATGGCATCTGTTAGCTCCATCAAGATTGCCACTGGATACAGCGAATTCCTAGAGCTGCAGGTGGCTACCGGCTATATTAATTATAGTAGCCCTGCGGCTACGGATGGCAGGGGTGGCCCGTGCCTGATACGGCCCAGTGACTGAGGAGGTTGATGCATGGTTCCTGGTAAGTGATTGAGGAGGACTGGGGGGGACGGGCATAGGTCGGCCGAGAGAACGAACTGCAGAGAACATTGTGTGGAAAAACCCTCCAATTACATATGATCACAGACCAGTAAGGTGAGAGTCACATTCTGATTTACTGATCCAGGCAGATCCTGTCCCCCCTTGGGTTCTGTGTAACGCTGATTGCAATTATGGACAAATCTAAAGCTAAACAGGGAGCCCTGCCGCTGGAGACAGGAGACTCCTCACTCCCACCATTGGGTTCAAAGGAAAATGGGGAGGTTAATGATGCTTCGATCCGCTCTCACCTGGACAGGGTCTTGACCGCTATCACAGACAATAAGACCAAGCTCCAACAGGGCATTGGTGCGGTCTCTGTAGGGATGGGCCTACTGCTGGCAGAATACCACAAACTAGTGGATCGAGGTGCAGATACAGCGTGAATCCTTTAGGGAAGCCAAGAAAGCTCTCTGTGAAGAGGGCATACGGTATTCATTAATGTTCCCTGCCTAACTCCGCATCATACCAGATGGCAATACATACTTTTTTGAAACTTCAGATGTGGTATGGTCATGGAGTCATACAAGGCGGGTACACCTCTCTTGGGCTCCCGGGTGATGTCCGGGACCACTAGATAACCAAGAATTGGCTTAAACCGGCCACCAAGAGGTCCTCCCTGTGGAGCCGTAGTCGAAATAGTATCATAACAAAAGACTGAGGCTGGCATAGACACCTCTTCAGACCACTGCTCAGCAGCCTCTGACTCGGGGAGCTCGGCCCTGGGTGGAAAGGGTCTCCCAGTTATAACTCCACAGTCTGCAGATGACATAATTTGATGCCTTTACCAATTGATTTTCTTGCTCCTCGTACATGGTTGTGGATACTGGACTGAGCCTGGGCATATAGTGTTACTGCATGATTTGTTCATCTCTGTCCGGGCCTGGGCTGGGGATTATGTATGGGATGGGTGCTACAGTGGTGCCCTTGGGTTGGCCTGCTGCCGGTGACCTCTGGTGGGCATCTTCTTTGTTACCCTAGGTGATGGGCTGGTGCGTATCTGGGCTCTTTGTAGTATTTTACCTGCCCCCACCCGGATTGCCCCTACTAGGAGTCTTTCCCTTACCAATGTTGTTTTTTACAGGTTTGGACGGCCAGCCATTGCTGGACTGCCCTTGGAAGTGGGAGTTTGTAGTTGGGATGTTGCTATTTTTTCCTGGGGGTCATTGTGTGTTTATTGTGGGAATGAAGAAACAAGCTGCCGAACATCAGACGATTACTTTTCATTGGCTCGAGATGATCTAACACCGAAATGGATTGATACATGTGTTTTTATTTTATATTAGAGCGTGTTTCCTTATTAGAGCAGTGCCCTCTCTTGTGAGCTTTTACGGAAACTTTCATTTAGACTTGATCTTCCTAATTTGCTGAGAGACTTGCTGTAATGCTAGTTACTGATGGCTTTTTGTCACTTGCCACTTCAACTGTGACTTTTCCTTATTTACCTATTTTTCTTCTCATGCCTTTTCGGGGTGTCACTTCCGCAACACCTGTTGCTAGCATACAGTGAATCAGCTGAGTTTTCCTGAAATACTCTTTATGGGAGGTTCGATTTCTTAATTGGTCCGTTGATTTCACTCTTTCCAAGAACTCTTCATGGGTCCTGCCAAAATTCTGAGTTTATATATATAGAATAGGAACTAAAATTCCTTTATGGATTACGCTTGTTTCCACTATACTATTTTTTACTTTAATTTAGAAAAAGAACAACGGTGGAGGATTCCCAACAGAACAGCACCTAGTCAAATATTCTCCCAAGATTAATTTAGACCCACACTGTTGTACATGGGACAATATGTGTGCACACTTCAAAAACACCCACCGTTACAATGTTGGTTCAAAACATGAACTATGAAATACTTTAAACAAGGTCAAGGTGCACCACTTCAACTTTTGCAGAAACTGATAACGTTGATAAGGTTAACAGCAATAATCACCTTAGTTGTTACTTGTGTTCTTTAAGAGTTCTTTTATTAAATTCAGTTGAGAGTGAAAAAACACACACAGGAGCTACAGCCGACGCGTTTCGTCCTCTTGGGACTTCTTCAGGGCAAGATAAAAGATAAGATAGTGTTCTTAGGTCTTCTCCCGTGGTTATTTGGGTACGTGGATATATCCGTAACGTTCTACTATGCTGAAAGGGGCATCCTGTTCAACAAATAGTTCTCTGTGGAGGAATCTGGTCTGTCAGAGCCGTTCTTGTTATTAGGCGGTATGTATCTGTTTGTAGTCACGTTCTGCCAATACACTCATAAAATGAAAGGTATTTCAATATTGTGCATATAATTCTCATCAAAATATGGATGATAGTCCAAATAGAGCTGGAACCAGGGTGGTAAGCATGGGATGAAGATTCTGTCTGTCTATCTATTATTATTAGCTTGTTGTAGGGGAAATATATGTTTATCCTCCTGCTTGGGCACTCTTAATAAAGTGAGCTAAAGCATCCCCTGGTTCCGAGATCAGCATGCAATATAACGTCCTCCTCCGTCAGGTAGCAGCCTTGATGAGAATTATATGCACAATATTGAAATACCTTTCATTTTATGAGTGTATTGGCAGAACGTGACTACAAACAGATACATACCGCCTAATAACAAGAACGGCTCTGAAAGACCAGATTCCTCCACAGAGAACTATTTGTTGAACAGGATGCCCCTTTCAGCATAGTAGAACGTTACGGATATATCCACGTACCCAAATAACCACTGGAGAAGACCTAAGAACACTATCTTATCTTTTATCTTGCCCTGAAGAAGTCCCAAGAGGACGAAACGCGTCGGCTGTAGCTCCTGTGTGTGTTTTTTCACTCTCAACTGAATTTAATAAAAGAACTCTTAAATAACACAAGTAACAACTAATGTGATTATTGCTGTTAACCTTATCAACGTTATCAGTTTCTGCAAACGTTGAAGTGGTGCACCTTGACCTTGTTTAAAGTATTTTTTACTTTAACCACGATTTTCTTGATATTTCTGTAAACGGATTTATCTGACTTATGAATTAAATAAATTCAAGAAAAACAATCTACTAATGTCATAACAAGAAATTATGGTTATGAACCAATCCTAAACTCTCATCATTGACTGAACTAAACAACTGTAATGATGATGGTCATTAAGATGTTTTCAATTTATGCTCCATTCTAAAATGGTGGCAAATACCCATTCACCTGAAGAAGAACATAGCACAGAGCTGGAGCCCACTTTGTAAGACACGGATTAAACCAATTAAATTAATTTGATCTCCACGCTATCAGTGTTCCTGGATCTTCAGGACGCATATCTTACAATTCCAATTCACCATTCTTTCCAGAAATGACTCCAATTCCAATGGAAAAACATATTTTATCAGTTAAAAATTCTTCCTTTTGGGCTTTCTTCAGTTCCTTGGTATTTCACCAAGATCTTGAAACCAGTCATAACACACATGAGAGCTCAAGGTGTCAGATTGCTTGCCTACCTAGACGAATTCCTACTCTTACATCAAGACAAAGAATTACTGATAACACTTCTAACAAACTTCATATGTTTTCTCCAAAACTCAGGTTTCCTCATCAACAGGGACAAATCAGCGTTACAACTGACTCACCAGATGGAGTTTCTGGGGTTCGTAATAGATTCAGACAATTTGCGTCTTCAACTTCCAAAAGAGAAGGTTTCTCCTATCAAATTGGAGATAACTCAGGGTTTGAATCAGTACAATATAACTCTAAGACTTTTAGCCCTGATAGTAGGTCTTCTGGCTTCCTCAATCCAAGCCATATTTCCAGGTCCCCCTTAAAATCAAGCGTTACAAAGGTTAAAGATTTGCCACCTTCCAAAGGGCCTCAGTTATGGAGACGTCATTCCTCTAGATCAAGAGACTCTCTTAGAACTCGAATGGTGGTTAGATCATCTAGAAGCGTGGAATGGTAAAGCAATTTTTTCTACAGCACCAGATCTTGTCTTAGAATCTGATGAAATTCGGACTGGTTGGGGCGCAAGATGTGGTCAGTCCTCGACTATCGCTGCATGGCAGCAGAAGGAGCCACGGTTGCACATCAATTGTTTAGAGATCCTGGCAGGCTCCTTTGTGATCCAAACTTTTGTCAGAAACAAGATAAGTTGCTCCATTCTCCTTCGAATGGATAACCTATTGGCCGGTCGAGAGAGATATATATATATTTTATATATAGATATATATTTTTTTTTCCCCCAAAAAAAGAAGACAAATACATACATCCCAAAAGAATAATTAATAAAAAAATTACGGATGTTGTACAGTTCCATCACAAATGAAGTGAAAATAGGCAGAATCCTCAGTACAACTATTACAGTTTGCCAATCATCAAATCACAATGACAAAATCAAAAAGAAAGCCCCTCATTGTACCCGATCGAGAATACAGAGTCGTGCTAAACTACGAGAATTGCATCATACCATCACACTCACACTGCACACCTGAGATTGGCGGGCATTAAGCACCTCCATTTTTGGAGCCCACTCTACCAGAAGTGCTATGGCATCTAATGTCCTTTGGACTACAGTGGGTCTTGGTGACATTCTCAAATCTGCTGATTAGTCAAATATTTCCACTTGTAGAAGTTTCTATTGCAAACTTGTTTCCCATGTTGCTAATACAATTGTTACTACGATTTGAATTAGCATAATAGGAGTCTTGAAAAAAAATGGAGATTTCTTAGCTTTAGTGAAAGAAAATCTTGATTATATTAAATGCACAAAGGTGAGTATTATCCCTCCACATGTGCTTTATAATCCTCCCTTTATTTATTTTTAGGTCGAGGACCGACGGCTGGCTTGCCAGCCGGAAGTCGGAGAATTAATGTCTTTCAGTGTGTGCTTTAAACCTGCCTCTCTCTTCGTCTCTCCTCCATTGGCTGGCTTCCTAAACGGAGGCCAGCCATTGGAGGAGAGAGGCGTCCCTCGAAAGAAGCTCCGTCTCTTTCGGATTCAGGGGCGTGTTTGTGCTGTTCTTTCCACTTTTTAGCCACGCCCCTTTTTAGAATGCCGAACACGCCCCCGAATCCGAAAATCACGGAAGCTTGCGGCCACCATTTTTTTTCTCGTCTGCCTGTGAGGATCGTCTTGTTTGTCCTGAGCTGCAGCGTCAGGGTAGCACTTTATCCAATTCAAAATTCGCCATTTTGTTTCCTGCCTGCTGGCTGTTCTCTCTCCCCTATCTTTCTCCCAGCCTGCGCAGTTCCCTTCCTCAGCCACCCTTCTCCCCCAGCTCCACTTGTACCCTCCCCGCGCTGCCTTTCCCCTGTTAGCCGGTCTCTCTTCGCCGAGGCTCCGGCCGCCCTCCCTCGCACGCTCTACATGTATGTATGTATGTGTCTTGTTGCCCAAACTTAGGCCCTGAAGCCATAATAACGTGGTGAATGCTGCGGGTGTTCTGCCGGCTCTTTCCACGTTTGCATTTTGGAATTGTGACTCAACAATTAAACGCGCGTTTGAGGGAAATTTTCAGTTCCGACTTGAGCTCATAGCGATTGTTGTTAAATGTTGTTGCACGTTTCATGGGAAGTCTGTGCCCATCAGTCTGTCTTGTGCTCGGTGTCGGATGCCAGAGCGACAGCAAGAGCGCTTCAGGCGTTCACACGTACTTTTAAGAGCACAGCGTGGCCCGGCAACCATGTGCGTGGCTTCAGAGTCGGTGCTCCAACCATTTTTCCTCCCAGGGAATTTAACTGGTTCAAACGATAAATATGAAGTTTGACAGTGCGCAGAGCGAGAGAAAGAGGCAGTGCAGTGAAGGAGGCAGAGGCTTTACTGGGTAAGTGAAAGGGACATTGTACTAGGTGTGAGAAAGTCAAAGCAGTGAGTGCACACAGTGGGGAAAGAGAAGGCGTGTCGGGTGAGAGAAAGTGAGGGCGCACTCCCGCACCTGACATTGCCATCTTTCCTTAAGGGCGTCGTGTCCACCGGGACTTGAGTTGGTGAGAGCACAGTGGCATGCCGTTTCTGCTTTAGATCTCCCTGTAGAATATTAATATCGCTCGACAATGGGCCTGGTTGCTTTTGTAGTGAGCGTTCCACGCTTTCTTAAATCTCCCGAAAAATTTGAGGGAAATTTTCAGTTCCGACTTGAGCTCATAGCGATTGTTGTTAAATGTTGTTGCACGTTTCATGGGTGGTCTGTGCCCATCAGTCTGTCTTGTGCTCAGTGTCGGATGCCAGTGTGACAGCAAGAGCGCTTCAGGAGTTCACACGTACTTTTAAGAGCACAGCAGGGCCCGGCAACCGTGTGCGTGGCTTTAGAGTCGGTGCTCCAACCATTTCTCCTCCCAGGGAATTAAACTGGTTCAAACGATAGATCTAAAGTCCTAAAACTCGAACAAATCGCATTCTGTGACTAAAAATGTTGCTGTTGGCGCTACAGTCATGCAAATTTTGAGGTGATGAGACTCAGTTTTGGCACCTGCGCAGGTATGTGCTCAGCCTACGGAATCATTTTGGAGGGGTGAGTAAAAGGGGCGGTGCACTCGGTGAAGGTAGAGACGGGTTGGTTAGACAGTGCGCAGAGCGAGAGAAAGAGGCAGTGCAGTGAATGAGGCAGAGGCTTTACTGGGTAAGTGAAAGGGATATTGTACTAGGTGTGAGAAAGTCAAAGCAGTGAGTGTACACGGTGGGGAAAGAGACTGCGTAACGGGTGAGAGAAAGTGAGGGCGCACTACCGCACCCGACATTGCCATCTTTCCTTAAGGGCGTCGTTTCCACCGGGACTGGAGTTGGTGAGAGCTCAGTGGCATGCCGTTTCTGCTTTAGATCTCCCTGTAGAAAATTAATATCACTCGACAATGGGCCTGGTTGCTTTTGTAGTGAGCGTTCCATGCTTTCTTATATCTCCCGAAAACTGAGCAAGAGTTCTTGGAACCTGTGTTGCTTCTGAGGCGTGAAATACAGCAATTGGGTTCTATGCCAGTTTCTTTACATTTACGACTGTTGTACGTTGAGAGCTGTGTGGGCTGTGAGAGCTGTGTGTGCTGTGAGAGCTGTGGGAGCTGTGTGGGCTGTGAGCTGTGAGAGCTGTGTGGGCTGTGAGGGCTGTGTGGGCTGTGAGAGCTGTGAGAGCTGTGTGGGCTGTGAGAGCTGTGAGAGCTGTGAGAGCTGTGTGGGTGGGCTGTGTGGGCTGTGAGGCACTCTGTGGCGCTCTGTGTGTGTGTGGCGCTCTGTGTGTGTGTGGCGCTCTGTCTGTGTGTGGTGCTCTGTGTGTGTGTGTGTAGTCTGTGTGGCGCTGTGTCTGTGTGTGGTGCTCTGTCTGTGTGTAGCGCTCTGTGTGTGTAGCACGTAGCGCTCTGTGTGTGTGTGTGTGTGTGTGTGTGTGTGTGTGTAGCTCTGTGTGGATAGCTTTTTTTGTAGGTGGCTCTATGTGCAAGTGACTGTCTTTGTGAGAGTGGCTCTGTGTAGGTGGCTCTATGTGAATGACTGTGAATGTAAATGTCATGGTACTTATAGCGCGCACTGTCACCAGACGTCACCTTGCGGTGTCGCCTATGCGGCTTCCTGGCGCTGATACTCATACCGCTGTGGAACCCCTCCTGGCTTTCCCTGTGAAGTGTCCACTCCTGGGCACCCCCAGGGTGAAGCCAGGCATCCTTAGCGCTGTTGGGGCTGGTGTGGAGGCTAAGCAAGCTATTGCCCAGAGTTGCAGCGTGGGGCCCGTGATTAGAATAGGCACCGAGGCGAGAATTAACAGGTCCGCGGAAATTGAGCCCGAGACCCTGCCGAGGCAGGAATCGAACCCTGGTCCCTGGCCAGAACTCTGCATCAGGGTCTGCCGCTCTAACCATTGAGCCACACTCCTCCACCTGAGGGGTGGCTCTGTGTGGTGGCTCTGTGTGTGTGGGTGGCTCTGTGTGGGCGTAAATGCAATAGGTCATGCATTTGCGAGCGATTAAGCTATTGGCATTGTAAATGACAATGCCATTTATTTAATGATTAAGCTATTGGCAATGTAAATGACAATGCCATTTATTTATGATAAAAAAAAAGGCATGAGCAATGCCAATAGCTCTACCTTTAATAATGCAGAGACCATAGCATTGTAAATGCTTGTTTCTATAGTGCCATTCTCATCCACTAACCGGATGTCTTAAGAAGGAATTTCAACTCTACCATGTACTTGCATCGGGAAACAGCCACTACAACGCAGCCGTTTCCACGCTATACTGAACCACGCATGCTTTACAACGCATGCGTGGTTACCAGGTATAGCCTTTACCACGCATTCCTTTACTACGAAATACGTAGTAAAGGAATGTGAGTAAAAGGAAGAAATAAAAAAGGGGGCTTGAAGGGGGGCTTAAAAACAAACACGAGTGGGTTTAATGAAAAGGAATAAAAGTCTTACCTATAAAAAGCTCTTCTGTGTGTCTGTCTTTCAATGAGCCTCAATACCTAAGTAATAACGTACGTGCGTCTACGTACTGAATGAAAAAAAATAGAAGAAGGACCACATAAACAGAGAATGAAGAAGGAGAAGAAAAAAAAGCAGGCGGTAAAGGTGTGGAAGGATTGGGGGCTGAGGGCGGAGGGAACATATAAGGTATTGGGGCAGGGATCGGAGAAAGCATTTAGCATGAAAATACCATTATCGTGCATAGTTATACAACGAAAATCGTTGTATAACTATGCGTGGTAAAGGTATTTTCGTGGTAAAGGCATATTCGTGGTAATTGCATTCCGCTGTAACGTATGCGTGGAAAAGGCATGCGTTGCAACGGAATGCGGTGTAACGACATACAACCGCTTGCATCGGATCAATTTTCAGCTTTTTCCAGTCTTTACTACAAGAACGGAAATGTGGATTATCATAATGACCTTGATCTTCAATACCCACATTTTAGTAGTTTTATGAACTATATTAAGAACCTTTTTGCTCTACCTTTGGCATTTTCTAATGTTATAATTACAGTTCCTATGTTTCAATATCCTTGAACTGCTCCTGCTAGAAAAGAGGTCTTGTTTCTCCCAGTCAATACATTTATAGAGTTGCCTTTATGTGAATGGTTGTTTACTCTTTAGGACAGCATACTGTAGTTCTTTTATCTAAGCATGCTGGGAGTTGTAGTTATCTTGGCTGCTATTTGAATAAATGCAAAAAAAGGTAGCACAATACTCACCTCCTTGTCTTTAATAAAATCAAGACTTTATTTTACTAAAGTTAAGAAAATCTCCATTTGTAACGGGTAAATGCTCTGGGGAGTTCATCCACATGCATCAGGGAGCACCCTATTGAAATAAGAATCTATACAACTTGCTTTGGTGTCTTCTCTGAGGAGTTCAACCAGGAGTGGCAGGAGAGCAACCTACACCAGTGGGCATACTACCACCCAATGTGAATGGGTGCTGTACAACAGGCCCTTAGGAATTGCCATTATTCAAGAAGTGTAGCGTAGGCATGAAAGGTCCACCGTGAAGAAACTGTGGAGCAACCCAAAAGCATTAGCTTTATACACCCCACCATAGTATATGCTTTGAAGGCCCCATCCAGGAGCAGCAGTGAGTAACTCATAAGAATGGGCATTATACAGCCAACAACAGTCTATGGTCCCACGGGACCGAAAAATACCCATTTAATGACCAGGCATAGTATGCCTGAAGAGTCCACAAGTGTGGATCAGGGAGTTAAGCATAAGAAAGAACTATTATATAATAATTTCAAGTGTATGTCTAAGGAGACTTTTGAGACTGGGGTGGTGCAATCCACAGGAGCGAGTGATATTAGGGCCAAGGTGATGGAGGGATGGTGATTTATCCTGTGAAAAGATGTGGTTAGATTGGAATACAAAGGTATTGACAAGAAGAAGGCATTGGTATGGGCATATGGCGATCAGAGGGGGTTCTGGTATTAGGTCCCATCTGGACCAAACAGGACAAAATAGGAAATATGTTACAGTAAAGGTAGCCTTAGCCTCTGTTAGAAATGGGATTTCTGGTTAGCTGAGACCTGCGCCAAAGCGAGGCAGAAACCACCACTCTAGTCAGGACAAGGGAGTTACACCCCTAAAATAACCCCTGCACACCCCCTTGGTAGCTTGGCACGAGCAGCTAGGCTTATCCTAGAGGCAGTGTGTAAAGCGTTTGCACATAACCAACCGTAATATTGTGTATGCACTACAAAAGGACACCACACAAGTTTAGAAAAATAGCTAATATTTTTTTTTTTTTTAAACTTTATTGACAGGAAGGAATAGTGGTCAATCAGTTGCATACAGTTGTCCGGCATTCGTTACATAATGTGTAAATCATCATTTCTACAATTGACGATCGGCCTTCCGGTAACCCGGACTGCGCTGCCCATGGCCTCTCGAGTTCTACATACACATTAATTGTTCGTTACAGTGTGCAAGTCACAGCTTCCTGATAACCCTTCCCTCATGTATCAGTGATGTCAGCTTCCCTTTTTCTGCAAAACATTATCAACAAACTTCCCAACTAACCCCCCCCCCACGAGTCGTCGTCGCCCCTTGTTCACCCACATCTCTTAGTTTCCTGTGTCTCCACTTGCTCTGTGGAATACTGCCAGGTCAGTGCCACTCATGTTACATTGTCCCGCTATTGAGGCACCTGCCACGCCTGCATTCAGTTACTCCTCCTCCCCCTCCGAGTCTGAGTCCTCACCCTCTGGTAGGGGTTCACATATCTCCCCTCTGTATCTGTTCCATGCCGCCCAGACCTTGTTCCACTTCCGTGGCGCTGCTCGAAGCACGTAAACTGCTCTTTCTGTCACCATTAGGACGTCCATGTTCTTGGCCCATCTACTGGCAGTGGGTACGTCTGGCGCTCCCCATTTCTGCGCTATATCCCGCTTAGCCACTGTCATAGCCAATGATGCCCAAATCAGGTCGTATCTACCCAAGTCGTTGGGGTCCCAGATGTTTAAAAGGCATTTGCGCGGTTCAGGTAATATGGAGAGTTTAAGGGCCTGGGAGATTGAGCGGAGTATCTGCCTCCAGAATTCGCGTATTCGCGGGCATTCCCATAGTGTGTGTATTAGTGTACCCTCCTCCCCACAGCCTCTCAAACAAAAGGGGTGTGGTGCTCTCTGTATTGTGTGCAGCAGTGTCCTGGTGTAGTATATGCGGTGTAGGATTTTAAGTTGTACCAATCTGAGCCTACTAGAAATTCCGACCTCCTTCGGGGAGGCCAGCGCCTCATTCCATTCGAATTCGTCTGTCTCACCTAGTTCCCTTTCCCATTTTTCTTTAAGTTTTAGCGTTGGGTCTTTGAGATTGTTAAGCAGTTTTTTATAAGTGAGGGAGGTGGCGCTTTGGAGCATGAATTCCGTTAGCAGTCTGTCCTCCAACGGGGAGGAGTCCGGTAGAGTGGTGCCTGTAGGGATTGCTTGCAGTAGTGCATGTCTAATTTGGACATATCGAAATGTCTCGGTGGGGCCAAGATTGTACTGTTGTTGTAGGTGCGGAAACGGTATTACTGTGTCAGTGTCCCAGAGGTCTCCTACTGTAGAGATGCCAATGGAATCCCATCGCTCAAACCCCTTACAGCCCCTCAGGTTTCCCAGTGTCTTTGTGTCCCACAAGGGGGTCATTTTTGTGATTCGACCTGCCCATCCTAGACGGGCCTGTGCCATGTGCCAGAGGGTCGCCGTGTGTTTGGTCGGGCCAGTCAGGGTCTTCAGTTGTGACTTGTTGTAGAGCACAGACAGCATACAGTCCGTCCCAAGTTGCGACCAATCCGCCCGGTAGGCCGGGTCGTCTTTCGGGGCGTGAATCCAGTAGTTTATAATTTTGAGTTGGGCAGCCCAATAATATAGCTGAATGTTGGGGAGCGCTATGCCCCCCTCGTACCAGCTTTTTACAAGCTTGTCGTACGCTATACGTGCCGGACCCGTATTCCAGAGCAGGACAGTAACCAGTGCCACAATCTGTTGAAAGTAGCGCGGTGGTACCAGGTGGGGAGTATTTTCGAGGACATAAAGGAGCCTCGGGAGGGCCATCATCTTGTATAATGCCGCCCTTCCCAGTAGGGTCAGGGGCAGGGCCGCCCAATGTTTAACATCTGCTCGCAGGCGATCTATGGGTGGCTTCAGGTTGTGAACAAAAAAGTCTGCTTCCCCGCTTGTGATAACAATACCTAAGTATTTGAATGAAGTCGATGCCGTAAGCAGCGGACAGTTCCCCTGTATTCTCGGCGCCGGGCCTTTCAAGGTATATAAGGTGGATTTTGACCAATTTAGAGTGTAGCCCGATGTTCGCCCGTGCGTGTCACATAAGTCTAGAAGGGCTGGGATGCCGGTATCAGGTGTGGTCATGTAGATGAGCATGTCGTCCGCGTATAGCGAGACTTTGTCTTCCCACCCCTCCCCCCATTTGATTCCCGTGAACAGGGGTGTGGATCTGATCTGTATTGCCAGAGGTTCGAGTACCAGTGCGAAGAGTAGGGGGGACAGGGGGCAGCCCTGTCTAGTCCCTCTGCCCAGTGGGAAACTCGGCGAAATGTGGCCGTTGGCTACTACCTGTGCGACGGGTTTTGTGTAAAGCAGTCGTACCCATGCTATGTATTTTGGACCAAATCCCATACGCTCCAGTACCATGAAGAGATATTCCCACTCTACCAAGTCGAACGCCATTTTAGCGTCGAGAGAGAGAATCACAGCCTGCTCCGTGAGGAGGTGCGCTCGGGCCAACACTCCGTGTACTCGCCTTAGGTTCATCGCAGTGCTTCTATGGGGCATAAAGCCCGACTGATCAGGGTGGATCAAGGTATGGAGGTGGGGCAGTAGGCGGGTAGCTAGAAGTTTAGCTAGTATCTTGGCCTCGATGTTCAATAATGATATCGGGCGATACGAGGTACATTCTGTCGGGGGTTTCCCCGGTTTGGGTATCGTTACAATCGTCGCTGTGCGTTGATCGAGCGGCAGCTCTAGTCTGTCCCTGCTCTCTAAGTACATGGCCAGTAGTGGAGCACTGAGGTGTGGGGCCATGGACTTGTACCACTCCACCGGTATCCCGTTAGGGCCCAGTGCTTTACCGGACTGTAGCGCCTGGATCGCCAGCTGGATCTCTTCCTCCGTCGGGTCTAGTTCTAGGACGTCCCTATCCTCTTGTGCGATGCTGGGGATAGTAATGTCTGCGAGAGTTTCCGTTGCCATCTGCCGTGTGACCCTTCGTTCTGGTGTGTATATTGCCCGATAGTGTCGTGCTAACTCGCAAACTATTTCTTCTGGGTGTACCAGTGTTCGCCCCTCCTCTGTGTGAAGCCTTTGAATACCTCTCGTTCCATTCCCTCTCCTATCCAACCAGGCCAGCATACGACCCGCTTTATCACCCACGTCGTAAACCCTATGGCGAGTGTTTGCTATATACCCTTTCTCAGTCGTTTTGAGGTGTGCTAGGTATTGTTGTTGTCTAATCGTGAGGGTGTGTGTCGTGGACGGGGAGGGGTCTGCCATGTGTGCAGTATTTGCTGTGTCGAGTGCAAGTTCTAAGTCTGTGAGGTCCTTCCGTGAGTCCCGTTTGTGTCCCGTAATCGTGGAAATGGCCGCCCCCCTGAGGACCGTTTTGTATGCCTCCCATAGAGTGGAAGGTGACACCACTGTGCCAGTGTTCTCCGCAAAATACTGCGTTGTCACCAGTTTCAGTTTTTTCCGAATCTTGGGGATTTTTAAAAAATTGGGGTAGATCGGGTAAATTCGGGCCTTTCTTTTCCCCCCGGTGGTAAGCGATAGGAGAATAGGAGAATGGTCTGAGATTCCCCTGGGTAGTGTGTCTACTTTGTCTACCATATCCAGTCCCAGACCCAACGCCATGAAGTAATCTATACGAGAAAGGCTATTATGTACCGCCGAGTAATAAGTGTATTGTGTGGTCTCAGTGTGCAAGTGACGCCAGATGTCTGTAAGGCCTAGTGCTTCCACAAAGTCCGACAGCGGTGCAGCATCTCGGGGTCGGGACCTAGAGGGAAAGGTATCCTTAAGTGGATCCATGATTGCGTTAAAGTCCCCCCCAACAATCGTGTCACCATCGGGGAGATCAAGAAGGAACCTGCCCAGTGCTGGCAGGGCCACAGAGTGTAGGGCTGGGGGAATATATACTGATATTACATTAAGAGCCTTGCCCTCCCACTGTCCATGGATCGCAGCAAAGCGGCCCTGGTCGTCTGCCACACTGCGGGTTACAATAAAGGGGGAAGACTTTCTCCCCAGTATGCCTGTTCCCCTGGAGCCAGTAGTGAAGTCTGCGTGTACCGCCATTGTGTAGCCACGTCTGTCTAGAGCTTTGCAGGTGGACCCCGTGAGGTGGGTTTCTTGTAGGAGGACTATATCTGGGTTCTGTCGTTTTATGGCCTGCAGGACTAGTCCCCTCTTGATTTTGTCACCCAGGCCCCGGACATTCCACGTCAGCATGCGAAGTGGGGGAACCCCCCCGGCTGTGGAGGAGCCCACATTGGGCGCGTGATTAAGTGGCCTGGCCATTAAGCTGAAGAGGGAGTTTTGCACACAACGTGTGCAGTGGCGTAACCCATGTGTCGATCTGTGCCGCCCTGCGTTGGAGATATACAGATGTCGGGGCGATAGTGCAATGTAGGTGTGAAACGACGACTACAAACAAATTTAAACATCCCAACATGTAAACTTCAATCCCATCCCCCCTCCCTGCTACCCTGCTCCACGGACAAACTCCCGCCCGCTTCCCCAACTGTGCAGAGTGCTTTAACCCTCCCCTATACATCTCACTTGCTCGTGGGGTTGGTGAGTCTCCTTTGGGCACCGCCTGTGCCCACCCTACTCAGCCGCGTCCGAATCACGGCACCCGCGGCCCACACAGTCCCAAAACAACATTGTTCAGTTTCACACCGGAGCCACTTGTCCAGAGTCTAGCGGGTCTCTCTCAAGATCCGATTCTATTTCTTCCTCGCCTCCCTGATGCGGCGGAAGGGAGGACTGACTGGGTGTTGGTCTTTCAGTACGGTGTCGTGGTCGGTCTCGCTGTGAGCAGTGTCGCTGTCCCGTCGGTCTCCAGCCCTCCAGCCATTCTTGAGCCACCTCTGGTGTGTCAAAGAACCAAGTCTTTCCCTCGGCCACTATCCGTAATTTAGCAGGGAACATCATGGAGTATGGCAATTCTCTGTCTCGTAGTGCCTTTTTGACCTCCGTGAAGGATTTGCGTCGCCTGGCCACCTCCGCCGTGTAGTCCGGAAAAAACGCTAAAGTCGCATTTTGAATCCGTACTGGCGGCGAGTTTCTTGCCGCTTGTAGAATTGCGTCTCTATCTCTGAAATTAAAGAGCCGGGCCAGTACCGGTCTTGGTGTTGCCCCGGTCTTGGGCGGACCCCCCGGGACTCTGTGTGCTCTCTCTACCGAGAAGAATTGAGATAGGCCTTTGGGCTGGAGTTTGCTTTTGATGAGGTCTTCTACATAGAGGTCCATGGCCCCTTTCCCTTCCGTCTCAGGAAGTCCAAGGATACGTACGTTGTTGCGTCTTGAACGCCCTTCCTGGTCGTCCAGCTTGTCGTGGAGGAGCTTGGTCACTTTCTGCATCCTTTCCATTGCCACTTGTAGCTCCGAGGTGTCCTCCACGAGCGATTTTGTGACCACTTCTACCTGCGAGACCCTTTCCGCCATTTTGTGAAAGTCCGCTCGCAGCAGGGAGACATCTGAGGAGATGGCGCCCACCGTCGTTTTCACCTCTGAGAGCGTTCTCATGATGTCTTCCAGCGTTATTTTTGTCGTTTTTTCTGCTTCTTGGGCATTCCCTGTGGAGGATCGCCCAGTATTCTGTTGTTGACCCTGGTGTCCATAGGCGAATTTGTCCAATTTACCTTGCGTGGACCCACTCCTGAGGCCTTTGCCCGCCATGGTGCTGGGGCCTATGAAATCCAGTGATAGGCCCTGCGGGACCGTGACCTGCGCTCCGTCCGAAGTCGCCGTTAGTGGGTGTTAGCCAGAGAAGTGTAGTTTGGTAGGTGGCGGATGGAGTGGCCCCCTCCGGTGTCCGCGGAAGCCTCCCTGTGTGTCAGCGCGGGTGTCGGTGAGTCACTGGGATATTCTGAGTTGCTGCCCCCGATGCACTCTTTCAGGGCTGGAATGGCTCCTGTGCTCCTCACCCCCCCGTCCACAGCTGACAGCGTTGGTTCTGGGTCCGGGCAGCCGCCCCCCCGCTCCCCGAGTTTTCTGCCTCTGTGTCGGTGTTGCCGGCAGTATGCGGGTCCTAAGGGTCCCCTCTGAGGTCCACCAATGCTGCTGGTATGGCGCCTTCCCCCTGGGGCACCGACGTTGCCTCCCTCAAGACTGGGGCGATAGTGTTGTTCTCACCGATGGTGCCCCGTGGTGCTCCGCCGTCCGCTAGGCTCTCGCGCTGAGGGGGGTGTCTGTACCGCTTCGCGCGGCCGAGATTGGGGTCCCACTGACCTTGGTGCTGCTCCGGTCCCGCTTGGTGATCGCGGTAGTCCTCGCGCCACTGGATGACGCCGGGGGTGTCAGGCTTGCTCCGGGTTCCGGGCAGGTACCGGGGTGCTTCCACTTTCCACAGCCGGCCCGGCCTCACTTCCGCCGGGGCCCGGATGTCACTCGAGACCGGTGCTGTTCCTCCGGTCCTAGGCCCTGACTTGTCAGACGACGTAGATCAGGCTCCGGTGCGCCGATTCCCTCACAAATTGGACCGGTGACACCGCTTGGGTTCCGGACCCGAACGCCGCCGCTTCAGGCGTGCTAGGTGTCGGATTAATATGACGGATTTATCAGAAGGCTGCAGTGCCCTCGGGAGCTCTCACTCTAGGCGTCCGCCATGCTTGGCTGCTAGCCACGCCCCCCCATAGCTAATATTTTTATATGCTTTAAGACAAGACCAAATACGATAAAAATCCCCAATACTATACTTAAAAATTGGCCATTATCAAAATAAGTTTCAAACACAGTTCCTTGATGTCAATAGCTCCGTCCGGGGCTATCACGGCATCGTGAACAATAAATACAACAGTTCTGGCTGGTCGGCGGGTCACGGGCCAGCTACAGTGTCGGGAAGACCCGCCAACAGTACCGGTGAGAAATGCAAGGCAATGGGGCCCTTGAAGTCACTCGTGTTGCAGGTCGGGCACCTCTCTGATGGAATCAGAAGCACTGGCGCTGATAGGCCTTGGGTGCTGTGGTGCGAAGTGCAGCGGTGCGGTGTGTGGTGCCCTCAGGTCACGGTGAGAGCAGCAGATGGGTGGCGGTGTCAGCTGGCATCGTCGGTGAGACCAGGGTCGTGGTGCGAGATGAAGGTGGTGCTCGTAGGTCACGGGGCAAGCAGCGTCGTCGTTGTCGCTGAAGCGCTGTCGTCGACTGATGAACAGGAGTCGATGGCACCGGCGTCGGTAGGCCATGGCTGGGGTACGGGATGAAGGCGGTGCATCGTGTGACTTACGAGCGGTGCCCTCAAACCACAGTGCAAGCAGCGGAGTAGACTTTGGCATGGAGCGGCTCGGTGGTGCCGTCAAAAGGCGTCATCGGTGAGACCAGGGTCGCAGTGCGGCATTGCGGCGGTGCTCTCTGCGGTGCCAAAGCTTCGGCGTCAAGCGAAGCGGTGCGGTGCCCACAGGTCGCTGTGCAAGCAGTGGCTCAGTGGCGGCGTCAACAGGCATTGTCGGTAAGAACAAGGTTGCGTTGCGGCGGTGCCTTCAGGACACGGAGTCGGCAGCGGCATTGTAGACGTCGTCGAGTTGCCAGTTGCTGTGGAGGGAGTTCCGTGGGCGGTGAGGTGTGGGAGGGTGGGGGTAGTAAACACCGGAATATGGATGAACGGAGGTAAGTAAACATTTAAATAAATTAAACAAATTTTGTTGCGCGCTCTGCATGGCATTTTGCGATGCAGCTCGCGCAACAAAATTCATTTTATTTATTTAAATGTTTACTTGCCTCTGTTCATCCTTATTCCGGTGTTTTCTACCCCCCATCCTGCCCCTCCCCGCCTCACCGCCCCACTGAACTCCCTCCACGGGCCGCTACTGAGGGTTGCTTTTCCTCTGTAGCACAAAACACACAGTCCGCAGTGCTGCGGGCAGAAGAGCTTGAAGTCTTTGGGGTTCCTGAGACTTCATTAACAGGGGGCAAGCTCTACCTCAAGCCCTTGGAGAGACTCATAAATTAGGTTGTAGAATGTCCAGTCCAGGCCTTTCACTGCCCAAGACAGATGCAGCCACTGCAGGTCAGCCCAGCAAAGCACCCAGCAAAGCAGTCATTCATTTTGGCAGCTTCTCCGGCTCTCCTTCCTGGCAGTCTTCTTGTTCCAGATGAGTTCTAAAGTTCAAGGGTCTGGGCCCTAGTATTTGAACAAAAAAATCCTTTAATCTTTCAGGCAGAGGGTGTCTGTGTCCGACCAGAACCAGTCCGGCCTACTCTGGTGTGATTTCCTGGCAGGAGGTGGAGAAGGCATTGTCAGAGGCAGACCAGGCCCTCTGAGGTGCAAGGAAATCTCCCCCCCTCTTCCCCCATCACAGCCCAGGTCTATTCAGCCCCTTCCTGACTTACCTAGACTATCTGGAACAACACCCGCTCCCCAGCCTTCCGTCATCCAAAACCCAGACAAGCAATCCACATTCCAGCAGAGGCACACAGGACAGCCAAGCAAAATAATACCCACTTTCTAAAAGTGGCCTTTATGAACTCAAAATGAAAAGGGCACCCACGCTAAATGCCGCGTCTTTAGATTCTGAATTCAGGCATACTACACTTAATTTCCTTACCTCCTTCCCCGGGTCCATAGGGTTTATAAGATGCTATAAATGAACGACCCGCTCCATCCTACCGGGGAAGGGGTGACCTTACAAAAGTGAAGAGCGAATTTGGCTGTCTTCACTATCAGGACACGTCACACACACACTCGGGCATGTCCTGCCTTTCACATACAATGCACCTTGCCCGTAAGGGTACCTTGGGCCAACTTCAGAGGCATCTGACATGTCAGAAAAGGGAAGGTTCCGTGACGGGCCAGTGTGGGCATGGGCCGCGTCAACATGGCAGTCGCAACTGCGCGCAGACTCTGCGATGGCAGGTCTGAGATACCTTTGTCCGTGCTACGTGTGTTGGTGGCACAATCCGTGTTCTAGGCCCATGAGTAGCATTTGAATCACAAGCCCCGGCACCCATAGTGCATTTACTAGGGACTGACATGCAAATCAAATATCCAATCGGGAAAACATCAATCCATAACATATTTTACCACAGGAGCACCTGCACTTTACCACTGATCAGCAGTGCGAAAAGTGCGCAGAAAAGTTACGCCAGCAAAAACAGAGTCAAAACCGAGAGGTCAGAAAGCAAAAACTCAGGGGAAACGCCAAAATATGCCAAGTCCAACAGCCTCTCTGCCCTCTACCCAAATGCCATAGGAGGAGGGTCTGAGGAAGCTCAGGGAGGACAGAGTCAAGTCAGATAGCAGCAGAGGTTTTCTAGTCAACCGGGGGAGGGGCAGGCAGGCAGCATAAAGTCACTCAGAGGCCACCAAGTCCCCAAACCACACCATTAGCATTGTGGAAAGTCTCACCAAAAGGCAACTCTTGAACAGCATACGTTCTTAAAAAGACCTAATGAGGCAAAACTGCTGGCTGCACTGTCCAAACAGAATAAAAAATCAATTAAGCCAAAAACAATGCCAACCACAGGGAATGGGTCACCTTTGTTTCCTCAGACCAGTTGAAGATTCAAAAGCTGATCCGAAGGAGAAAACATGATGCAAGACCGCCCCGGTTGATGTGTGGGGGAATGGTTCAGCCAGTCAACTTTAAGTGGCCAAGAGGCTGCTCGGGCAGCAAACACTGTAGAAACACTGGCCCAGAGAGTGCCTTTGAATGGAGTATATTTTTTAAAACACAATTTGGCAGTCAGGTGTGTTACAAAAGTAGACTTTATCAGCTATGAATCATCCATCGTCCTGAGGAACTAAACTGGTCCTTAATATTCTCCTATTGTACTGTGATATTTTCATTTACATTTGAAAGCTGTGTGCCGCGGATTTTCTTGAGATTGATCAGATCTGGATGACTGAGAGGAGGAATCATCTACGGAGTGGTCATCTCTCCGAGTGGTCCTCGAAAGGTCAGACACATTAGTTGCCCCTTAGCAGGGCCGGCTTTAGGCATGTGCAAGTTGTGCGCCTGCACAGGGCCACCAAACCACCTGGGGCCACCACGCCAATGTATATCCTTAATATAATAATCCTTTGAGGATGGATACATATTTGTGTGGCGGACCCTGGCAGGTATTTGGCGGCCTCCGGCTCTGTTCCACTTCCAAACACCCTGACTCCCCCCTCTTCACTGGCCTCCGCACCGCCCAGACCCCCTCTTCCGGGGCCCCCTACCTACGCTCCCTGCCCAGGGCCTCCATGAGCCTAGAGCCGCCCCTGCCCTTAGCTATGGTCCAGACGGAGAGAGCTGCTAATCTTCTCCGTCTCCAAATGTGGTAGCTTGAAGGTTTCTTTTTGAGCAAGGAAAGTGGATTCCACCATCATGACTGCCAAGAAAGCAGACGCCATAGAGAGCTCAGTTCCCAGCTCTCTTCTCCCATAGCGCTTCTGGGGTTGTTCAAATTATTTTACACCGTGTTACGACGCATGCAATGAACTTGCACAACTTTTTAAAACCAAAATGCACCATAGGCAACAGCACATTTCTAACAAATTCTCTTTTACACACACAGACATTTGTTCAAACAAATTCACTTCCATCCCTGAACACCATATACAAGAAGCACTGTTTAAAATAAAACAGTATGGCAGAATCCCCTTGTAGGTATGCGAAACCTTCAAATGTTTCCGGGCCACTCAGCCCCATGTTAGTCTGCTCTTCTGCACATGTGACTCCAGACCACATTGATACCCCAAACAGTCCAAACAGTGCTTGCTAAATCTCTCCTCAAGCAAACTGCACTTTAAGAACCTAAGAACCTCTACAGTGAAATGTAAACAAAGTCTTGCTGAACACTGTACTCTATAGAACTAGCAAAATATGCACAAGGTATCAAGCCTCAGCTTCTGGAAATTTAGAAAGTGGTACATCTAAAAACAGCAAGTGACTAGGCACCTCTATAAACATGTGTGGTTGGCTGAGTGTTATATCTGTTCTGACGTAGGAACCATTGCACGAGTGACCTGGAGGGGTAGCCGTAGGCTGGAAGAGGTATAAGAGTAATCAGGCATTAAGCTGCTGACTATGATTTACTCTGCCTGTCACATTTTACTGTGTCATGGCTGTAAACAAACTGGTTGTACTAGATTTAATGAGGCTACGAGACCTACAGCCTCTACTCGAAAATGCCTTTTACCTGCATGGTCACACAAGTGAATTTGGTTCCTATTGTAAACCACCAATACGACTGGTTAACAGGAGTTAAAACAACCCCTGTGTTTCCTGAGGTGAAGAAATAAGTAAAACAGATTTCGCTGGTTGCCTTGCTCCACAACACCTGGGCCATAGGTGGTCCAATTTTAACATGCCTCAAGCGTCAATTGAGTACTTATTTTATTTTACACGTTTACACTATTGCAAGGGTTGAACACTTCCTCTTCTTTTTCTCTTTTGGCAGATCTGCATCCACGTTCACTGGAAATACTCATTTATTCTTTGCTCAAGACCTAAACTAAGATTTCTCAAAAAATGGCCGCAAACCAGGCAGACCAGAAGGGATAGGGTGGTTCACCACCAGTTTAAGGAAACAAAAAAACCAATTGAATAAACATCTAAGGCATCTGCGAACTCGAGGCCCAGAATCTACTCAGGACATTCTCTCACTAATATCAAAAGCAAGAAAAGACCTCAAAAGAGACTCCAAGGCAGCCAAGAAAGCCTTCAGAGAAGAACTCTGGGCAAAACTCCTCCATGCCAGCAACCAAAAAGACTCAAAGCTCTTCTGGGATATAATCAACCAGCTATCGAACGGCAAGAACAGGCACTTCAACTCTGACGTAATGGAGGACACTTGGAAAGCACACATCGAGCAAACATATAATGACACCCTACCCTCAGGAGCTAAAAATCAGGAAATCCCCACTGCAGAAACAGTTGATGACATACCAACAATCGAACTGTCAGAACCACCTCTGCAGATTTCCCAAGATCGGGTCCTTAAAACCATAAAAAATCTAAGGCCTGAAGGACCCCCAGGACCTAACGGATTGCCTAACGCATTATTCCGGCATGATCCCTTATTCTGGTCTGATATCCTTACTCCATTATTCACACATGCACTATTGTCAGGTACGATCCCAGACTCCTGGAGAGGAAGCATCCTTAATCCTATACATAAATCTGGTCCACGTTCAGATCCTGCCAATTACAGATTGATTGCACTCATCGATGTTGAAGCCAAAATCTACGCCTCCAACCTGCTAGCAGAGTTAGAAGACTGGGTGAGCCACACAAACTTGATGCCAAACACACAAACAGGATTCCGGCCTGGAATGGGCACCCTCACCAACATCTCTGCGGTCACACTCCTTGCCAATCAAGCCATGGCCAAATCCCGCTCCCTCTATGCCTGCTTTATTGACCTTAAAGCAGCATTTGATAAAGTACAGAGGGCAAAGCTGTGGGCCAAAATGCAAAGCTTGGGCGCACCAACAAAACTCTTGGAGGCAATTATAAACCTTTACTCGGATACATGGGTCCAAATCAAAAAAGGAGACGGGTGCAGCATAACAAGTAAGATCCAAACTAAAAACGGGCTGAAACAGGGGTGCGTGCTGGCCCCCTGCCTCTTTAACATCTATACCGCCGACCTCGAGAAATACCTTCAACAAGTCCAAACCGACCCCCCAAAACTGGGCAAAATACCAATCACCAGCCTTCAATACGCAGATGATATCGTCCTTCTATCACAAACACCGATAGGCCTTCAACGATCAATGACCCAACTCGGAGCATACACCATTGCATCCCAATTAACAATCAACCGCAAGAAAACTAAGGTGCTGTGCTTCTCAAAACATCATAAAAAAGGGTCAAAAGGCAAATTCATCTGGAACCTGGGTGACAAACCAATAACCCAGGTGGAATCTTACAAATATCTAGGGTTTCAACTTGACCAAAACCTTAACTTCAAACACCAGCTGAATCAAGTGAGAACGAAAGCAAAACAACTTCTCTACGCCTTTAAAACTTTACAAAGGAAATTAAAAGGCAGCTCAACAGGCCATGTGTTGAAGGTAATCGCAGCCAAATTTATACCAACCATATCATATGGGTCAGAAATAATGCATACAATAGACGCAGCCGCCCTTAATCAAGCCCAATCAAGCTTCTTCAAGAGGTTGTTCTTAATCCCCCAGCACATTTCTCAAGCTCAGATTCGACTGGAATACGGGCTAAAAAATCAGAAACCAGCCAGACAAGGGGCAGTCATCAAATACTACTGGCGGATGAGGCAAGCAGAAGATAACACATTAGCCCACTACTGCTGGGAAGAAATCGAAAAGCAAGCGATGTTAAATAATTCCATCGTCACGGTCCTAAAAGCTTCACTCAAGGACTTACACCTCGAAGGGGTATGGCACACAAACACCCCTTTTTCTGGCTTCAAAAAGGCAGTAAACAGCGCATCCAAACAAATTTCACAGCTAATGGATAAAACGGCATTCTCAAAGAAAAAACACGCTTGGGCAGTGATTAGTTCTTACCAGTCGCTCAAACCACAACCATACTTGTTAGACCATTTTTCATAACATAAAAAACACTATCTGACCATGCTACGACTGGGGTCATTCCCTACGAAGGACCTAACCCCAAAATGGAAACAAGTATGGTCAACAAAAGAATGCCGGCTGTGCGGACAAGGAGAAGAGAGCCTCTTACATCTACTATGCATCTGCCCTACACTACTAGAAATTCGGAAAAGGGTCCTCCGCAAGTTGCTGATAAAAAATCAGCTACGGACATGCAGAGCGGCAGTTATATATTGTCTTGGAGGCCACTCCATTGAACTTTCTTGCAAAGCCATCATGCTTTGGAAAATGGCAGCCAAAGAATTAGACAACAAACAAGAATGAACTGGAGTGGTTCAGTTTAGACCACTTGGACCCTTGTTCATCCCCTGCATTAACACAAATTCTGGGCCCCCGGTGTACAGCATCGCCTCTCTCTGTTCAAAACTTCTTTTAACATGAAAGTTTTACTTAATGTATTTTCTATGGACGATTATTCAGGTCGTGACAGCATTGTGTTTTCATTTCTTTTTTGTTAGCTCCTTTTTAACCCTCAACATTTTATCCAATTAAGTAACCTTGTATCTTTTTTTTACATGTTTGTATCATTGAACTTTCTCCATTCTTTTATGATTTTTAACTAGATCAAATAAAAGTATTTTTTGACTGACTGACTACTCATTTATGTACAATTTCTTTTGAAGATTTGGAATGGACTGCTGGGTAAAGCACTGTAGTTGAATAACATAGCACTCTAACTAAGCATATCAGATTAAACATAGTACTTCAACTATTCTATGGCTGGGCTTCTAGGGGTGTCAACCGCCGCAGCCCAGGGCTTATGTGATGGAGGTGTTAGAAGTGGTCCATGTTCAATTAAATTCAGATCAAACACACGTGCGTGCATAATTGCTCATCTTCACCCTTCGAGACCTCGGGTATTTTACCCCAGCTGGGTCTGTTACCACCAGGCTGGCTGACTCGATATACAGCCCCTCTTCAGCTCCCAGACAGATGCAGACACTAGGTCTCACTCTTCTGAGAGCTCTGGTGGCACATTCCTCTCACAGGCCACTGCTCCATCATCAAACTGAATGCTCTCCCCGGCCCACTTGAGGTGGGATACAGGGAAAGCTTGAACGTGAGCTACACTGCAGATGACATTATCTCTTTCAAGGCACAGTGGTCACAGTATCCAGGCAGTTTCGAGACTGGAGGGGAAGTGGGTCAGCGGGTTTGGGTCCCAGGTGGAGACGATGCAGGATCTTACTTGGTTGATGGTGCGACCTTGGATACATCTTTGGGCACCTACCCTGTGATTTTGTGTGAATCGCAGCTGGCAGCAAGAAGCACTCTGGTTCCATGGGCTGTATGCAGAATGCAGATTCCAGCTGTGCATAGTGCTGCTCCTGGACACCGGTATTTTGCAAGGTATAGAAGACTGCATGACTTTGAGTTTCATGCAGGCAATGTTTGTGGAAATATCAGGAAAATAAACAGTAAACACCAGCCCACAGGGCCATAAAACAGGCCAACAAGTATTCAAACAGAGTGCCCACTTACTGTCCTGAAGGCTAGCCCTTTGGCTATTGACTGATTGCCCTACAGGCCAGTCTTACCCTGAATACAAAATGGTGAACCGAGAAGCACAGTAAAGTGCCATAGGAGATAATCGACTGTTGTTGACATTAGCATGAGTAGAGTGTATTTCTATGGTTAACGGAATGCATGAGGCTAATAACCAGGACATGTTTGAAACCCCACACTTCTCTTGCAAAATAATCCCAGCCCTTTGCTGCATCCCAAGCAGAAATGAGAAACCTCATGGGGTATTCTGCAGAGCTGTATGGTGTCGCTCAAAGCGCCGGACGGTTTGCCCGGGTTCTTATTACTGCACCTGGAGCGGGCCACGTTGTTAATGGCACGGGGTCCGAACTTGACCTGAAGGTACATTACACAAAGACACATTCATTTTTGGTAGGTAAGGGGAGATTATATTATTTGCCCAGATTCACAGGATGTTGAGCCGACACCGAGACTCGAACCAAGGGGCATATTAGCAAGAACCTTGTTAAAATTATCGCTGTTTAAACTGCCGCTAAAACAGCGATAATGGGCTTGCTAATATGCGCTATAGAATTTCAATAGAAGCCCGGGTTAGATGTCCTGCACATCTAACCTGGGCTTCTATTGGAATTCTATAAAGCATTTTAGCAAGCCCATTATCGCCTTTTTAGCTGCAGTTTCCTGCCGCTAAAACAGCGATAATTTTAACGAGGTTCTTGCTAATGCTCCCAGGTTGTCCAGCTTCCAATGTCGCCAGCTCTGGCAGTTACGCCACATCCTCTTCAAACTTCACATACTTCAAAAAACAGTAAGGCAAACAGTACATACAGAGGCACTGCAACCCACGCACGAACTGCACATTTTCCGTAGTGGGCAGTGGAGGGTTATTGCGCAACTGAAACACTTGAGAAAATAAATACAAACAACATTGTGCGAGCTTCTCAGCAAGAACCATGTAGAAATCTATCAGGCATGGCATTGATCCCCATAAATAACGTACGATCCATGGTTAAAATCTGCAATAGAAGTCACTCCATCTTTCTGCGGGGTGTGTTAGGTGCCGGTCAAACCTCGATATAGCTCAGTAGGGAGGGCAGCGGGCACCGCTCATTATGCCAAAGAAATGATGGTAACGAGGTATCAAACAACCGCTCTATAATTCCCTAGAATAACCCCTACCCCCCAAACAAATGTGAATGGAAACTCACTGTGGAAATACTGGAACATGAGCTTTATATTTTAAATATGATTTACTTAAAACCAGGGCACGAGTCCTAAAAAGAGAAGTGGGGGGGACGCTGTCACCGGAAGTGACGTCACGACAGGGAGTAATGTCACAAAAGGTGCGCGCCGATCTCGTCCCAGAGAGGCCAACGAGTGAAGTCCAGCTGTTTAGCAGGGGGGACGGCGTCCACCCGGTAAAAAAATTGGGGGGACGCCGGCCACCCGCGTAGTACCCAGACTCGAGCCCTGCTTAAAACAATGGGTACGATGTCCTCAAGGACTCGACTGCTGGCTGCAAAGGCTTCCAGAAGGTGAGCAGGTAGCGGGTGGACAGGGCAATCATTTTTTATTACAGGGCTGTCATTGGCAGCGCTTCGCGCCACTCGAGCTTCCAAGGCCGCATATTGGAAGTGCTTTGTGCCACTGCAGATTGATGACCCTGTGACCAATCAAAGTACATTGATGCAGCGTGGGGAGATTAGAAATACATGTTGGATGATAAAATATATAGTACGCGAGCAGTGAATGATACTCATGCACACACAAGACAATAGCCCACAAACGTACAGACAGGGAGTTCCGACTGACAGCACACCGGCCTTGATGATGCTGATACTGCTGAGGTGTGGTGGCGCTGCCCCAGGGGCCCCAAGCAAAGGGGCCCCAATTGCGACCCCTAATTGATGTTCATGCATAATCCTCTCCTCCGTGTCCTTAATAGAATTTAAAAATCTTGATACGGCAGCTTGAAAATGTTTAATTTGCTAATGTGTGAATCGAATGTGGTCTCTTGAACACAAAGGACGCGCACTTTCTACTTCAACCTTGTAGGTTTTTTCAAATTCGGCTATTTTTGATGACTTGTTGCAAAAAAGGAGATTCCACTAAGTTTTTTTGAACATGGCAATTATTTTAATTCATAAAGCATGTCTTTAGAAATTATCATCATTTCCAATATAAAGTTCTTTTGAAATCAATAGAATTCCGCGACGTTACATTATGCCCAATGCATTTCGGGTTGTCAAGGAAACCCTTCGTCAGGGGCCTGTGGCAAACGAAAAACATACAAGACCTTAGCATTCAAAAGTGAAAATCGTGACATTCAGGCAGAAATTACAGTTCATGATTTACATCCTGATCATACTCAATGCAAGTTCTATCTAATCACGTCAATAACAATCCGATACAAAAAACATAAGTGTGCGTAATCAAACAGTATAAGTCCATATGTACCGAAAAAGATGGGAGAGGTTTGGCGCATGGGTGTAAAGAAAATGCGGGTTGCTGTTCGAGGGATTAAAGGATTAAAAGATTAACATGCAGCGCAATAACTTACGGACTGTACACGGTCGCGGGGCTCTCAGTCGTCACTTCCAAACGCGGAAGAGCACGGATACAGGGTTAGCCTATCAGATTGGTTTTTGTAGGATAGTGACAAAGTCACGTGATCGCGAGCGCACAGAAGTAAACAGTGCGTTCGGTATATGTGCCGAAAAAACTATTTGGGATAGGATGAGAGAACGTTTCGAAAAACGGACTTGGTGGTATGATAAAAATGAAACAAATTAAATACTTAGACAAGAAGTCTAAAAGCATTAGTGTGAAGGTTCCGATCACGTGATCAAGTGAACTGAGATATGATAGGTCAATATTTCAAACCCATGGAGAGGGAAAGCGATTGTTAGTGCATCGCGTTCCAGTGAAAGATGGAAAAAAGACTGTCTTCGCAAAAGTTACAGTGTATCAAACATCATATGGTGAATCATCACAAAATACACAAAATTGATGAAAATATATAAAAACTAAACAATATGAATTTATGATTGAAAATACAGTTACTGAACATTGACCAAAATATGGTCCATATGGAATTTAGTTGTGGCATAGTATATCATATGGTTGATGAGGAAATAGGGTCAGCCTAACAAGTCTGACGTTGTGCATGTGTGCATGCGGATTTCTTGGTTGGTTGATTGCTTTATTTCGATATGCATATATCATAAAAGCATTACAAAAATATAAAACAGCATATCATGAATGTGACTGTACATTTGGGATAAAAAGATAAAAACACATTTGATCAGAATAAATTAAGTAAAAAGGAATTAAATTGATATAGACAGTCTTTTTAGTCGAATCAACCAAGCCCATTTTAAGAGCGGATTTCGTATTCTTGGTCCGAATATTGCTCTTATTTTCTGATATCCTTATTTTGATTTTTCGTTCCGTTTGTCCACAGACCAAGTAAAAATCTTCAAACCTAAAAGCTCTTTCTGCTCACCATATTCTCAAAAAACGATTGACACTTTTGAAAGGGCAGTACTTGCCGAAGTCCAAAAAATCAACTTCCGAGAAAAGAAGCAAAGTAATTTAACCAAAATGGAATGGAGCACGATTTCAAACCTAATCAATGATCAGGAATTAACATTTCAAAGAGCCGACAAAATTTGAAATATACAGGTACATGTGACTCCAAGAATTTGATTTATGCAATCAAATGCCCTTGCGGCAAAATATACATTGGACAAACGGAACGAAAAAATCAAAATAAGGATATCAGAACATAAGAGCAATGTTCGGACCAAGAATACGAAATCCGCTCTAGCCACCCATTGGTTAGATTGCAATCACCAAATCGCACAATTGAAATACACTATACTGGAGATATTGCCGCAACGCTGCGACATGGATCCCACAAAACAGCGTTTGCAAGCTGAATTCTTTTGGATTAAAAAACGTAATGCATTGCAACCGACCGGAATTAATGATAGAATTGAAATGTCTTGCTTTTTATAATCCTGAACATGCACAACGTCAGACTTGTTAGGCTGACCCTATTTCCTCATCAACCATATGATATACTATGCCACAACTAAATTCCATATGGGACATATTTAGGTCAATGTTCAGTAACTGTATTTTCAATCATAAATTCATATTGTTTAGTTTTTATATATTTTCATCAATTTTGTGTATTTTGTGATGATTCACCATATGATGTTTGATACACTGTAACTTTTGCGAAGACAGTCTTTTTTTCCTTCTTTCACTGGAACGCGATGCACTAACAATCGCTTTCCCTCTCCATGGGTTTGAAATATTGACCTATCATATCTCAGTTCACTTGATCACGTGATCGGAACCTTCACACTAATGCTTTTAGACTTCTTGTCTAAGTATTTAATTTGTTTCATTTTTATCATACCACCAAGTCCGTTTTTCGAAACATTCACTTCATCCTATCCCAAATAGTTTTTTCGGCACATATACCGAACGCACTGTTTACTTCTGTGTGCTCGCGATCACGTGACTTTGTCACTATCCTACAAAAACCAATCTGATAGGCTAACCCTGTATCCGTGCTCTTCCGCGTTTGGAAGTGACGACTGAGATCCCCGCGACCGTGTACAGTCCGTAAGTTAATGCGCTGCATGTTAATCTTTTAATCCTTTAATCCCTCGAACAGCAACCCGCATTTTCTTTACACCCATGCGCCAAACCTCTCCCATCTTTTTCGGTACATATGGACTTATACTGTTTGATTACGCACACTTATGTTTTTTGTATCAGATTGTTATTGACGTGATTAGATAGAACTTGCATTGAGTATGATCAGGATGTAAATCATGAACTGTAATTTCTGCCTGAATGTCACGATTTTCACTTTTGAATGCTAAGGTCTTGTATGTTTTTCATTTGCCACAGGCCCCTGACGAAGGGTTTCCTTGACAACCCGAAATGCATTGGGCATAATGTAACGTCGCGAAATTCTATTGATTTCAAAAGAACTTTATATTGGAAATGATGATAATTTCTAAAGACATGCTTTATGAATTAAAATAATTGCCATGTTCAAAAAAACTTAGTGGAATCTCCTTTTTTGCAACACGTCATCAAAAATAGCCGAATTTGAAAAAACCTACAAGGTTGAAGTAGAAAGTGCGCGTCCTTTGTGTTCAAGTGACCACATTCGATTCACATACTATTAAGGCACTGACAGACATGGTGTAACAAGGATAGCGCCAACACTAATTAAATACTATTGTCTCATCAAGAAATGGGCGCACGAAGATACTAATAATCGGATGTACCATGTTACAACGCATACCATTACAACTACCTACCATTACAACGCGACCATTACAACGCATACCATTACAACGCATAGCGCTTTGAGGTGCTGGAAAGTGGTAAGTATAATTTACTATTCCAACTCCAGTCCCCGTGGACACTAGGGAAGGTGTTGGATAGTAAATTATACTTATTCCCTATCCTAGAGCGCCCCCCAGCGCAATGCGTTGTAATGGTATGCGTTGTAAAAGTTGCGTTGTAACAGTAGGTAGTTGTAAAAGTTGCATTGTAACAGGTATATACCTAATAATCACTAATTTGCTAATGTGGTCAATTCTAACCACTAGGGCCTCTATCATTAGTTACAGGGAGTGGTATACCTAGGTGTGGGGGATGCCGCTCTGGGCCACTCTGAGCCATTCAGTGTTTCTGGATTTGACTTGGTATGGAAACACTGGGCTAGAAAAACCCTGGCTGGGAAAGGTACTAGAAGAGGGACAGGGTCTCTAGACAGAGATGCAGCCCGGTCCCCACCAGGGAAGACAGACAATGTTCGCCACAAAAAATGCACAGCTTCCCCACTCCCCTGACTCAGTAGTGGTTGCTACAGGGCAGTAGTGGTATGGCAGTGGGGTTTAACAAAAAAAAGAAAATTGCACTTACCTGCTGGCGCCGCCTCTGTCCTTCTTCTGTTCTGTCGATGATGTATGGTCCTACGGAAGTGAAAGCACAGAGGCTCTCAGACTCCCCTAGCCAATTACGACGCTGCTGTCACCAGCATGACAGTAGCGTCATGATTGGTCTGAGTGCTGTGGTTCGGCACTCAGACCGGAAGTGGGAGGCTGTGCGTGTTCTCCACCCGGCCTTGCAATACAGGCCGGGTAGAGAACATGCTAAGTGTGCATGACTGTTTGGCCGGCCCAAGCAGGGGCGGCTCTAAGCTCATGGCGGCCCTTGGCAGGGAGCGTAGGTAGGGTGCCCCGGAAGAGGGGGTCCGGGCGGGGCCCCGAAGAGGGGGGGGTCAGGGTGTTTGGAAGTGGAACAGAGCCGGAGGCCTCAAATCCCTGCCAGGGGCCGCCACGCAAATATGTATCCATCCTCAGAGGATTATTATATTAAGGATATATATTGGCTTGGCGGGCCCTGGGGTTTGGCGGCCCTGTGCAGGTGCACAGCTTGCACATGCCTAAGGCCTCCCCTGGCCCAAGACAGCCAGCCAAACAGTAATGCGCACTTAGAAAGTGCTTACCAGTCCTCCCGCTGCTGGCTGAAAGCCACTCCCCGCCCCTGAAAATAAACTGGGTAAATACGGGGAAAATAAAATGATAATATCATAGTTGTATTATCACTTTATTATTCTTGTGGAGCGACGCTCCTCCACCTTAGTGGCCTGACACCCACCCTGCCCTTTACTCAACCACTGGCTCAGAGCTGATTGTAAATATCTAAGTTAAATTTCTCGAACACGGAGATAACAGACTCAAAATCCGAATTCCGGGTGGTAGTTAAACCCCATGGGTATTATAAATGTGTGGTCCCCGATAATCGACGCAGAGCTACTGGGCGGAATCGCTCTCGTCTCTCCCTGACGAGTTAACAGGAAACTCCAGATGGAATCCTAAATTGTGAATGGGTTTTACGACGTGACAAATCTCGTTCCTCCTTTAACCCAGTGGTGAAATCTGCGTACAGCTGTCCTTTCATCACACACACAACTGCTAAAAGTTGCGATTTTAAAACATGTCTACTTCTTCCCCAAGCTAATTGGCCTTTAATGGTCAATGCCCATTCCGCCATTCCTCCGGTCAGTGCCCTTCTCGGGTGCAGACACTGGACGGCCCCAGAGCTCTGCTCGGGTCCGCTCTTCTGCCGCACGGAGGCCTCCAAGCTGTTCAACTGAATGCCAGAGGCAGCCCGGCTTTCCAAGTAGGGCAGAGGAGCAGATTGGATTCTAGGAAGCCATGATGCGGAAAAATGCGGCATATGACCTATATACAGTCCCAACTGTTAATGGAGCCCTGCAGGGCATGCTTTGTGTTTTATGGAATTCAGTGCATTCTCTGTTCCCCTGCCTCCACAATGACTGATTCTCAGTTTTAGATAATAATGGCCGAACCCATGTGTCATTCAGAAAACTGGCAAGTTCATTTAAAATTCCGCTAGTGGTTCTGTATCTGTCTGCGGTGATGAATGAAGCTTTCGTATCTGTCTGTATTGATAAGTGAAGCATTCATAGCCAGCGTTTTGCTGCTACAACAACACTACTACTTTATAGTCCCTATAGACCAGGAGTGTCCAACGCAAGCAGAGGAAGGCCAGATACATGACAGATTTCAGAATAGCAGCTATACAAATTAGTTAGATTGCATTTTATCGTTCGTAAATCAGCATTATATGGAGAGCTGGAAAGTCCAGCATTGACTTTGGCTCTTCTGGGCTTCCGTTAGACACCTCTGCTATGGAGCAAAGCGGCGATCAGCATGGAAGAGCTGCTTTCAGAAAACCCTACGTTTGCGGTTTCATTCCGCAACCATTCCTGAAGAACGGACTTAATTTTTTTAAAATACTTGAACAGAAAGAGTTGAATCTATGCAGAGAGAGAAAATGCGAGAGCAACATTGCTCGTGTAGACACATTACAAGAGGCGGCCAGTCCGGTATAATAGAAAAGGCTCTTTAAAGCAAACGGGTGAAGATAAGGATAACAAGCTGGCAAACATAAACAGTAACAAGCATTGGCATAGCCAATTGGTCCTGCCTTTTGGACCTTACCAGTGTTTAGCCATGCACAGGGGCGGATTGGCAAGGCGGGCATTCGGGAATGGGCCGAAGGGCCGGTGCCTCAGTGCCCTCTGTGGGTCGTTTTTTTCTCCCCTGTCCCAGTCCACAGAGAGTGGACTAGGAAAGGGGAGAAAAAAAAACAGCCCACAGAGTGCACGGAGACAGAGACTGAGAAAATGAAAGCAGCCTCGCTGTGCGGCCAGACAGCGATTGTCAGCTGTGGCCTTTCCTTCACCCCTGCCCTGCCAAGCAATCAAGCTGAGGGGTGATTGTTTGCAATAATCGGCCTCCCTGGGGGCCAGGTGTTTCTCAGGCCTTTGAGCCATTTGCACCTCGGCCCCCTGGCGCCCATGCAGCCCAGAAACGGTGTTAGTCTTAACACCTCGCCCACAGCCCTTCACATTCAGGGCATAGTGGGCGAGGAAGAATGGGTCTTGCTGTGGGGGCCTGGTGATGTTTGTTTTATTTATTTATGCGATTTTATATAGCGCGGACTTTACCCGAAGGTGTCAGAGCGCTTCACACTAGGAACAGAAATGAAACATGAGAACATTACAAGTGAGCATGTTACAAGAGCAAACGCTAAGTTACATGAATCAAAAGTGACAATAGTGAGCAACCAAAATACAAGAGGAGCAAACGATACATTACAGGAGGAAAAAGAGATATGTGTGCAGGTTACAAAAGCGTACAAAATACAAGTAGAGGTATAATACTGCAATTGATGGCATACACTCCAGCACAAGAACAAACGTTACGTAGGCAATGGTGGCACTTGTGCAAGTATCTAAAGCAAACAAAAGTGAGAGGTAGCAAACAGTGTGTTACAAGAGAAAAGTGACTTGTGCAAGTTACAAAAGGGTACCATACACAGGTACAGGTACAAGGGTAATACTACAGTAAATGGTAAACGCTCAAACTGCCAGAACACACTGGGAAGGCACTTCCCATGCACCAGCTTCACCT
This sequence comes from Lissotriton vulgaris, assembly GCF_964263255.1. Lineage (NCBI taxonomy): Eukaryota > Metazoa > Chordata > Amphibia > Caudata > Salamandridae > Lissotriton > Lissotriton vulgaris. The sequence continues at coordinate 1,326,131,790 of NC_141687.1, read as the reverse complement.
CAGCCTCCCCGTGGCTACCTGGCTACCTGGCTACCTTGGATGACCCAGAAAGCTGTGTTTTGTGCTCCCCTGCCAGGACATTTTCCCAAGGCCTGGAGGGTTGATTAATTTACTAATTGCAGGGGCCTTACCTCTGTTCATGTGCTCCTGAGCTGAAGGTCTGGGGAGGGCTGAGTAGGTTAGTAATAGCAGGGGCTTTGCTGCTTTTCAGGTGCTCCTGTGCTGGAGGGCTGCAATAATTTTGTGACAAAAAGGGGCCTTGCTATTTTTTTTAGTTGCTCAGCATGTAGGCAATTGTCACCTTGGCCCTGTGTCGTGTGCAAGAACAGTATCCTCCCACTTTTTTTATTTTTTTTGAAAACCTTTATTTGACAGTTTCAACCGGATACTATCCTCCCACTTTCATTCCTTGACTGTGCTAATGGTGTTTCATGAAAGGGCACGCCCCTTGAATGTGGGCCACGCCCCTTAAATATGGGCCACGCCTCTTGAATGTGGGCCACTTTTTTTCGTCAGTGCCCGGGCCGAATTGTGATCCCAATCCGACCCTGGCCATGCAGCACATTATCCTCGGTGCTGTGCAGCCAGGGATTGAAGACCTTTACATTTAATGCAGGTTGGGTCATGCAACCTGGTTGAGGAGTAAAGCTTGCCGCAGGAAACATTTATGGGCACATTCCTAGGCTTTGTAACACAGACCGGGAGACGACCGTCAATAGCACTATAACATTCCGTGTGGGATTATTATTATTATTATTATTATTATTATTATTATGTTTCTTATATAGCGCCAGAATCGACCCCCGAAGGGGTATCTCCGCGCTTGCCTTGGGAACCCGTCCTGGCTTTTTTCCCTGTGAGATAGCCCCTACAGGGCATCCCCAAGGAGAAAGCCAGGCATCCTGCCACGGAGGGCCGTTGTGGAGATTAAGCAAGCTTAATGCCCAGAGTTGCAGAGTGTGAACCCATGATTAGGTCAGGCACCGAAGCGAGAATTATTGAGTCCATGGACATTTGAGCTCAAGACCCTGCCGCGTCGGGAATTGAACCCTGGTCCCGGGTCTGACCTCTGCTTCAGGGTCTGCCTGCTCTAACCAGTGAGCCACACTTCTCCACTAGAGTATTAAACAGCGCATGAGGGTGTTTGGAAACTTTCAGCAATAGAAAGCATTTAACATTGTTGATCACTCATTTACTCCCTTACTCCTGTGTTAGACTGTCTTTGGAAGGATGCAGGGTTAGGATGCACTTAATAAAGGAAGCTTGGTGGTCCGGGAAGGGGTGACAACAATGAATGCGCTAGGCTCGACCTAAACAAGAGCTGCGAGGGGTGTCATTTATGCTGTTGGATAGCGCTTAGAGGCCTCACTCTTGGGTTTTGCCCTTCATCTCTTTAGTACTGCCAGCTTCACAGCTCGGGGTCATCGCACACAGCGGACACAGTGTAACTATAAGAGCCAACTTAACACAAAATGAGTTTTCCTGCTGGTGTCTGACTGCACTGGCCTGTGAAGCGCCAGTACATACGGCAGCAGAGCGCTGCTACGACTGAATCGGTGTGTAGCTTTCATTAGTTCGAACAGGCCCGAGAAAGCATTCATTTTCCTAACAAAGGGGAACACATGAGCAGAGGAAAGGAAAAACAGGAAGCTGGCCCCCAGTCATAATTTCTAAGAACATTAGGACAAATGTCGAAACTCTACTCTTGGCTAGATGCCAGGAGGTGGTGAGGTAGGGGCAGAGAGGGGAGGGGGCGCTGCGTCATCATAAACAGTCTCAGGGGCAATAATTGTAAACGAGGCAAGCCTACCCAAGCAGGGGTCACTCCCCACTGCACCCCCTACAGCCAACACGTATTATGGTCAGGGCACAAGTCGTAAAAAATAGAAGAGGTGGGGGGGCAGGGCTTGGGGGGAGAGAGACACTGTCACCAGAAGTGACGTCACGACAGGAAGTGACGTCACGAAAGGTGCAGAGCTCCTCGTCCCAGAGAGGCCAAAGAGTGAAGTCCAGCTGAATGGCAGGGGGGACAGTGTCCCCCCATTAAAATAAGTGAGGGGACGCCGTCCACCCGCGTGGTACCCCGACTCGAGCCCTGATTATGGTAATTTACACAACTTCCCTACATATACTTCTTTAGCCAACCTGCTTCCCACCTGCTTCTCACATCGGCGTCAGACAATTAATACATGACATACATTACTGCCAACTGCACCCATGCCTTGAGGATAACTCTGGACCAGTCCTGCTGTTCCAAGTTACAGCACTAAGCATGCTGGGGTTTGTAGTTCAATTTTTCTCTCGTGTTAAATATGTGCCTACAATGTCCAGCGTGCTCCTTACTGCTGACTGAAAAACGAGGGCTGTTTCAAAGTCATGACATTGCACCAGTTAACGAGTAATCAGTCCCCACTGGGTACCTAAGCCGACCCCTTTCTGGTGCATCCTTCCTCCGTGGCAGTCGCCTTGTGCTGTGACTGCTCAGCACGCAGTATAAACGAGTCCGAACTCTGGAAAACGCAGCTTACACAAAGAGCCTTTGAAGTCAATACTATAATGTCGGCTGCAATGTCCCTTCCATCTCCGTGTTACCCCTTGCTCTTTGCCACCCATATATAATTAGGCGCACCGTATTATGCGGCAAAGGGTAGTTGATTATGCGTTATGGCTTACTAAATTATGCAGCAAAAACAGGCACATTATGTACTAGAATACAGCACATTCCGTGGCAGTATTATTTGCTCATTTTGAAGCACATTAATACCATCTAAGTAAATGTTTTGGCTCAACAATACGAGGTTAACACTTACATACAGCAACTGAGCAGTGAATAGTTAAGCCTTGCAGAGGGTCTGCCTAGGCACGGCCCCATGTGTTTTTATAGTAAAGTTTGATCAGTTCGAGCCAGAAGCACATCTTTGTTCAAAGATGTAAATTAAGCATCATATGATATATAGGTTATGTGGCAACTCTGGGTCGTTATGGGGAACTACCTTGAGCCTGATTATTCCAGTGGACCATTTTATAATGCATCACAGCCTCAGAAGTGGCTCAAATTCCAGCTGAGCCATTTCCAAAAACAAAGACATTGTTGGCTCAACAGCAAGCCCTTTAATTCTTGAAAGCGTGTGTACTTCGGTTAAATGCGGTCATGTGGCTGAAAACAGACTTTTCAATATGAACCAAAAAAAGGAAACAACACACTATGCCTACAGCCGCATTCGTAAACCTTGGAGGGGGTCCTTTTCTGCTCCCTCCCCCTTGAGGTGGTTTCCGGTCTTGCTTCGCCGCAGGGATCCCAGCCATGAATGTTATGAGCAGGAGTTTCCAGGAAACGTTATCCCCTGTATCGAAAAGCAAGAAGGAGAGAGTCCCAGGAAAACACGTTACAGCAGGACGGCAGCGAAGAGACTCGGTGGCCTGCTTCGTACTATGTAGAGATGTCACAAAAACTTTCCTAACATCTTACCAAGTAATGGTTTAGTCAGACCACCACAGTAGCCCCAGAAGCTGAAGGAAGCGCACAGTTCACCAAAAAACAAGTATGCCCCAGACAAGGCCACATATCACTCTCCCCACATCCTCCCAGCACCCAGTGTTTACAAACAGGACAGTCGTGTCGATAAGGAAGTCATGGAGCCGCCGCACTCACCCCGAGGAGACAGACTTTGAGCTCCCGGATAGCCATCCTCTGTTGCTGAGAGAATTCTGCATCCTAAGCGTTCGAACCACGAGCCAGCGGTGCCCCCTCCATGTACAGACGCTGAGCTGAAGTTTCACTCCGGCAGCTCAATCGGAAACCGATGGGAGCTGTTACTGGGCAGCCTGCTCATCATTTAGCGCTTTTATATACAGGAAGAAGTGAAACAAGCAAAGCAGCAAAGGAAAACAAGCACGGCTGCTAAAGTGAAAGCGACTGCACTGTGTTTAATTATCCATGACGAGGGGGGAATGCAGCTGCCACACTGCGCGCCGCTGCTCGCTCCCGAGACCCAAACGCCGTGGGAGTGAACAGTTAGAGGAAAGGCGGGACATGCACCCGTCTTTAGCCAATTGCGTGCTTTCATTATTGAAAGCCACACGCAAGGCAAATGGAATGTGTGGGAGTTGCCAGACCCACTCGGAGAAGTCTCTGGAAAGTTTGGACGGCTTACAAGAAGCCTCCCCATAGTGCAGCGCATGGGAGCTGCGCTAGGCTCGACCTAAAAAGACTTGTGGGCTGAATTCATGTTTTTATCCATAATTTATACAACACAAATAACAGAGAAACTCTCCAATGAAAGGCCTTTCGTAATCATAAATACAATATAGGAGACATCATATAAGCATCATAAACAAGCAAACATTAAGAGACTCTTCAAACTCTTTGACACAGTCAACTTGGTACAGAATATCACAAAACTAACACACTCCAAAAGGCCATATTCTTGACCTTATCTTCTCAACATCATCAATATCGCAATTTGCATTGTCCTATAAAATAGACTTCTGGACTTGGCAGCCTTAGCGTGGTCTTCCCCCAAAGGTTTTGCCTTCCTCGCCTTAGGATTTTGTGCACTTTACAACTACTAACCAGCACTAAAGTGCTTGTGCTCTCTCATTTAGGAAAATTGTCTCACACCCAATTGGCACATTTAATTGACCTCTAGATCCTTAGTTTGCGTATGACACACAACTTTATTTGAAAATCACCTCCTCTAAAGATTTCACTTCACTCAATTCTACCCTGACAAATACTCAAAACTGGCTAACTGAGAGCCACCTCCTGCTCCACACCTCCAAAACTGAATTCCTTCTCATATCTCCACCTAATCACACCCCCAAGATAGACAGCTGGATAAAACTCTTCACAGCCTTCAACTGCTCTCCTCGTATTATTGACTCAGCCAAATCTCTCGGAATCACCCTAGACACGCACCTGAACATATCAGTAAGGTATGCAAGGGTGCTAACCACCAGACGAGGATACTTAGGAATCTCAAACCATTACTTCTACAAGATGACCTCAAGCAGGTGGTTCAAGTGCTTGTTTCGCAGAGGGTAGACTATGGCAGTACTACGCTCTGTGGCCTCCCCAAATATACCTTGGCACCACTAAGGGCTTCCTTGAATGCCGCAGCCAGACTGATTACAGTCCAAAGAGAAATGCTCACTTTTCCCCATCTCTTAACCCTATTTCTCATGGGAACAGTTCAGCCAGAACTGTCAAGCCGTGTCCTCCCTAGACAAGAAACAAGCATCCTGGGACCGGTTTCGGGGTAACACCACTCATCAGCCAAGTTAGCTAGAATCCAGTAGCACAGCGAGAAAGGGACCCACATCTAGGCATATCCATCCCGCTTAGGGCCAAAGTGCTGCAGGAACAAATGATGGACGGAATGCTGAATGAATCCAACATATTTCCCCATTCAAGAAATCTGGGTTAAAGCAATCGTTCATTTGCTCACTACGCCACCCCAGTTTGGACCCAGTCGTATGCAAATCAGTCTTGACCGTGTTCCTCCTGTGAATAGTCAAGCCTGAACTGCCAAGCTGGGACCTCCCTGGACCAGAAACACGCATCCAGGAACCGGTTTCGGGTAACACCCCTCATCAGTCAGGCTAGCAGAATCCAGTGGCACAGCAAGCAAGGGACCCACGTCTGGGCATCCCAATCTGACTGTGACTAGAACTGATGGTCAAACCCTGCTAGTCTCCCTGCTAGGTGAGGGGACATCACCCAGGGAAACCAAGACCACCTACTCTGGATCCTGGAGCACCAGTGCCTGCCCGCTTGCCATGACCAGTGTGCCATGTGAGGAAGAGGAGAGCATTGAAAGTAGCAAGGTCGAGTGTGGAGCCCTATCAAGAGGACTCCTGGTTCGAAGCTTAATCCTATCGCTACCGCACCTATTCCCACCTTGCCTGGTGATGCTGCCCAGGGCTCCAAATGCTTTCATACATGGATGCGTCAGGAGATCAAGGACAGAGTTCCACAAAATCGCCCTCAAGGCAAAGTGAAACAAGCATTTACAATGCAATGGTTTCGCCTTTGGAAAAGTTAGAGCTATTGGCATTGCTCATGACATTTCTTTTTTTTTTTACTTATAAATAAATGGCATTGTTTTTTACGACTGTTAGAGCTCAGGGCTGATACTTTCAAATAGTGGATCTGCAACATTTTATCTGACTGTGGAGAATATGATTTGGAAGAAGAAATTATGTTGTTCAATTCAATTCAATGTAAGGGTGGTTGTGACCCTAATCTTAGCCACACTAGACTACTGTAACGCCCTCTATTTGGGAATAAACAAGGGTCAGCTTCACCACCTGCAGCTGGTTCAAAACGCTGCTGCAAGGTTGGTTCTGAATCTTCCGAAGCATCACTCGGCTTCATCTTCTGTTCAAGACCCTCTGCCTCACCCACAACGCATATCATGGCCTAAAAAGCATCATCAAAAGATATACCCTCAAGGAATCTCAGGTCAGCAAATCGTAATCTTCTCATGGTCCCAAGGTTCAAAAGATTGAGGTGTGTGGGGGGGTAGGAGGGGGGAGGGGGATAGGTGGGGGGGTGAGCGCTTTCTCGCTGACTGCGGCCAAGGCGTGGAACTCTCTCCCGGTCTTCCTCTCGGGGCAACAAGAAAACACTGTCTTTCGTAAGTCCCTTAAGACCTGGTTGTTTCCTAGGCGCAAGGCCTAAGCATGATTTCCAAAGTGGTCTGTGGGTGATCTGTACACAAGCGCCTTGACGCCCTTGGGCTTAGTTTGCGCTATACAAATTGCTCATTCATTCATTCATTCATTCATTCAAACCCAAAAAATCCTTTCTAGAACTGTTGAATATTATCAGAGAGAATGGAGAAACAGGCAATGGTCAGCAAACCAAAAGACCTCTCAAGCTCCCTAAGAAAGTAAACATTCCACCATATATACACAAATCACACCACTACTTAAGTTAGCATCTGAACCTTTTACATTTACTATACCTGTCCATTTCAAGTGCATTTCCTTGAGTTAATGTTTTTTATTTTCACCTCGACAAGGGCACAAGGTGCTGAAATCAAATCAAAATAAAAGTTGGCATATCATGTCTCGCCTCTAGCCAAGGAGTCTCGTTCAGAACTAATGGGCAAAATCTTGTAGTGAAGGCATACTGATTAGGCTGAATTTGAAAAGTATGATTTGAACTTTTTTAAAGCAGCAGTTTCATACGGCCCCATTTATTGGGTTTAAGAATGAAAAATTAAATAGGCTGAAATATTCTTGAATTGAATACGGCAAGTTGGGTCCACAGGATCGCAGAGTCTATGAAAGAATAGGGTCTCAACGGACAATGGGATTGAATCTAAACGAGTTGCAATATCCTGCATGCACATTGGGCCTTTGGGCATAGATATCAGTAAACTCAAATAAATTGGGTTACAAAAGTAACAAATGGGGGGGGGTGGTAGGACGTGGGTATGTTCATAAGTTACATAAATGCCGTCCATTATCACAGAAACACTTCAGACAAAGACCCAAAGAATCTACCAGAAGTCAAGTGAAGGGGTACCGTGGGATAGAGATTATGCAACTTTCCATGGATGATACTGACAAGTGCCTCAACAGGGTTACCCGACCTAGACAATAGAAAATATGGTGCAGGGTGTTCATACCTGGGGGCATTACTCATAACATAACATGTGTATTTGTAAAGCGCACGTTCACCCAGAAGTTTCTTGGCGCTGAATAACAGATGTTCATTGTTACCCAACTCAATGGTATTCATTTTATCGACCTCAGATGGATGAAAGGCTGAGTAGACCCGCCGGGATTTGAACCTGTGACCATGAGGTCGAACACAGGCCCCTGCAATGGACGCATTAGTCCACTGAGCCACCAAAGCCGGTTGGCATGCAGCCAATGTGGCCCTTGCAACACCTAAACATGTTACAGTAGTGTTCTATATAATTCTCTCTTTCAATCAATCTTTTACAAAAGTCTTGGTTTCTGAAATATCTGTTGCTTTACCCGGCTCATCACTAAAAATGTTCCTTCAGCCATGAATAGATTCTCGTAGCAAGAAACAAATAATAATGGGTAATTTTCGGGGACAGTAAACTCCGTGCGCTGCTCTCCTACTGTGATTAGGTGCAAACTGGTATTGTCCAAAGTTTTAACGGAAATGCTGGTGGGCAGGATATGGAGCAAGTATTCCAAACTAAACTGATAACTAGACATTTTCCCTGCCATTTGCTTTACACTGGATTTGCTTTTTCTTTTTTCCCAAACGGCAATCATTGTCCCACAAAGGATGACAAATAAGTTCTCTAGAAACCCAGTTTCCATGTCACCAACGGAAAGCAGATGGATAGGTGAATACTTGAATGGGGCTCTACTGTGCCTAAAGGGATCTGAAGCAGTCTGAATAGGTGGATAAAATAATGTGTATTTGAATAGCGCGCATCCACCTGGAAGGGTATCTTGGTGCTGTACAACAAAGGTTTATTGTTACCTAACTCAATGGTATTCATTTTAAGACCTGAGAAGGATGAAAGGCTGAGTAGACCCACTGGGATTTGAACCTGTGACCATGAGGTCAAACACAGGCCCCTACAGTGGACACCTTAGCTCAATAAGCTACCAGACATTGCTTGACCCGGATGAAATCGTAGCTCTAAAATCAGCAGAGAACTGCATCCATCTGTCCGAGTATGCCATGTGGAGTCAAGCAAGGGCTATAAGCCCATGAGTTCTCTGCAGCCACTATCCTGAGATAAACAGATAGGTCCAAAAATAGATGAACAACTCACTGACAGACATCACCTTTGCCAATTGGGGCTTCTCCTTCCTTCTGTCGGCAGACTAATCAGCTAAACAGATTGCAGTTAAAGGGATGTCGGCAGAGACACAGTCTGGTTGCCTGGAAAACAAAACAAGAACTGGAAAAGCCAGCAGGCCTTGCTTTAACGTGCATATACATGCATAGAAAGGCATTCACAATGCTGTTCGTATGTGTTGCATGCACAAATGTCGTTTAACACACTAAAAGTAGGTCAATTAACTTTCCAACTAAAGCACTGCCTGGAAGAGGGACTGGTATACCAAAAGCCCAACATGAGGCATGAGAAACATACTTATCTAGGTGGAGCTGCAGTCCATTATGTATTCTTTGAAGAACTGGCTGCATAAGGTAGACATTTTTAAAATAATTAGTAATAAGAGGTAAAGCAGACTGTTGCACTAACACACCAGACCTAAACAATCACCCAGAAGGCTACATGTGGGCGGACGCAGTGAAAAGGAATGGATCGGTGGTGGTTTAGTCTCCCTATACCCAGAACCATGGCACCAAGGCAGATCTGGGGAATAGACTGATCTGTCTATGTGCTGAATGAGGTGTCATTATCAGCACAAGAAACCAATGCTTCCTAAGCAAGTTAGCATTCCCGGACAGGCTCTTCCAGTCTGATGGATCTGTTACAGACACACTCCAGCAGACCGATGTACTACCAGCCTGTAACAAAGTGATAAGTGGAGATGTAGGAACCTGAAGACGGATGCACGGTTCAGTGAAATTAACTCTTTTCTCGTGAGCCAACTTCTCACCCTGAGGCTCCTCATATTGAGCCAAGACATGCGATGCTGATGTCCAATTAATGGCCTTTCTCTCGCCTGCAAAGCTAAGTAGGCTAATACTAAAGTTTGCCATTCAGGAAAGGTCAACCATCTCCCCTTTAAAGACTCGAACATGCTCCCTTTCAGGCCCCAATGGCTGCACATAATATTCCCGACAACACATTTTGCCCCCATAGGAGTCCTGCTGCTTTGAAATGCTTGACAAGCCAGCCGGGCCCGCGCCAGTCCCTCAAGCACACAGTGTTTCAGATAGCACGCGGGTGCGCTGCCTTGCTGGCTGGGTTAGCAGTCTCCAATTCAGCACAACATCTGATGCCCTGACTGTTCAAATGCTCATGCACGACTGATCAGAGATTTTTACTCTCGAAAACGAAAGAGCTATGAATGCTTTTCTCTTCTCTTTGGGCGTACAAAAGCAGCAACGAACCTAAGTAGAGGATGTGTTCGAAAACCGGGTAAGTGCGCACAAAATCAGCCTATGGCGGAAGTGGGAAAGGCACATCAACGCCTCTGCAATGGGTACTTACTTATTCTTAGGCGTGTGATGCACGTTCCCCCGCACACAGATGAAATGTCACAGCAAACGGTCTTAGATTAAAGTATTGTATTTTAATTTGTGTCTTTCACTTTGCTGCAGCTGAACAGGCACATGATGACGCAAGGGAGGACGTGGTTCGAATTAAAAGAAGGAATGTGCTCTGAACGCAGTAACGGGAAACAGTGAACGGGATGCAGCTCACAGGAGGCGGGCAAAAATGTTATATCAGTGGTTATCGCTGCCTAGGGCACAGTCAAAGCCAGGCGAGAGATCCTGATCCCAAACACGGACACAATCCCTGAAGGGGTGAAAAAAAAAACACAATATACATGCACAACTCTGCTCTCACCGCGCTCTCCGGTCCGCCCCCCCCCCCCCCCGCCGCCGGGGGGCTCCTTGCGACGGCGGCAATCTGTTGACTTCTCCGGTCTCCCTCTTCAGCATGGGAGACCGGCAACGTCCTCCGCTTCTTCCGGGGCTCCCTCCAGGCAGGCCACGGGAGCCCCGTGTGGGCCGCCATACTTCTTGTGGGCCGCCGTCTTCCTTCTTCCCCCGGGCGGCGGGGGGGCGGGCACTTCCAGCCGGCCGCGCTAGGATTGGGCGGCCGGCTGAAGAAACCCCCGGGCGGGGATCGAGCAGTAAGGGAGGGAGGGAGGGGGATAAAGGGAGGGAGGGGGAAGGTCACTCACCTGCAGACCTGTTCATAATAAGGAGACCCGTCCCGAGCAGCAAGGGAGGTGCCGGCAATGCCGGAACAGATTCGGGGGCGTTCCCGGCTTTCGCCTGACGTCGCGTGACGTCGGCAAAAGCCAAAGAATCTCGGGAACGCCCCCGTGTCTGCTCCGGCATTGACGGACAGGCCCCTCGTCCAATGGCTAGGCTCCATTTATGGAGCTAGCCAATGGGACAGGGGGGCGTATTACAGAGTCCTTACTGTAATCAATAGATTTCTCTGGAGGCGGAGCCTAAAGGCTCCGTTCCCCAGCGAAACCTAAAAAGGGAAGATTAATGCCCCTTGGTTCACAGCTGAACTAGCAAAAATCCATCTACTGTGTAGGAAAAAGGAACGTAGCTGGCGAAAAACCTATGACCCGACAGAAAGAAGCTTATATATTCAGCAGAGAAAAATCTATCTCTCTGCGATCAAAATAGCTAAAAAGACCTTTTATACCAATGCTATTAATACAGCCAAACAAAAGCAAACAAAGTTATTCGCCATCGTCAAGTCCTTCACTCATCCTAGAGCTCTACAACCAGAAATCCCTCCTTCTTTAGAATTCTGCAACCAGATTGCGGACTTCTTCGAAGAAAAAATCTTATTAATAAAAAAGGATTTCCAAGCTCCCTGTCATGTTCCGTACACCACTCCACCGGATTGTGGTAAGAATCGGAAGGCCTGCCTTAGTACTTTCACTCCGGTCTCGTGTAGCGTTCTAATCTAGGACCCTGATCGATAATGTGACCTTATGCCCCTATACGGCTATAAATCCATTTATTCCCTATATTGGCATAACCAATCAAATGCAATATTCAGAAACTCGTCTCTGGCCTCACACGAACAGAGCCACATTTCAGAATCGCTTCCTATGCCACTTCCTTTGCAGCTAATTAGTGCAATGACATAGCAGAAGTTACTATCTAAGATTCCTAGATTAACACTCCGAGTTCTTCAACAAGATGAAAACTCAGCAACCTGGGAAAGCCCCGCTTGCTATGTTTTGATTAGTAATAGAACTCTAATGAGCACTGATAGACGATCACTTCCTAGTGACATCTTTATTGACGTCTTATGTCCAAAAACTTACGTCACACAAGGCACCTTTCAGGTATAAATATTACCAACGTTGCCTTAAGCAAACGCTGTCTCGCTGCTGCTGAAGTTGCTGTTATGCTGATGATACCATAGCTGCTATCGCTACTGCTATCGCTGCTAATTAGCGAACGATGGTGTGGTGAACTTAGAAGCTGAACAGCCGTCCCCCTGCAAGAGCCCAGCAGATGCAAGCTGCCCGCGGACGCTGCCCCTCCTCTTCCTCGACGCGCTGAGAGAGACGCTGTCTTTTCTCCTGCAGAGAAATCCAGCTCCGGCGTTTCCAGGCTACCCTTGCTGGTGACTGGGATATCGACCCCCTGAAGGAGATACCAGACCTCCATCATTCTATTCCAGAGGTATGGTGTTGACTAAACCCTTAGAGAGAATTCTTGAAGCAAACCTTGGCAAAACCAACTTAACTTAAAGCTACTTACTTACTCCCCTCCCAAGTATTAGGCTTAGGTCAGGTACACTGGGGTAGGCGTAGTTAGAATCACCAGTTGAGTATTTTAGCCTAATGTATATATGAATGTATATATGTTTTATTCATTTTAAACCATTGTATGGCTCAGAAACCATAGCAATGCTTTTACAGTATTATTTCGCAATACTCATCTTACTGTACGTACTTTTTATAATAACAAGTCCTGCAATTGTGGCAATTAATTTCTCTTGTACGAGAAGAAAGACTGTTCAATAAATGTTACCCTTTATTGAAAACGCCCGTCTCTCTATTCTCTACATATTGTGAAAGTAAACTGCACAACCACTGACTGAGTAAAATAACTGTCTATTGTTCACACAACTCTAGAGATTGACTCTTATCTGAGGAGCAAAGTTGTCATGTTGCACGGTTGTTGGAAAACTGAATCCCTTCTTGTCTGTACCAGGGAAGCTGATCAATTCCTATTCAGAGAAGAAAGTTTCCAGTGACCTCTGAGCTAGTTGGTAACAAACCCAATTAAGTTTAGCATAGTCAGTGGAGGCCTGGAAGATCCGCACTTCTACGTCGATACTACTGTTTATGTTATTCCAATGCGCAGGGCCTATTGGGAAAATAGGAACTACACTACATGGCGCCCAACGTTTGGTAAGGCGATAAACTAACGCAAGACGTTAGAGTAACTCAGTCGTGCATTTTTCACACAGACCCCTTTCTCTCGTAAATACTCCAATAGACGTCTGGAGTGGGTGAAAGGTTAAAATCCGCCCGAACTCAGTAGGAAGAGATTCCTATGTAAAGCTCTAGTTTATTCAACGTTGAAGGATACAGTGTTCCAAAATATTGTGCACCTAATCTTTGTCTCCTTGGAGACCTGCTCTGCAAACCTTGCATTTATACAATGCCAGGAGAAAACGAAACCACTGGGGCCGCATCAGATGCGACTCAGCAGGGTCCCGACGGGACTATTGAACCGGATGCAATAATCATCCTGGTATATTTAAGAAAGTCTATAACTCTAAAACTTATAGAAAATGGACTGACACCACAAGGTGGTACAGTGATTTTCGTGATAGAGGCACACGAATATCGGCAGACAGAGGTATTCTATTCATGCATAAACTTTCCAGCGGCAAACGCTAGAACAAAAGAGTTCCACTATTATAAAATAAAGGGACCACCGGATGAGTACGCTCCTTTCGAGGAGATTGAAATCCCATTAAAATACCAAGAACATTTACTTTGGTTTAAAGGCGCCCTAAAACATAATGATCATATTACCAGGCTCGGTCCACTAGGTAGACCAGGAGCAACGTGGCCGGTTCTAGCCAGCTACACACCACATCCGGACATTGCAAAAATGTCAAAGGAAGAGCTGTTAGTACAGCTAAAAACATTAATTAAAATACATAGGCAATTAGTCCAATATGTAATGCGGACTGCAACAGTCCAACCAGCTGTTAATGTACCACAGCTGACCCCTCATCAGGGGAACACTAATAAAATTACACCACAGAACATACAGTCATGTCTTGGTAAAACACCCATAAAACGGGAACAAATTCCGTTCTGGTTAGCGCAAAAAATCACTCAAATAGAGGCAGTATTTCCGGATACTACCCCTATCGAGAAACACAGAATCTTGACCATCTGCCTTCCTATGGGAATCGCACCAAACGTGGAGGACTGTGACACTTGGGGTACAGTCTTTGCTTCCATTTACACAAAAACACATGGTGTTCCGTCTATGGCGGTAATACCAGATGTACTAAGACAGATTCAAAATGAATACGGTCCTGAACCTGCTTTAACTCTTGGTATGAAATTACTGAAAGACTTCAAGCAGGTCTCGGCTATATTATTAGCCAATATAAAGGGAGAAGCAGCATCTGTGGCGATCCGCCAGAAGTTGAGGGAAACAGATATAACAGATCAGCCAATTGAGCTTGCCAGAATCATAGAGAAATGCTATGAAGAACTAGGTAGAGACAGCTTGGGTGGGAAGCCAGTAAAGCCCGAACTGCTCGAAAATCCTGAAAAATTATTTATTAAAAATAATTCAAACACTCCTAAAAAGAGCTGGGATGGAAATAAACAATGCACTCCCAAGGAAAAAGTTTTCCAGTCCAGAGGAAGGTCTCCTCGACGGAGGGAAAGAACTCCGACTCGAGAACACCAGTCTCCCCAGAGGGAGCCCTCTGAGAAAAGATATAACATTAGAAATAGGGATATTTGAAAAAACCTGATAGATATCAAAGTATTTATACACGTCCCTCTCGATCTTTTTTGCAGAAATCGGAAAGAAGAGGACGGTCAGACCCAGGAGAGCACACCAAGTCCAAAGACAAGGAACCTGCTCAGAGTAAAAAATCTCAATTTCCGAAAAAGAAGGTAGCCAGTATTAGAGTAATCAACCATGCCGAGAATACTGAGGACACAGTTGAAAAATGGGGAGTGGGCACAGACAATGTTGGACAGTGCAGCAGAAATCAGTATAGCCCGCAAGATCTTGATGAGTCATCTGGAGACAATGGACACAAATGAATACATTCAGGTTGAAACTGCCGACACCAGACTTAGCAAGCCCCATAAAATATACGAAATAACATTGCATATAGAGGGTGATAAGACTAGGAAAATAAAGGGTCTATTTTGGGATAAACTCTCAAAAGGCTATGATATTCTGTTAGCTGAAAAAGATTGCCCCCCGGAGTTTGTCAGGGAGTGCCCTCGTGGTGAAGAAATGATTATGCCTGCCTTCTCGAATCATATTCCGATTCACAAAAAATATACTTATGCAAGGAAATGGGCAGTAGCCCAGGCACCGGCATTATATAAAAATCATGTAGGATGGGATGAGGACTCACCTCCTCACAAAATCCAATTAAAAAGTGAACCAACTGCACAAAGGCAGTATCCCATTAAGCAAGAAGCTAAAAAACAAGTCAGGGAGATCTTAGATCAACTTAAATATCAGGGGGTGATTGAAACATGCACCTCTCAAATGAACAATCCTTTGTTTCCTGTCTCCAAACCAGACAATTCATATTGTCTAGTTTTGGACTACAGACACCTTAATGCATGTTGCAAAACATTTGCAGTACAAAACTCGCATAGTGCTGCACTAATGGACAACATAGTTAGGAAAAAATATAAAACGACATTAGACATATCTAATGGATTCTTTTGTCAAAACATTGCACCAGAAAGCAGGTATTTGACCGCTTTCTCCGTAATGGGGTCTCAGAAAAATTTCTGTAGGCTCCCACAGGGGTTCAAGAACAGCCCAGGACTATTCTCAGCTAGAGTAACAGAGTTACTACAAATATATGATGATGAGGCATTATCTTACGTAGATGATATCTATCTCACAGATGACGACTTGGAGACTCACTTGAAAAGAGTGAACACCATTATACTTGGGTTCGCAGCAGAGGGTTACAAATTCAACTTTAAAAAGTCTCGAATTGCGCATCTGACAGTATTATTTTTAGGATACGAATTATCAAGTGAAGGAAAAAGCCTAGCGGACAACTTCTTAGAGAAGTGCGCTGTACTCCAAGCTCCAAAAACGCTGAAGAATTTACAATCCATACTAGGCTTTCTGAATTTCGGAAGAACTTACATTCTAAATTACGCAGAGAGGGTTAAACCTCTCTACGAACTAATAAAACCTGATTTTAAACAAATCAATTGGACTCAAAAACACACAGAAATTTTGAGATCACTGCAAACAGACATGTTAGCAAAAACAAAATTAGATACACATGACAAAACACGCGATCTTGTAATCAAAGTCATCCCAGGAGGATGCGGATTCACGTACCTGACCTCTAATGAGGGAGAAAAGGTACCAATTTCAATTAAATCTCACTTGTACACACAAGTAGAAAAAACATTCAGTCCCACAGAAAGAACTGTGAAAGCAGTGCAAATTGCATTAGCAAATGAGCGAGAATTAGCACACGGCAAAAGGATTAATATCCTCACAGCGGAATCCGCCTTCGAGGCGCTATTCAGCCCAGTAAACCTGCCTACAGTGTCACTGGATCCGAAATGGATACAGTATGTAGATTCTCTAGGAGCGGAAGATGTGAAATACTATTTCGCCCCGCAATTCGAAGAACTGAATGATTTAGAATATGAAGAAGAATATCCTCTGCCAATCGAACTTCTGCCTCTCCCACAGTATGCCTGTATAATCTATACAGATAGATTTGTACAGCATTTCAACGTAGAAAGCAAATCCTATGATGCAGCCTGTGCGATTGTTAAAGGTCGTTGGCTGTGCGGTAAATTCAGACCGAAAATAACGAAAACTGAATCAGTAAGAAACTGTTTGGCTCAGAGAGCTGAAATCAGATCTTTAAAGATGGCGCTTGAAAATGCAGAACGTGAATTCCCGACACGAATCGTGTGCGATTCTCATTTATGCGTCAACTCTTACAATAATAAGCTGCAGAGCTGGATTGAAAACGATTACAAAGATGACACAGGTGCCACAATAAACCATAAATTGCTCTGGAAACAGGTAGCTCTTTTACAGAAAGAACTACAAAAGACTCACGTGATACACGCACAGAGTCTTCAACGTGATGGCGTTCACGTTGCAGGGAATTCATTGGCTAATACAGCCACAGCGGAAGCAACTAAACCGGCTTCCGTAGCCACAATAAAGCATAAATTGCTCTGGAAACATGTAGCTCTTTTACAGAAAGAACTACAAAAGACTCATGTGATACACGCACAGAGTCTTCAACGTGATGGCGTTCACGTTGCAGGGAATTCATTGGCTAATACAGCCACAGCGGAAGCAACTAAACCGGCTTCCGTAGCCACAAAAAAGCGTGCAGAAAAATACATAGACGGGGAAACTATGCTGACAGTAAAAACGACCGTAAAAGGCGACTGTACAGCACTACCCGTGAACTATCCACTCAATTATGCATACGTAATCGATGCAAACTCCGTTCCTTTTGCTCGAATCCCTGGAGTGGGGGATAGGGTAATTCCAAACATGAACAGGAGAATATTTTTAATAGCAGACGCACACATGGGTTTGGGTCCTAGGCACAGAATGATCAAGGAATCCCTGACTGAATTACAATCAGTATACTGGTGGCCGGGAATGAGTGTGCAACACCAAATATATGCAAAAAACTGTGAAAACTGCAACAGGGATCGCAGTAGTGAACTATTCTACCGGCTACCAATCAGAACCAGCGTAACGCTGTCTACATCCCATCCTGCGTCCTATTAATCATTAAGGCTAAACACACTTAAAAAATGTGGCCTCCAGCGCTCGGCTGACGCCAGAACGGTTATAAAAGATCTGCAAGTCTTTATCGGCACATACGCAATTGCCATGTTCCATTCTGACCAGGGTCCTGCTTTTAGCTCTCGAGCTTATAAGGAGGCATGGCCAGCATGGGAGTTGGGTTGCGGTATTCTTGTCCGTCACACCCGAAGGGAATAGTGTGGTAGAAAAAAAAACCGGGACATAAAGCGATCTATAACAGCGAAGGTATTAGGTTCGGGTGCTTGGTGGGTCAAACATCTAATAAGTGTCCAAATCAGTCTTAATAATTTGCCAAGAAATTCTCTAAAAGGTTTCAGCCCATACGAACTATTGTTCGGAACTAGAATGAGAGTTCAGGACTTAGATAGTCAAGTATCAGTGGTACAAGATAAGAAAACGGGATTTGACATCAAAGATTGTTTGGCTGTTTTACAGGACTTGAATGAAACAAGAAAATCCTTAAGCAACATAAAGTTAAAGCAACAGCCAGCTACCACTGACGAGGCACCACACGCAACAGCCCCAGCAAGGCCTGTCTGGATTCCAAAGATTGGGGATCTAGTCAGAGAACAAATAGCGGCGAAGAAGGAATTTGGGCCTTCTTACAGAAAAGCAGTACCTGTCTTGGCAGTCACCGGAACAAGATCAGTAGTACTACCGCCCCTTGCTGGTAAAAAGGAGAACAGAGTTGTATCAATCGACCTGGTAAAACCACAAGCATGTGGCCTATAATCAACAGTAGGCCCAGTGGACTCCCAAGAAACAACAGAATACCCAAACTTGCAACAATCCAAGAGGTTCAAACTGAAAGACTAATCACATTCGATCAGCCTGCAGTGCACAGAGAAGGACTATGCAATAATGCCATGGAACTCGTGCCTCTTGAGACACAGATTGAAACAGTTCGTCAAGAAACACCAGTCTACAATAATGTGGCATCAGAAAGTGCTACCGAAAGACAGATTGAAAGAACAATCCCAACAATTGACAGAACTGCCTCTGGTTATTTCATCGACTTCGACAACTTTTCCAAGGATCAAAGCAACCCCGAAGTAATGCCAGAAATAAAAAAGACTTTTAAAGAAAAAGCAACAGAACTCTTTCAACAAGTCAAAGAAGTATATCTGGATGCACCATTGATTGAGCATTGGATTATTTCGGGGGTATTTATACTCCTACTATGCCTAATTTTAGTTTTAATTTTAGGAAATTTTATTACAATTGAATGGACACAGCAAGTCAGAACATCAACTTAGTCCTCAAACCACACAGATCATCCCACGTGAAGAAAAGAGAACTGTCAACAGTAAATGTCACAGCCATTCCAATACCCGGTGGGGTAGTATGGGAGAAAACTGACTATGAGATCTATGGTCCGGTCGAGATCCTGAAGTATCCTCATCAACTGAAGGTTTCCTTAAGTGACTTTGTAAAACCTAGTACATTCTCTGATGATTGGGACTTTGACAGTATTAATAACATGATGTCTGATTTAGTAATGTCAGCTAGATTCACAGAACATGATTATTTACAAGGTTCGTCTAGTTATGAACAGATGTTCTGTTTTACACATTATGGCAATCATTACTTGTATAAATCTGCACAGCCTAGAAATGTTTTTAAGTATAATCAATGGGAACATTGTGCTACACCACCTAAAAGCAGTTCTAAAACATTCTTTGAGAAATTCAAGTACTTCTCAGGGTTTAACACCAGTGATGCAGAAACGTTTTATTGCAAACTGTTAGATAAAACAGGAATGAAAACAATGTTGACAAACACTAAATTAATATATTCAGAAGCAATTTATGAAAAAATGATGACATTTAGTTTTGATTATTGGAAAAATAACATTGAAACAAAAACCATTTGGGGTACGAAAGATTGGCAGGAACATGGCCTAGAAGCATTATTCAGAACCTGCATGATACCAGAACAAATGATGTTTTTAAATGACACAATTCACCAAACATCCTGTCTTGGCCTAGCTAAGATCAAAGACCTAAACAAACCGTCTATTCCGAAGCCAATACCTGAAAATGCAACAACAGATATTGAGATAGACGTAACTAAAATTTTACATTTTAATAGAACACATCCTGATTGGAAAAAGTGGTTAATCTGGCCTACTGACACAAACAACTGTCAAGATAGATTCCTGAACAAAACACAGGGGTTAAAAATGACCAGACAAGACCCTAGATACTCCCAGAGACAACATCCAGGGATAGTAACAACATACAGTGTAGGGAAACTCTGCCTCGAATGGCTAGGATCATCCACACTGGCTGAAATTAAGCAACACTTGTCTTTACTTAAAGAGGGTGCTGATTTGCGCGATTTTATTATGGGACCACGCAAACAGCGTCAAAAGCGTTTCATAGCGGCCAGCATCTATGCTGCATACAACGAGGCTTGGAAAGTAACACAAATTGAAACAGCTGAAAAAATACGAGAAATTGATCGTATTAATTTGGAAAAATCACTTTCTGTAGTGGACAATGGGTTAATGACTCTGTCCTCCAGAATATATTCGTTGGACAATATTGTATCCTCTGCCTTTGATATAATAGACAGAGACTTGCTAATGCTACAGCATGGCCAGTCACAATTACGTTCTATTGTACAATTAGGCTGGACGCTGCAAAATCTTCGTTCAGGCTATGTGCCTTGGCGTTTAATCAACACAACGTCATTGTTTTCCATTTTTAACCTTACTGATAAACAAATCAGCTTGGCACAGAAAGGAGCAGACTATACAATCCTGAGCATCGAAAAACTTGAGAGATTACCATTGACAATGTCAGAAAGTCCTGTCATTGAATGGATAATACACGGAATTATCACTATTCCGATAACAACTTTCTGATTTAAAAAGTGCCTTGAATACATACCTACTGGGCAGTATGAACGATTAGGTAAAGGATATGTTAAGTCAGCATGGAAATTACCATACACACATTCATGCTATAGTGACAGCGACAAAAATGTATTTCTTAGTGGTGAAAACTGTAAACGTTCACTAAGCGGTATACTTTTGTACCAGGGTGTTAATTTACACGGAGCCTGTGAAGGTAATTCTAACAACCTTTCATGCCACCAGCTTGTCACACCTGCAACGCAGATAGAGCCTTTCTTTATGCAACTCGCGAATGGGAGTTACATTCTAAGAACGGATCACAGATGTTGTGGCCTTTTGCCAGGAAAAGCGTATCTCGTAAGCGTAACTTCCATGGTCAAATGCTGTATGCAAGCATTGTTCCCGAGCGGCCCTGGAGACATAGAGACTCCCACCTGGCCTCGTCTGCATTTCTCTTCTATACGAATTGATACTTTAAGCAAAATGAAGTCTGTGCTTTTGCAGACAACAGTGCCCATCACGTCATCAAAAGAGACGTATGATCTCCTAGTTGCAAGGACAGCTACGGAGGTTCATGACCTTTTATCAATAAATTGCCCAGTGCATTTCGTAGAAATGTTGAGCCAACTCCTTAACATGTCTAGTGCCACAGGCATCCCAGGCATATGTGAGATGATTTTTACGGGACTGCTAACACCATTTCAAGCAATTCTGGGAATCGTTCCAAATTTTGTCCACTCTGTCTTTGGCGGCATACCCCTATTTTTGGGACTTGTAGCAGGCATTTTATTTTTGACCCTCCTGCTTCGATATGGCAAGCCACAGCTCAGACATGACTCCTATGGGAATGGAAGAAACAATCCTAGCAATCCGCTACCGGGACAGAATAACTAAAGTCCTTGGATTGGCCAGGCTGAGAGATCTAAACATGACCTGGTTCCTTTCATTCAGACCGATATGGCAAAACTGCATCTTACCTGTACTACGATGTATGATATGCGGAGATGAGTGCGTGTTGGACACCTGTCTTGCACTTCCATCAGCAGTACCAATGGATATCGATACTTTGCTAACGCATTGTGTTGTCCCCAGCGGCTACCAATCCTGATGACGGCATTCGTTGAGACTCCTGTGCTACGACTAGGTGGTAACAGTGGAGCGAGTGACAAAAGCAACATCACCCAGGTACGACCTTCTGTGAGCATTGCTGATCCAGCCTTTGATGACAGCAATCATTCTCACACCTGCCAAGTTACAGCACTTTCGAATTTGGTTGAACTGTCACCTGATTTTGTAGACCAATTCTTTGAGAGCCTGTCTGATATGATGTTCTCACCCGAACAGAAACAATAACTTTAGAGAAGCATTCCGACACACAGCGTTCCCATGAACTCTGAATTCGGCCTTCAGTTTTGAACAACAAAAACTGCTAAAAGCGTTGGAACTCTATTTTCCCCGTTCAAGCAATAATTCTTTTGAATTGAACACTTTTTAATATTCACCCTTTTTCTGGCACGAAAAATTCTTTGCTTAAGGTAGAACTATTCATAGAGAACAGAAGCTTCTACTTCTATTTTTAAATACATCTAGAGACATAATAATTTTACACCAGCCTCTAGCACATTTTACTGCAATGCATTTATATGTGATGAAATTATCTCGCCCTTCCTTTCTGTATTCAGAGATATTTTCATGTGTAATTCTTTTTGCAAAATCGTTCATTGATTTCATATGCTATAATTTTTGAATGATTTCTATGCTTCAAAAACGTACAGTACCTACATTTTCACGCATTACAAATACGCCTATTTCATATGCATATATGTATTTTGGGGTGGGCAATGTTACACATGCATCTTATTGCTCTAGTTTTAGTAATTTGATGGACATGAATTCGTGGAGTGGGTGTAGCGTTCTAATCTAGGACCCTGATCGATACTGTGACCTTATGCCCCTATACGGTTATAAATCCATTTATTCCCTATATTGGCATAACCGATCAAATGCAATATTCAGAAACTCGTCTCTGGCCTCACACGAACAGAGCCACATTTCAGAATCGCTTCCTATGCCACTTCCTTTGCAGCTAATTAGTGCAATGACATAGCAGAAGTTACTATCTAAGATTCCTAGATTTACACTCCGAGTTCTTCAACAAGATAAAAACTCAGCAACCTGGGAAAGCCCCGCTTGCTATGTTTTGATTAGTAATAGAACTCTAATGAGCACTGATAGAGGATCACTTCCTAGTGACATCTTTATTGACGTCTTATGTCCAAAAACTTACGTCAAACAAGGCACCTTTCAGGTATAAATATTACCAACGTTGCCTTAAGCAAACGATGTCTCGCTGCTGCTGAAGTTGCTGTTATGCTGATGATACCATAGCTGCTATCGCTACTGCTATCGCTGCTAACTAGCGAACGATGGTGTGTTGAACTTAGGAGCTGAACAGCCGTCCCCCTGCAAGAGCCCAGCAGATGCAAGCTGCCCGTGGACGCTGCCCCTCCTCTTCCTCGACGCGCTGAGAGAGACGCTGTCTTTTCTCCTGCAGAGAAATCCAGCTCCGGCGTTTCCAGGCTACCCTTGCGGGTGACTGGGATATCGACCCCCTGAAGGAGATACCAGACCTTCATCATTCTATTCCAGAGGTATGGTGTTGACTAAACCCTTAGAGAGAATTCTTGAAGCAAACCTTGGCAAAACCAACTTAACTTAAAGCTACTTACTTACTCCCCTCCCAAGTATTAGGCTTAGGTCAGGTACACTGGGGTAGGCGTAGTTAGAAGCACCGGTTGAGTATTTTAGCCTAATGTATATATGAATGTATATATGTTTTATTCATTTTAAACCATTGTATGGCTCAGAAACCATATCAATGCTTTTACAGTATTATTTCGCAATACTCATCTTACTGTACGTACTTTTTATAATAACAAGTCTTGCAATTGTGGCAATTCATTTCTCTCGTACGAGAAGAAAGACTGTTCAATAAATGTTACCCTTTATTGAAAACGCCCGTCTCTCTATTCTCTACATATTGTGAAGGTAAACTGCACAACCACTGACTGAGTAAAATAACTGTCTATTGTTCACACGACTCTAGAGATTGACTCTTATCTAAGGAGCAAAGTTGTCATGTTGCACGGTTGTTGGAAAACTGAATCCCTTCTTGTCTGTACCAGGGAAGCTGATCACTTCCTATTTAGAGAAGAAAGTTTCCAGTGACCTCTGAGCTAGTTGGTAACAAACCCAATTAAGTTTAGCATAGCCAGTGGAGGCCTGGAAGATCCGCACTTCTACGTCGATACTACTGTTTATGTTATTCCAATGCGCAGGGCCTATTGGGAAAATAGGAACTACACTACAATTATGGCATGTAAATCGGGTGCCCCCTCGGATTCATGTCGGATTCATGTCCTCCCAGAATCCTCCATCAATCAATTGAGGTTGTCAATCCGATTATAAACAAGATTGTTAATGCTTCCCTGAGCACAGGCGTTGTGCCTGGCGAATGGAAGCATGCAGTCGTGAGACCCCTCATGAAAAAAGCAAACAAATCCCCTACAGACCCTGCTAATCTGCGCCCGATTTCACTCCTTCCCGTTCTGGGTAAGATCACTGAACAAATGGTCCACAAAGAACTAAAAAATTATGTAGACACACATCATATTCTCCATCCTCAGCAATCAGGCTTCCGTTCTCACCATTCCACGAATCTGCCCTGATTGAACTCACTGATTCGATAAAGCTATTACAAGATCAGGCAAAGAACGCCGTCCTAATTCTACTAGGTCTCACGGCGGCGTTCGATACCATCTCCCATTCTATATTGATAAATAGACTTAGCGATATAGGAATCACAGATGCGGCATTAGACTGGCTAATTTCCTTCCTGTCAGACAGGTCCCAGACCATCTCCCTGGGCACCTTCCTTTCTAAAGAGAAGAAGGTACATTCCGGAGTTCCACAGGGCTCAATATTGAGCCCTCTATTGTTTAATATATACATGGTCCCCCTCATCTCTTTAATTGAGTTATACGGCATACTAGTAACATCATATGCCGATGACACTCAGCTTATTGTTCCCTTAGAGAACAATTCTACTAATGCTGAGTTGAATTTTAAGATGTGTTTAAAAGATGTCTTCGGCTGGATGGAACAAAACCATCTTAAATGTAACACCAGTAAGACCGAAATACTGCCCATAGGTAAAAATCCCCAATTCTGTCCCATTAAATGGTGGCCCGAGAACATCCCTGCGCCACCACAAATAGTTACATCAGCGAGGAATCTTGGCGTTCTATTCGATGCCGATTTATCCTTTGACCAACATGTCAGGAATGTTGCAGGAAGCTGCTTTAACATCATTAAGTCACTGAAAAAGTTCTTCGAGTTTCTTCCCATAGATTCAAAAAGGCAGTGGCAGTAGCCTTAATCCTTGCACGTCTTGACTACTGTAACGATTTTATGGCTGGTGTTAAAAAGAAAAACACCCTTCGAAAACTCCAAGGCGTGCAACACGCAGTGGCCAGACTTGTTCTCAAACTACCCAGGAGATCATCTGCCTCGGCCGCTCTTAATACCCTCCATTGGTTACCACTCCCCAAAAGAATATTGTTTAAAATTTTAATAATAGCATTTCGTGCATTCAATGGCATTGGCCCAGGTTATCTCATCAAACGGTTTCCCCACTACAATCCTGTAAGGTCTTTAAGATCTTCAGGTCAGAACCTAATCAAGCCATTAAAATTCAAACTTAAGACCAAAGGAGGCAAGTCCTTGTCTTTCCTATCCGGGAAAGCATGGAATTCTATTCCTAGCCATCTCAGATCTCTAACTCAGGAATATCAATTCAGAAAACAACTCAAAACGTGGATCTATTCTCTTTCTGACGATTACGTTATGTCCCTCATATAGCTTCTTCCATGTTTCTGTTCTTCTGCACATTTTGTAGCTAGCGCCAGGATGCTCCTTCCGGAGCGATTGTTTGCGCTTGATAAATACACAAATATACAAATACACAAATATAGTGTGAGAAGTCTGCTGCTGCACTAATTGTCTGAGTGCAGATTCAAATTGACAACCCCTGTAAGAGATAGCCACGAGCAGAGGGCCATGCGGGGAGTGTAAAAGCCTGTGAGACCTCGTTGCCTGGAATGGTTGCCATGGAAGATAACGCCTGATAACTAAGGCCAAAGCCTGTGCTGAACATGTTGCAGCGACCCCGTATAACAGAAAGGGCCTCCGTTGTACGGACTACGGGGCAGTGAGGGCTGGCGCCTTGGTTGGTAGATTGGCTCACTGGTTAGAGGCGGCAGACCCGAGAGCAGAGGACAGCCCGGGACCAGGGTTCGAATCCCGGCGCGGCAGGTTTCTGGACCAGGGTCAGCGGACTCGATAATTCTCTCGCCTCGGTGCCCACTCTGATCAGCGATCACACTCGGCAACTCTGGGCATTAGATTGCCTCATCTTCACTAACGGCCCCACCAGACCGCCGGGGATGCCTGGCCTCACCCTGGAGATACCCATTAAGGGACCATCTCTCAGGGAAGCCAGGAAGGGTTTCGCAGCGGTCGAAGCACCTTGGGACCCTCCGGGTAAGTAGTGCGCTATATAAATGCCTATACATTTACATTTACATTTACATTTAGATTTGCAGCAGCCCTATATGTCAGGAGGGGCTGCCAGTATCAAGGATGCTGTGAGGATTGGGCCACAGTGCAAGAATTGTGATGTTGTGTGACCTGTAGGTCACAATGAAGCATCTAAGCTTTCAACCATGGGTGCATTGCCACGTCAATGGGAGCCTGATCTTGAGCGTCAGAATCCAACCCCTATCAGAACTTACCATGTAGGAGCTCCACCAGAGCACCTCCGATTGCTGCTGGAGTTCACTGTGTAATCTTACAGGAGTGCCTGCCCCGCCGGATGCTGCAGCCGACTCTCTGGACAGGATCGGAGCACGTGCGGCTTTAGGCATGTGCAAGCTGTGCACCTGCACAGGGCCACCAAACCCCAGGGGCCACCACGCCAATATATCCTTAATATAATAACCCTTTGAGGATGGATACATATTTGCGTGGCAGCCCCTGACAGGGATTTGGCGGCCTCCTGCTCTGTTTCACTTCCAAACACCCTGACTCCCACTCTTCACTGGCCTCTGCACTCCACTCCACCCGGAACCCCTGTTTCGGGGCCCCGCACCTACGCTCCCTGCCCAGTGCCGCCATGAGCCTTGAGCCGCCCCTGATCGAAGCCTTCCGGGTGCCTGCGGACAGGGCACCCGCTGAGATGCTGCATGCTTCCTCGCTGCTGGAATGGGTAAGTCTTGCTACAGGCCTATTGAGCCTTGGAGGACTTGCTGCTAAAAGGACACTTTCGACTATTTTCTAAGAGTTTCAAGTTCAAGTTTGAAATGTAATGATACATTGTTTACACAGTCAAGTCACTCATTGTTAAAACAGCATAAAAAGCAATGATTAACATTTATACAATATGTAAAAAGCACTTGAGGTGGTCATTTCATAAAAGGATTGAGACTTAAATGGGACATGACGAGAGAGTGCAAGCAGATGAGTGACAGAATTCTCAGTTGTTTTAACAACAGAATTGCTAAATTGTGCTAGAGGCAGCCCGGTTAACCTTGTATGTTATACTCTACACAATTACATGTTGCATTGCCCCTCCACATATTTATTAGCTGTTTTACATTTGGATATGTGGGTTAACGCAGTTTGGGGATAGGGGCAGTGCCGAGGGGCTGGTTAGTAAAGTGGTGCATGCTAATGCTGAACTGGTGCGATGGTTGTTGAAAGTGCATTAGCTCATGGTCAAAAACTACATTGGTGAGTAAAATAGGAGTTCATATGATTAACCGATATAAAAAGCCAAAGGTTTGGGTTTATTGTGCTAGAATCAAAAGTGCCTTGTGCTAAAATCTAAGAAGTGCTCGGTGATAACAATAATGGTGTTACAAAACGCTGGTAGTCTTACCTATGCCGGAAGCCCGGCTAGGAGACATAAAACAGGGCAGTGGGGTAGGTAGAATTCGGGAAGGGTGATGGGAAATATGACTAGAGACTGCAACAAGCTGGCTGAACTCCCCTAGCAGCCTACCTGTGGGGCCTTATCATGACAAAGGAGTACGGGGGCTCACACACCCAAAGTCATGAAGCAATGTCATGCCAGAGAATCATTCCATATTTATCATCGTGTGAAGCTAGGAGGGGAGGGGGTGAAGTGTTAAGGACAAAGGTGCTTTGTGCTGCAGCTTAAAGTCCCAAAGAATTACTATGGGGGCGTTACACAAGCCTGATAGCGTTACCCATGTCAGGGTAAGGCTATCCCCACATTTATGCGGGTAGGATAGATAGAGGTCGGGGCAAGGAATATTGGGTGGGGGCAGTTTATGTCTGCGGCCTACTAGTCTAAGTAATCTAGCAGCCTGCCCATGGTATATTAACGCTATCAAGGAGTATGTGGGCCTGCACATACAGGGTGGTGAGACAGAAATTGTAATGAAACAACATCTGTAGGACATAAGTAAGCATCGAAGAGATGCCAAAACCTTCCTAATGGACAAATACCTCACCTAAAATTCTGCCTTCTAATCATCCAGTGACCTAGCTCCACTTCTGTCTATTACATTCCCCTGGAGCATCCAGACACCATCCAACCGGCACCTACAGGCATCCCACCATGGACCCTGTATATTGTTATTGTAAAATGTAATTACTTGTCCTTTTATCCCTCTAGGTATCCAGCATCCCCCACCCACTCCAAGTTTTTTGTCTACTACTGCGGATTCCTGTAAAGCATTCTGATACCCTAACGGGTCAAGTTCGCGCTCTATAAAAACTCTAAAATAAAATACAATCCCACCTGCCCCCATGAACTGAGGCAGATGTCGTGGGTGAATTGCCACGTCACCTAGGATAGCTTCTGGAGCAGACTGAGAGGAAAGCCTGTGCCTGCCGGATGCCGCTGCGCCTCCTGCAAGCATCCGACTCTCTGAACAGGACTGGAGCCTTCCTTGTGCCTTTGGACAGGGCAACCTCTGGGATGCAGCATGCTTCCTCACTGCTGGAGTTGTCGTAATTTGACAATGACTGGGTTAGCGTTAAGCTTTGCTACACGTTATTCCCTTATCTTGGCCTTAGTTGTTAAACGCCATTTTGTATGTAACGGCGGCCATTTTAGAGAATGTGTTGCCTCGTGGTCAGCATGCCCTTTAGTCCTTTCTCTGTACCACTGACCACTTGAGTTTGCCCAGCAACAGGCTATTTTTAGTAACGGTCAAGCCCGCACATGTGCAGTTCCGACTGACCAGTCATCACTTAGGAATGTTCCGCCAAACTGACCAGTGGTGTTGTAACCCCTCCCATGAGTTGGCTGTGTTCCAAAAATGACCATATATGTACCTAAAACTCTGTAACCATGTAACGCCCATCTTTTAATGTCTGTAAAACTGTATAAAAGAAGGACTTACACCGATGTTCGGTGTGATACTTCTTGCATTGCCGAAGGGTGCTGTAGGAATGTACCACCACCCCATGGGGTCTTAACAAACTTGTCTTTTGCATTTTCTAGTTTCCGTGCCAACAGTTCTTATGGTGTAGAGGGTATTCTGCGGAGTATGTAGGCCTGGAGAACCCAATACCACAAATTGGCGACCACGAAGGGACTCATCGGCGACTCGGATGCCCGAAGGAGAGGTCGTGACAAAGGATTGGAAACTCGCCATGGACGCGTACGCTGCCATTGAGTGACCCGAGTCTTGGCACCCACGGTGTTTTCTTCCCTTCCTTCTGATCTGACCTTCCAGGTGGCGCCGGTCCCCGACTGAGATCCTGCTCGTGTGTGTTGTCGTACAGTGCCGGTTTGGCTGATTTGATCAAAGACCTTGGCAGTTGGAACCTGGATACTTGAGATTTGGGTAAGAATTGTGATTGGTAAAGTAGTCTGTGGACGCTTACTGTGGTTCTATAAATATGAATATGTTTTGAGTTAGCTAACATTTGAGTTTATGAATTTGATTGTATATGTGTAGTGCACTTCACATAGGCAGGCATGTAGAGATATTTCTCTAACTTTGTTTGTATTTTGAGAGGCACATTTGTGTGAAGTATAGTAAGTGCCATTTTTACGGTATCACGTTTCAGTGGTACTTTTTGAACATGCCTGTTTTAAGCACACTCCGAGGGATGTGCTGTCTTGGGAATGGTACCACCTATAGATTAAACGAGTCTCAGCCGGCTCCCCCAGAGGGGACCCCTAACCGTGAAATGTACATCAAATTTGGCCTCCCCCCTATATTGTACAGTAAATTATGGAACAAATACACTAAGTCTGATCCCGAGTTGCAATGGCCACTACATGGGTCGTTTGATTTACGAAAGGTTCAGTTTGTGGAGCAATGTTTGTTTCAACGCAGGTCTAGACAGAATATGTTTGATTGTGTGCGAATGTGGGAGAAAGCTGTGCGTGAACGTATGAAGCGTGAAATTGCCGAGGCTGCTCGAGATAAAGCTTTACAGCAGGAGGAGAAGGAGTTACAGGAGAAGAAAGAGAGGGAGGCACGGGAACGTAATTTGCAAACGACCAGTCAATTTCCTATTCGAGTCCGCTTTATCCTGTCCTTACTAATGAAGTTGATGATTTTTCGTTAGTAGATCGGTCTCCGCCTCCGTATGTTCAGCCCACGGCTCCGGACGAGGACTTTGGTGATGAAGAACGAGATAGTGCGGGTACAAGGTTAACTGCCGGTTGTGGTAAGTTGGCCTGGTATATAATGCTCACTAGTTCTAGTGATCACTTTGTACCATGCCAAGCAACCCTTATGATGATGGTTGTAATTCAACCTTGTAGACCAGTTATCCTAGTGGTAACGTGGACAAAGCAGTCTTAGGCTAAACTCTGAAAGGCATGTGAAGCCAGCTGTTATACCATACACAACCCCCTTGAATACCAAATGAAAGGGACACCACACAGATATATATTGAAAATATATATTGATTTATTAACTATAAAATCCCCTGGACTCTTTATGAGCACAGAAGCACAAGCGTTAAATCACAAGACAGTTTAAAATACACAAAAGTTGCACAATATGGATGAGCCCTAGGGGCCACCTAAACCATATACTAAATAAGTGGTATAAGAGATACCAGGAGGAAAGTGAAGAGGCCTAGGGCCTTGGGAATCGCTGGAGCTATTCGAGACTGGAAATAACTAAGTCGGGAAAGGCCCACGGGACTCGGATGCAGTGTTCAAAGTGCACGCACTTTACAATACAAAGTCTATGGTGCGTAAAAAGCACAAAGTTAGAAAGTTAGGAACCTTCCGAGTGACCTACGGAGCTGAAACTTAAAACACAGGCCCTTGGGATGTGTACCAGTGCAGGAGCACCGGCGGAGCTGAGTTACCTCACCCACAGGAAGCGGGTGCACAGGGTCGAAGATGTGTCGGGTTTCGTCACGCTGGTCGATGGTGCTTGGAGCTGAAGATGCTGCAGGCGGCTCGTTGAGAAGAGTTCCGGTGGATCCAAGGGTGGATCTGAAGAGTTGAAGACCTGAAAGCAGAGGGGACAGTGTTCAAAGTCACTAGCCAGTGACTACCGTGGAACCAGATTGGAACCAGGCGATGTCGGGTGCAAACAGGCGTTGTCGGGTAGCTTCTTTCTGCAGCCACGTGGATACCCGGGGTCGAGGACGTCCAGGAGTCGGTCACGAGCTGTCCCACGTAGGCTTCTCGCTGTTGGCGGTGTCGGCGACCTGATCGGAGCAAACAGGCCTTGGCAAATGCAAGCCACGCAGAAGTCGAAAGATGCTGTTCACTCGGACCAGCAAGGTCAGAGCGGGTGCTCCTTTTCACAGGAGCTTGGGTAGGTCTGGAGCAACCAGACCTGCTGTTTAAATCTTCGGGTTCGTCGCCAAGATGGCCGCTGGCCGCGTGGCTAGTGGCCGGGATGGCGCGTCGAGTGGCACAGTGCAAAAGGGCCCCACGCAGATCGTGGAGATGCTGGGGGGCTGATCTTCGGTGCAAGGGCTGCTCGGTGGTGGGGGTTCTCAGTCCCCAAAGCACAACGTCGAGGATGCCTCAGAAGCTGCGCAGTCAGCTTTACGAGTGTCTTCCAAGAGGTCCGGTCCCACGTCACTCGGTGCCTCCACGGGTCCCTTCTTTGCAGGGACTGTGGATCGGGCTCTGAGAGGTCTGGGAATCTGGTTCTTGTCGGGCTCTGGGCTCGGGCTCCGGCGGGAGGCGGCGGCAAAGCAGACGTCGAGTTGCTGGTTGGTGCCTGTGTTCACAGGGTGGTCACTCCTTGGCCACAAGGGAGATTCTTCTTCAGTCTTCTGTGCAGCAGAATGTCGAAGTCCAGTCTTCTTCTTAGTTTTAAGTTGATTTCGGGATGATCTGCTGTGCAATGGCACTGCTCCCCCTCTTATTCCAATCTAGGGGTGGATCACCTACTAGGTCCCTCCCCTATGGGTGGGACCAGGAAGGGGGGTGGTTACACCCCCTCTCCTTTGTCCAGCTCCTCGCCAGGACTGGGGCTGGAAAGCCCCAGAACCGGTTTGGGCTGGCTTATGCACAGGGACACCTTGTGTGCCCCAGGCATGTCTCAATCTATTCAGCCCTGTCCTACCCAATACACAAAACCCTGTCTGGGGTGGTGCTCGCACCTCCCCAGGCAGGAAACCCTTTGTCCAGGCCCTCCTCGCTGGAAGGACTCCCAGCAGCAGGAGGTCAGACATGTGTCTGTGGTGGCAGCATCCATTTTGTGATGCTGAGGCTCTGTTTAACTTTAACCGGGGTTAAGGCTACACACATGTCGTGTCCCTCTAGAAGGGTGGAATGCTATCCCCGTCGCCAGAACTGGCGAGGGGATAGTATTCCAATTCGTATGACACCTTACTCGACATGTTTTGATAAAGCCAAACCAAAGATAGCAAATAACCGCGAGGATTATAATGCACTTAAGAGTATATGGTATGGCAATATCCCGGAACAGCTTAGGGAGTGGTTCCCGACAGCTGCAGACAGGCTCAGCTCATGCTAGAGCACCATCTCACATATTTCCAAGCACTCTGCCTCCAGGATTGATGAGGCCTTCCATAGGAGTGGCTGATAGGAACATATGTGTCCAGTTTAGGGTTAGGCACAGGCAT
This sequence comes from Lissotriton vulgaris, assembly GCF_964263255.1. Taxonomy (NCBI): domain Eukaryota; kingdom Metazoa; phylum Chordata; class Amphibia; order Caudata; family Salamandridae; genus Lissotriton; species Lissotriton vulgaris. Next base: position 1,326,099,067 of record NC_141687.1, on the reverse strand, counting down.
ACTGTACCTAAGTAAGAGGTGATTACACCAACTTACCCCAGCTGAGTGATCAGCCAGTTGTGTCAAATATGGAGGCCAGGCCAGGGGTGGCACAATACATGCTGCAGCCCCTGGTAGGCCTTGGCTACACCTATGCCCTGGGTACCTATGGTACTCTACTACAGGGGCTCATAAGGTGAACCAGTCCCAATTGTGTTATGCACCTAAGGTACATGGAGTCCATTTTAAGGAGAGAGCAATCAGCCTGGGGCCCTGAATAGCAGGATCCCAGGCCAACTAAGTCAAAAACCAGCTAAACACCAGGCAAAAAGTTTGGGGGTAACCATAGTCAGATATCCACCTTCCTACATAACCCCCCCCCAAACGAAAGGAGATAAGGCTATCCTTGACCAGGTAAGCCTATATTGCCTAAGTGGCCATATAAGGAAGTACCAGCTCTGGCTTGGTAACCCCCTGTCTCATGGTCCACTAAGCAATCCCTCACCCTAAGGGTATCTGAGGGTCTCCACCATAGGGAATCTCTACCTGTGGTGTGTCTTTGCAAAGTCAAAGGCTGGTGTTGAGATGGAGTACTGAAGTGAGTTTCCTCTGTAGGGCTCAGCTTCCTCCAATCACTCTCCACCATGTGTGCCTTTCTTTCTCTGACTGAGTTGCACTGTGCTCTCAGGGTCAACCTCTGGCTACCTAAAGCTGGAGGCTGGGTCCCTCTGTTTGGCTTACTGGAGGGACAGGTCAGGTTTGGGGCCTTTTGGTCCCAGGTTTGGCTGTGCCCAACAATATCCATCTGGGGGAGGTCCCTAACTACTTTTAAAGGGGATCCCTCAGGAGTTTTTAAAGTTTGCACCTCACTAGGGCTACTAGTTTCGGTGCCCCTAATCTGTGGATGGGGGTGCTTTATTTGACAGGGGGGCCTTTGGGTCTCACTGTCCTTCTTGTCCTCTGCAGCCCTGGGCTGAGTAAGGCAAGGTAGAGAGGGGCAGGTTACCTGCTCCAGACTGGGTCCCACCTGGGAAGGGTCCACTGCCATCAGAGGCTCTGTTAGGCCAGGCCTAACAACCTCTGGGACAGTTCCTTCATCAGGGGCAAGGTCAGTTCCCTGAGGAGGCTGATCTTTTCCTAAAGTCTGGTGGGAGGGAGATTTCTCTTCCTCCACAATGCTCTCTGTTTGGGTGGAGTGATCCATCATTTCAGGCTTCACTACCCATGAATCAGTTTGAGTTTGGGCTGTGGCCATCACAGCCCCTCCAACCTTTTCAGGAGGAGACTCAGTTTGGGTATGGGCTGTTACCAGTACAGCCCTGCTACTCTCTTCAGGAGGGAAGTTATCTAAAGATGGGGCTGAGGTTTGCTCAGCCCTCCCAACCTTTTCAGGAAGGACATCTTGGATTGGGGCTGTAGCCATCACAGCCCCACTAACCTTTCCATGGAGATTTACCATTCTAGAATGGGTTTGCTGTTCAACCTCAGCCCAGGCTGAGATTTCCAAATCATTACCCAGTAGGCAATCTACAGGCAAGTTTGCTGACACTGCCACTCTCTTTGGGCCAGTGACACCTCCCCAGCTAAGATTGACTACTGCCATGGGATGATTGGTTTCTATGCCATCAATGTTTGTCACCTGATATCTGGCATCAGGTAAAAGTTGCCTTGAGGGGACTAGACATTCAGCCACCATGGTGATGCTAGCCCCTGTGTCTCTGAAGGCCTCAACTTTCAAACCATTGATGAGGGGCTCCTGTCTATACTTGCTCAAAGTGTTTGGGCAAGCAGTGAAATTGGCAAACCCCATGCCAGTCTCATAGACAAGAGTATCTGAGTTAGGGGACCTGGATAGGCCAGAGTCCACCTGTCCTCCAAAAGTAAACCCACCCAAATTCTTGGGGGTGCTCCCACCACCTGGGGGACCACTGCTAACAGTGACAGGAGGTGTTGGAGCCTTACCTGGAGGTATATTCTCCTTATTGCCATTCTTGGGACAACAGCTATCTGTTTTGTAATGCCCCACCTGTTTACAGGTATGACAATAAGGCTTTTTCTGGGATGTAGAAGTGTCTTGGGACCCACCCCCATTCTTGGAGTTTTGGGGCCCTGGGGAAGTCTTTTCCTTACTTTTATCCCCACCCTTCTCTTGAGGCTTGGTAGTCTCTTTCTTTTGGTCACCACCCTGGTTCTTAGGCCTGATCCTGGTTCTGACCCATTTGTCTGCCCTCCTACCCAATTCTTGTGGGGAGGTCAGATCAGAGTCAACCAGGTGCTGATGTAGAAGCTGATTTTGACAATTACTTAAGATTTGTTCTCTCATCAGTAAATTATACAATCCTTCATAGTCTGTAACCTTACTTCCCAGCAACCAGCCCTCCAGAGCCTTAGTGGCACATTCAACAAATTCAGACCAGTCCTGAGTCTGTGTCTTCTGGGTATCTCTGAACATTAACCTGTACTGTTCAGTGGTTAAGCCTAACCCATCAATCAGAGCACTCTTCAGGACCATGTAGTTTCTAGAATCCTCATCACTAACTGTGAGGAGTCTGTCTCTGCCTCTACCTTCAAAGGAGAGCCACAGGATTGCTGCCCACTGCTCCTGAGGGATCTGCTGTACCATGCAGGCTCTCTCAAGTGCAGTCATCCATTTGTGGATGTCATCCCCAGCTTTGTAGGGGGGCACAATCTTACTCAGGTTTCTTGTATCAAAGGACCTGTCTTTATCCTTCTGGATAGTGCTGCCACCAGTGGATCCTAATCCACTCTCTCTAGGCTGTCTTGCTCTAGCAAGTTTCTCCTTAGCCAGGGCAACCTCTAACTCTTGCCTCTGGATCCTAAGCTCAGCCTCTCTCATCTTGGCCTCATGTTCCCTTCTCTGAGGGCTAGTCATCTCCTTTCTGGAGTGACCATGAGAGCCTCTAGAGACATGGGAGGTATTGGATTCACCTGAGTGATGCCTCCTCCTCCTATGGCCCTGGTTAAGTCCACCTGGGGGTCTGAATGGGTTGTTAGCTGATTCATTCCCAAGTAAGCTTAAGTTAGCCTGGTTCAGTCTACTGACCAGCACCTGACTATCTCTGTCATCATCTGACTCACTGCTCTCCACCTCCTCCCCCTCTTCTTCTTCTTCCTCTACATCTACTTGAGGAGCTCCAGTGGTGGAGGCTTCCTCATCTTCTAGGATGATAGGGGCAGGGGTGTCTACAGTGTCATCCTCTGAAGGATGGCCTCCTTCAGCATTCCCTGTGGGGTTTGCTTTAGAGGTCTTTAGAGCTTCAGACTGATCCAAAAGCTCTCTTAGGTGGTCTGCAGTAGGGGAAGGCCCTGTCTTCAGACCCCTTAAGACACAAAGCTGTCTTAATTCCTTAAAGGAAAAAATAGCAAATTTGGATGGTGCCCTTGGAGGGTCACTCTCAACAGGAGTAAGTCCACTGGACCCCTCTGCTCCAGACATTGCTCTAGTGTGGGTGGATGTGTTGCAATCTACCTACACTGGTGTTTACCTACTAAACCTATCTAGTAGTTGTAGCTAGGGTGTGCTACTCCCTTTGCTCTACAACAACTAAGTTCAGTAGAACTTATGTATACTAGTCTTGTTTTATATGTACCTAGCAGGTACCTGTGTGATCTTTCAGATGATAATCTCAAAGATTGTAATGGTAAAACAACAGCAAGCTCAGATCCCAATCCGCTGCTCACCAATGTGGTAAGTTGGCCTGGTATATAATGCTCACTAGTTCTAGTGATCACTTTGTACCATGCCAAGCAACCCTTATGATGATGGTTGTAATTCAACCTTGTAGACCAGTTATCCTAGTGGTAACGTGGACAAAGCAGTCTTAGGCTAAACTCTGAAAGGCATGTGAAGCCAGCTGTTATACCATACACAACCCCCTTGAATACCAAATGAAAGGGACACCACACAGATATATATTGAAAATATATATTGATTTATTAACTATAAAATCCCCTGGACTCTTTATGAGCACAGAAGCACAAGCGTTAAATCACAAGACAGTTTAAAATACACAAAAGTTGCACAATATGGATGAGCCCTAGGGGCCACCTAAACCATATACTAAATAAGTGGTATAAGAGATACCAGGAGGAAAGTGAAGAGGCCTAGGGCCTTGGGAATCGCTGGAGCTATTCGAGACTGGAAATAACTAAGTCGGGAAAGGCCCACGGGACTCGGATGCAGTGTTCAAAGTGCACGCACTTTACAATACAAAGTCTATGGTGCGTAAAAAGCACAAAGTTAGAAAGTTAGGAACCTTCCGAGTGACCTACGGAGCTGAAACTTAAAACACAGGCCCTTGGGATGTGTACCAGTGCAGGAGCACCGGCGGAGCTGAGTTACCTCACCCACAGGAAGCGGGTGCACAGGGTCGAAGATGTGTCGGGTTTCGTCACGCTGGTCGATGGTGCTTGGAGCTGAAGATGCTGCAGGCGGCTCGTTGAGAAGAGTTCCGGTGGATCCAAGGGTGGATCTGAAGAGTTGAAGACCTGAAAGCAGAGGGGACAGTGTTCAAAGTCACTAGCCAGTGACTACCGTGGAACCAGATTGGAACCAGGCGATGTCGGGTGCAAACAGGCGTTGTCGGGTAGCTTCTTTCTGCAGCCACGTGGATACCCGGGGTCGAGGACGTCCAGGAGTCGGTCACGAGCTGTCCCACGTAGGCTTCTCGCTGTTGGCGGTGTCGGCGACCTGATCGGAGCAAACAGGCCTTGGCAAATGCAAGCCACGCAGAAGTCGAAAGATGCTGTTCACTCGGACCAGCAAGGTCAGAGCGGGTGCTCCTTTTCACAGGAGCTTGGGTAGGTCTGGAGCAACCAGACCTGCTGTTTAAATCTTCGGGTTCGTCGCCAAGATGGCCGCTGGCCGCGTGGCTAGTGGCCGGGATGGCGCGTCGAGTGGCACAGTGCAAAAGGGCCCCACGCAGATCGTGGAGATGCTGGGGGGCTGATCTTCGGTGCAAGGGCTGCTCGGTGGTGGGGGTTCTCAGTCCCCAAAGCACAACGTCGAGGATGCCTCAGAAGCTGCGCAGTCAGCTTTACGAGTGTCTTCCAAGAGGTCCGGTCCCACGTCACTCGGTGCCTCCACGGGTCCCTTCTTTGCAGGGACTGTGGATCGGGCTCTGAGAGGTCTGGGAATCTGGTTCTTGTCGGGCTCTGGGCTCGGGCTCCGGCGGGAGGCGGCGGCAAAGCAGACGTCGAGTTGCTGGTTGGTGCCTGTGTTCACAGGGTGGTCACTCCTTGGCCACAAGGGAGATTCTTCTTCAGTCTTCTGTGCAGCAGAATGTCGAAGTCCAGTCTTCTTCTTAGTTTTAAGTTGATTTCGGGATGATCTGCTGTGCAATGGCACTGCTCCCCCTCTTATTCCAATCTAGGGGTGGATCACCTACTAGGTCCCTCCCCTATGGGTGGGACCAGGAAGGGGGGTGGTTACACCCCCTCTCCTTTGTCCAGCTCCTCGCCAGGACTGGGGCTGGAAAGCCCCAGAACCGGTTTGGGCTGGCTTATGCACAGGGACACCTTGTGTGCCCCAGGCATGTCTCAATCTATTCAGCCCTGTCCTACCCAATACACAAAACCCTGTCTGGGGTGGTGCTCGCACCTCCCCAGGCAGGAAACCCTTTGTCCAGGCCCTCCTCGCTGGAAGGACTCCCAGCAGCAGGAGGTCAGACATGTGTCTGTGGTGGCAGCATCCATTTTGTGATGCTGAGGCTCTGTTTAACTTTAACCGGGGTTAAGGCTACACACATGTCGTGTCCCTCTAGAAGGGTGGAATGCTATCCCCGTCGCCAGAACTGGCGAGGGGATAGTATTCCAATTCGTATGACACCTTACTCGACATGTTTTGATAAAGCCAAACCAAAGATAGCAAATAACCGCGAGGATTATAATGCACTTAAGAGTATATGGTATGGCAATATCCCGGAACAGCTTAGGGAGTGGTTCCCGACAGCTGCAGACAGGCTCAGCTCATGCTAGAGCACCATCTCACATATTTCCAAGCACTCTGCCTCCAGGATTGATGAGGCCTTCCATAGGAGTGGCTGATAGGAACATATGTGTCCAGTTTAGGGTTAGGCACAGGCATACTGTACCTAAGTAAGAGGTGATTACACCAACTTACCCCAGCTGAGTGATCAGCCAGTTGTGTCAAATATGGAGGCCAGGCCAGGGGTGGCACAATACATGCTGCAGCCCCTGGTAGGCCTTGGCTACACCTATGCCCTGGGTACCTATGGTACTCTACTACAGGGGCTCATAAGGTGAACCAGTCCCAATTGTGTTATGCACCTAAGGTACATGGAGTCCATTTTAAGGAGAGAGCAATCAGCCTGGGGCCCTGAATAGCAGGATCCCAGGCCAACTAAGTCAAAAACCAGCTAAACACCAGGCAAAAAGTTTGGGGGTAACCATAGTCAGATATCCACCTTCCTACACCGGTAGAGCCGCGGATTTGCGCAGTTTCGCTAGGAAACTGAATCTGAATAGAATCACTATGTCAGAAATTAATGCTGAACGGAATAAGTGGTCAGAACGAGAACAGTTGTGTTTTTTAAGTACTTTTGCAGATGAAGTTGTTGAACGATTTCGTAAGAATTCAGAGGAATTAGAATCTAAGGATATATCAGTTCATCATGAGAATATGCGTAAAGGTTTATTTGATATTTCAGATGCGGATGCCTTTTTCCTACGATTGGTCCAGCTACGGGATGAGGCGTCCAGATTGCGGGAAGTACAAAAAGCAGCAGAGAAGTCCGTGCCAGGGTCGACTGAGTTATCCAAAGAGTGTTCTATCTTTGGAGCAGATAAGAGTTCTAAAGTGCATGTTATGCCTATGCGTGAAGCTGCACCTTTGTATGTTCCCCCTAAAAGGCAAGGTACCAGTGATGATAAAATGTCAGGGGATGCAAAAGGGTACTTTATCTATAATTGGGTGTATACGTCTTGGAATAGAGCGGATGTTATGGCACTGAAAAATGCTTTACCCGATCCTCGTAAAAATCCGGCAGCCTTCTAAGAAGGAGTGGAGGGGGCTATTTTTCCTATGTTATGACACTAGTTGATATAGATCTATTCTTTGGACTAATACTCCCCCCTGATATGTGGAGAGCGATTCGTAAGTTTGATGATCAGACGATGTTCGGAGGCACTTGGAAAGATATAAGCCAAGCTGATTTAGGTAGGGAGCCTGCATGTAAACCTTGTCAGTTGATATTAGATCTTCCGACAGCTATTTTGAATAAATTGAAAACGCTTGTTCCCCCTAAAAAGAATGATTGGACTATGCTAGCCTCGTGCAAACAGAAACAAGACGAGTCGGTATCTGACTTCTTCACACGTTTCGAAGAAGCGTTTCATGATTACAGTGGACAACTGTTAACAGATGATACGGGTAGGCATCTGTTTGTCGACAAGTATGTGGCTAATCTCCTACCGGAGATTGCAAAGCGGTTGAAAACTAGTGAAAGTTCTTGGACCACGGCGACCCCTGCGTCCTTGTTAACTATGGCTCAGTATTATGAGCGGCAGGAATTAGAGGCGAAGGAAAGTGTTGATAAGAAAGCGAAGGAGTTGAAGACGAAGGTGATGTTGGCACAGGTTCGCGGTGCGCAATCTAGAGGGAATGATAGCGGCAGGCGAGGAGGGAGTAATGTGTCATATGGTCGTACCGATATTTCTGAGGACCAATGTGCATATTGTAAAGAGTTTGGGCATTGGGCCGAAGACTGTCCGGTGCTCCGTGAGCAACGTGGTCAGCGTGGTCGAGGTGGTGGAAGGTCACGGAATAGTTATTCGGGAGCGAGGGGTGGTGGAGGTGATCGTGGTAGGTTTGAGGGGAGGGGTCGTGGTCAGGATGACTGAAATACTTTTGATCGGCGAAATCAGTATCAGAGGGAGAGAACGTGGAGTCTCAGGATTATGTGCATGCATAGGATTGCGTAGGATGGGGTGTGGAATCGGTTGAAGTGCAAGTAGATCAAAGAGGTCCATATGTATCAGCGGGCGTTTTGGGTTCTACTGATCAGGTTTTAGTTGACACAGGAGCTACTCGTAGTGCTTTGTCTAAAAACTTGGTTCCAAGGGCTCCCCTGTCTGGCGAAACGATAACATGTATAGGGTTCGATGGCACACCCTCTCCAAGCCCATTATCACAACCTCTTGCATTTTGCATTGATACATTTTTTGGTTTTTGTCCATTTTTGTTGTCGCCCCATACTCCAGACAATATTATGGGCATAGATTTGCTTAAATATTTTCGAGCAACGATACGCTGCGCTCCTGAAGGAGTGCGGGTTATTTTGAATGACAATTATCCAGATGTACACAGACTATGTACCATGCAAGAAATTGAAGCGTTAGCCTCTCTCCCACACACGTTATGGGCAACCTCAGATACGGATGTGGGACAGATGCTCATCCCGCCTATTCGAATTACTGTCAAGGAGGGAGTGTCTTTGCCACGTGTACCACAGTATAAGATATCCAGAGAAGGTGAAATTGCCCTGACGCACATTGTTCAGGATTTGATTATTGCAGGAGTAGTGGAGGAAGTTCCCTACAATGTCTGTAACAGCCCTATTCTTCCGATCCTTAAGAAAGATACTGATGACAAAGTCTATCGATTTATTATTGACTTGAGAGAAATAAACAAAATTGTCATTCCCCAGTACCCGGTGGTGTCTGATATCACCACCTTACTTACTTTGGTCCCCCCCACTGCCACGACTTTCTCTGTTATTGACCTCAAAAATGCGTTCTTTTCCATTCCCATCCATCCTGATAGTAGATATCTATTTGGCTTCACGTTAAATAATAAATCGTATAGATTTTGTCGTGTTCCTCAAGGTTACACAGAAAGCGCTAGCATTTATAGCCAGGCTTTAAAAAGACAGCTCGATTTATTTGAATTGCGATCTGGAGTAGCTCTTATTCAATACGTTGATGACCTCCTATTGGCTGCAGACACCTATGCACAATGTGAGGAGAGTACTCTTGCCTTGCTTTCCTTTTTGGCTCAGAATAATCACAAAGTCTCTAGGAAAAAGTTACAATATTGTAGACCAAAGGTGACCTACCTCGGTCATCTTTTGTCTAAGGAGGGACGTGCATTAACATCTGATCGAATTCAAGCGATTTTAGACACACCAGTCCCCCGCACTCAGAGAGATGTGCGCGCCTTCATAGGATTAACGTCCTTTTGTAGACAGTGGATAATGGGGTTCTCGCACATTATCAAACCTTTGTTAGCGTTACTGTCCAAAACTACACAAATGCCTCTTGAATGGACAGATGAATGTCAAAATGCTTTTGAACAATTGAGACAGGCCCTTTGCTCTGCACCCGTGTTAGGTACACCAGATTACACAAAGATTTTCACGTTGTATGTGCACGAGAATGATGGGTGCGCATTATCAGTGTTAGTGCAGACACACGGGGATAAGCAGAGGCCATGTGCGTACTTTTCAGCCATTCTTGATCCTGTAGCACGAGGGTTACCTGGGTGTTTCCGAGCAGTTGCAGCAACAGCAGTAGCAATACGGCAGAGTGAGGGAATAGTTTTGTCACACAAACTGTTGGTGTTAGTTCCCCATGCAGTGGACGCTCTGCTAAATCAAACGAAAACCCAGTATCTTACGAGCGCACGTTTAACAGGATATGAGCTTACACTTCTGGCGCCACATATCACACTAAAAAGATGTGCTACCCTGAACCCTGCCACCTTATTGCCGTATCCGGTTGCTGAGAGCCAAGAGGAAGAACACCATGATTGTGTTTTCCTGACTGAAGAACAAACAAAGCGTCGTGTCGACTTACAGGATACGCCACTTCCAGATGTGGATGGGGAACTGTGGGTTGATGGATCGTGTTTAAGGCTGCCAGATGGCACAACTTCTGCAGCATATGCGATCACGACACTTAAGACAGTGGTAGAAACAGCACGAATACCACAGAAATCGGCCCAAGCAGCGGAGCTGATAGCTTTGACAAGAGCCTGCGAATTGAGTGCTGGCTTATGTGTGAACATCTACACAGACAGCCGGTACGCCTTCGAAGTAGCGCATGATTTTGGCTTACTTTGGAGAGAGCGTGGGTTTTTTACTTCACATGGAGTACACATTATGCACGGAGAACTAGTGCGTGATCTTCTAAATGCGTTACTTTGTCCAAAGAAAGTGGCGATAATCAAATGCAGTGCACATAAAAAGGTCACTGATAAAGTGGGGCAAGGTAATGCTTTTGCAGACAGTATAGCAAGACAAACGGCTATGTCACGAAATGACTCCCCAATGTATGTAGTGAAGTCACAGGCCGAGCGATGGCATGATGCTAGAGCGGAGATATTAGACATTCAGAAATCAGCGTCTGAAGCAGAACTCGCAAACTGGGCAGCAGAGGGAGTACTGAATGATGAGGGTTGTTGGAGGAGCAAAGATATGGAACAATGGAAGTTGGCTGCAGCTTACTTGCAAGCGATGGTCCAGATGACACATGGGTTGGCACATGTTGGAGCTCTTGCAATTACTCGATTGTTAACGCGGGTTTGGGAGCATCCTGAGATTGCCAATACTGCCAAGAGAGTAGTGCAGACCTGTTTGATATGTTTACAGCACAATCCTGCAAAAGGGACGCATACTCCGAAAGGAGGGTTCGTTCCACCCACTGCACCGTTCGAGGTATTACAAATGGATTATATCCAGCTTGAGCATTGCAATAACCTTAAGTATGTCTTAGTGGTGGTGTGTGCCTTTAGCAAATGGGTTGAGGCCTTCCCCACGAAGGATAATACAGCTTTGACAACAGCTAAGGTTTTGCTCAAAGAGTACTTCCCTCGATATGGCGTTTGCAAATTTTTGTGGAGTGACAATGGTCCCCATTTTGTTGGGAAAATTGTGGAGTACGTGTTGAAGGGATTGGGAATCCAGCAGAAGTTTCATGCTGTGTTCCATCCTCAGTCAGCAGGTCTTGTTGAACGGTACAATGCTACTTTGAAACTAAAGTTGGCTAAGATTGTGGCATCCACGTCTTTGAAGTGGCCGGATGCCTTGCCTTTAGCATTACTCTCTATCAGATCAGTGCCCCACTCTCGAACTGGCCTCACACCTTATGAAGTGGTGTTTGGAAGGCCGATGAACATATGGGGAGTTCCTAAGCCTCGATTGTTACATGATGTGCCTTGTATAATGATGAATGACTATTTGGCACGATTAACAAATGATTTACTTTCTATTCATCAACAGGTTCGAGAAGCGCTCCCTGATAACTCCATTGGAGAGGCTCACAATCTTCGTCCCGGGGACCATGTCATGATCCGCTCGTTTGAGAGGATGAACAGCTTGGAACCGAGGTGGCGTGGCCCCGAGCAGGTATTGCTCGCAACTCGAACGGCTGTGCGAGTTACCAACAGAAAGCGGTGGGTGCACTCTACTCACTGCCGTCGTGTTTCTCTGGACCTGGTGAGCCTGACAGCATTGTCTGACTACCGAGACATCCTGGACGAGGAGAAGAGCCCAGCTGTAACGTCTGTCGAATCGGAGGGAGCCTTCCCGGACCACACTGTTTCTGGACGACAAAGATATAATCTGCGACCACGATAAGAAGATTTTTTTGGTGCGAGACTGGTTGAGTTACCGCTCCAGGTTTGTGAAACGGAAGCCGAGAATCTCAAGGGGGGGGGGGTCAGTTCTGCCAAGAGTAGCGACACCCGTCTTGACCCCGGAGAAGAAAACAACGGCTACCTCGGAGCTCAGCACTCACATTTTTATTTTTTTAGGTGTACATTTGAGACATTGTGAACTTTTGAACTATGGCGTCTTCTGCAGCACGAGACAAAAGAATACTTGGTGCTGTATTATTTGTGTTGACAATTGTGGTAATAGCTGTGATAGCCTGGGTAGTAGAACTTGTGGTTACCGACTACCCCGGCTCCATCTGAACATTTTCATTTCACCCTACCATACCATGAAGAACGGCATCGACAGACTTACTTGAACAATAGCTTCATTCAGATTTTTCATCACACCCACAATATGACAAATACTTCTAACTGCTGGGTATGTGGGATGTTGCCTGGGCATCAGAAAAAAGGAGGCACACCGCTTATCCCACTCCCGTTTTCTCATAATGGGTCTTGCAATGCCTGGTACACTCTCCTGTTCACTTTGCGCTGGCCAACAAAAGGGGGACTGCTTTTTCGTTTAAACAAAATCTGTTTTAATGACCGAGACGGCTATCCACAAGCGGAAGGTACTAAGTTCGAATGGGAAGAGTACCGCCCGGACAATGTGTCTGCACCGCGAGTTTACAGCAACCAACGAAACGTTAACACGTCCAATTCTCATGTTATTAATGTTATTGATACAAAAGCCGATCTCTGTATACGTAATAAAGGTACAATCCCAGTTGGCAGAAGTGAATGTAACACCACTCTTACCTTTGAAACCCCGAATGGCATTTCATTTGTGGCCTCCCGAAATACGTATTTCATATGTCGTAATAAAGGTTATCACCGTCTCCCTTTAGGATGGTTAGGAACATGCTACATCTCTTTTGTATTGCCCCTTGTATTCATTGCTCCGCCCATGTACCATAATGATTATGTGTTATACCATGATTTTATATTGAATAGAGTTAAAAGAGCAGTAGTCCTTGACGATATTGATCAAACCGATACCGCACTGCAACAATATGTTGATTTCAACTTGGGTTTGTTTTCTTTTGTGGGAGCTGCTCTGAATAGTCGGAAAATACGACGATTAACTCGTGTTGTTGAAGCTGTTGTCAATGATACTGCTTTTGCATTAGGGAATCTAACTGAGGAGCTTCAGATTTCTAGAATTGTAACGCTTCAGAACCGGATGGTTCTAGATGTAGTTCTAGCCGATCGAGGGGGCGCATGCTGCATTATCGGAAGTAGTTGCTGTGTTTACGTCCCAGATAATTCACCATCTGTATATGATGCCATATCCAAATTGCATAAAATTGCTGCTGAGATACATCCTGACAATGGTACATGTGATGGAGCAAGGATTCGCACGTATAGCGCCTTGCTCGTATGCAAAACCCTTGTCTACACTGCATAATAATATTAACACCATTGTTCGTCATTTGTAAAGTTTTCCCCTACACGCGGGTGTCCCTAGGATGCTTGCTTGTTCGTCTTTTCACGTACTAACGAAGCTTGCACTGAAAATGGCTGCTTTGCCGCAATTCAGTCTGCGCATGCGTCGGTCATACCCATGTGATGTGACGCACTCGCATTCTGGAGGGATTCTGTGCTCATGCGCATTGATGCTAAATATGGCCGCTTGTCTCTCACCACGCTCTCTGCTTACTACAGCAGCTTTCAGCCTATCTATTCTTTCGCATTAATCTTTAATGCTATAGTCATTATAAAAGTAAGGGTTGGTTATCTCATATCATGGTATACAGTGCGATCATTTTATGTATGATTTTAATTTGTTTTCGCTTACTTTTCATGTACCGCGTCTTTATGGGCTGGGTATTCATGAGCGGAGCCATACTTGAAGCTCTGCTGGGCACCGTCACGTGATCGGAGAAAGTTCCAACTGCGCAGAAGCTAAACCTAGCCAGCTGGCTCCTGAAGCACAATGCGCCTGGGAACGTCGCTGGGAATACGGCGCCTCACCTTGGAAATAGCAATACTGTTGCTACCTATTGAAAACTGTCCTGTACTGCTGTCTTCTATGCATGGGAACGTGAACCTGAGGGGCGGGTATTCAAAATTGCATATTAATCATGTGAAACTGAATTCTAGGAGGTGGTAAAGACCACACCACCTCTCCTGACCAATCACAATATGGGAAACTGTCACTTGCAACATTAGGGGGTGGTCTGAGGGTCCCCAAAATTGTATAATTACCCTAGTTTAGCTTAGGAAAATTGTCCGACTTGTCCGAGTAGCAGACCTGTCACTGACCCTACGATCTCAATAGGTGCTCATTCTGAAAGTGCTGCGGAGCACTTTGTCCATACTTTCCACAAACTCCCAAGGGGTGGAAAATCCTAAGTGCTGGCGAAGCACTTTGCTGGGGAATTCGAAAATCCAATCGGGGTTTCTGGCGGATTACTTGCAGGAGGGGGTAACGCAGGCGTTGCTGTCCGGAAGCTGTGGGTGTTGGTCGTACCCTGGGAGGCCCAGTCCTTGATCCGAACCTGAGGGGTATCCTGTCCTTATTCTCCGTGAGCTGTACCTGCTCACAGTCTGGCATTCCTTTTCTGAGGGTCCCTGTCCCCGTCTTCCCAACTGACCCGTGGCCAGGGTTGGTCTTCAATCTGAATTAGGTAAATATAGATTGTGGGTTTGCGTATCGTTTCTCTCTCTCTCTCTCTCTCTGATCTATTAAAACACTCTTACCTGTGTTATTGCCGTATTGCCATTGAACTCATATGTGCCTGAATTTTAGTTGGTTCCTTCTCTTCCCCTCTCCTTTAGAAATTCATTGATTTTATAAACCATAGCATGTTCCCGTTTTTCCCTTTCCTTTAGTGGATTGCTGTGAAAGTAGCAAGAATAATCTGAAACACTTAGGTTAAGTACATGTTCTAGGTCCAATCCCATTCCTATGTTCTAGTATAACGTGGCAGTGAATAGTCTGTGCTAAACTTCTCCCAGTAGTTTCCCATATATTCTAAATGGTCATATTGTTTGTGCAAGGTTACCTCTTGGTACTAATTTTGATGTTCGATATATTACTTTGTGTATCGCTTATTATTTTGGCTTCTTCACTTTGAACTCTTATATAAAAACTCGAACTCAATCAGGTGTCTGTGGTCATTTTACAAAACTGTGGAAAGTATATTACGGATTTTAAGGTGTATTGGATGTTAGGCCTGTCTACTTTTCCTTAACAGCTCTAGGTCCGTCAAAGAATTGCGCCTGTGGTAAGTCGGGTGCATGGTAAGCAGAGGTAAATCCAAACCTGATTACTCCTAGCAGTGTGCAGGAGGAGAAATCCTCACCCAATTTCACCCAAACGAAGTTAATGTGTTCTTCGCGCCAAGGGCCCAGTGCGTGTTAGAGAATTGGTATCCCGGGTGACCTGGGGAAAACTGCGCGCTCTAGCAGTAATTTCTGGCTAGCAGAGGATGGTTTGGACTAGTTAGATTAGGTAGACAGGATAGTCATAAACAAACCGTGAATACAAAAACGTGCTGCTGATTGTTACTGTATTTTTACAATATTTTTGGAAATGTGTTTTTATATGTAAATGTTCATGAATTCGTATTTCTGTTATAAATACTGCATGTTGAATTAACCCAGAATTGTTTGTGAATGTTCAGTGTAGTCTGAATCCCCGGGGAAGTATTTTAGCTAACGGTGAGTAGAATCCGGTTAGCTGTTGAAGTCACTAAGCTTGAGGTATTAGTGCAGGGTTAAGGATAACTGGAAGCACTAATTAGGACCTTTGTTTCTGGAGTGAATGATAGCTACGAGTCCATTATAAAACTTTCATTGCGATATCACCTAGTAAGGGTCGCATACGGAAGGAGTAGTAGGGTCTCCGAGGCTTGTCTGGTAAGTAAAATAGTTCGCTGGTGAAATCCTGGCTCAGTACATATCCCCGACTAAGGTGGATGAGCCAGAAGAATAACGGGTTCTATGTTACTAGTGTGAAGGGACAGGCAAAGAAGTCTATCCAGAGTGAATGAAAAGTAGACAGAAGTGGTTTACTAGTAGCGAAAGAAAAGTCTTTTCTCTTTTTAGAACACTCAGACATAGTGGCAAACGTTGCGTATTGTTAACTAAAACGTGCACTCGCACTTTAGAGAGAGTAAAAAGTTTCCGTTACCTTGTGAAGGCGGGAGTCGGTCGGAGAGCTGCTCTGACGTCACTTCGTGCCGCGCTGGTATTGGTCAGGACAGCGGGTGTGTAGTGAAGCTGAATTTGTGAAGGAGGGGTGAGTGCCGGAGCGTGAGACTTGTTCTCGTGAAAGGCCGCGCACCCATTGGTTAAGAATTTCTGTATTCACAGACCGGATTGGGTATTGTGAAATAAAAGTCGCGCTAGCATTGGAAGTACAAAAGTAAACAAAATTGATCAAGCCGAGTTCAAAGAGAGTCCCGAAGATTATATGTGGTATCCAGATTTTATACCTCATCCCAAATACCTAGGATTTTATAAGGATCAGCTTAGACGAGGTAGACCACACATGATGTATGGAATAAAGAGAAAATTGTCATTTTCGGATAAAGTAAAGAATTTTTTCAAAACTGACAAGCCCATTAGAACGAGAGAAGGTGTACTCATTCCCCCGCCAAATACCCCTGCCTCTTTTATGTTGTTTGATAAAGGGTATCATACTTGTGTCTGGCTAGAAAATTGGGCAAAGTATACTATAGATGACGGAGTCCTGGCATTCCCTGTTGAAGGTACATTTAATGGTCGGATCCTGTTTAACTTAAGGACCCGCATGAATGAATTACACCCTAGACCTAGGTTGACCCAGTACGAAGCTTTGGAGGAATGGGAGATTGAGGCTGCAGAGCGAGATAAACCCCGAATGGAGAAAGGAGTGAGTAAGTGGTATCCCAGACTTCCAACGCCAACCAAAGAGCAGAAAATGAAACAGTGGAGGCAGTCTATGTTAACTGAAGGGCTGTTTCCCATGATGGGAGTATTGGAGGAGAAAAAAGGAAAATGTAAAGCAAAAACCCATCACCTAGCACCTATGGGGGATGTAGAAGATGAACACCTGGAGGACTTGTTAATGAAGGATCCACCTCCCTATGTGGCAGAATCAGATTCGGTGCATTCTCAAAGTTCTGTTACCAATTACCCCCGGAGTAGGAGGGAAAGTGATACAGACAGGACAGCTACAAGCAGTAAACATAGTGGAAGGGATGAGTTTTGCAGACCTAAGTCCACCGTCCCGAATTATCAGCCATTCGGGGAAAGTCCCCCTCGATTGGTTGCCCCGACTGCCCCGAGTATTTATCCATCCTTAGTACCCCAGGTATTACATGGCAATTCTGCTGAAAGGGGATTGCAGGAAAAAGAGAGAGAAGTCCTGACGAGACAGCGAGAGGACTTAGCCAGAACCATTGCACAGATGCATCCCCATCCTGAGGCCTTGACCATTCCGGTAACTATTGGTCCTGCTATCCCAATGTATAAAAATGACTTGATTAGTCCCCTTCCTCCTGTCATCACCCCAATACTGCCTACTCCTAGCTTCCAGACCCCGAGGAAAGAAGTGTTCATAGATGAGGATCAGGAAAGTGAGTGTGAATCTGGAAGTTTAATGGATCTGCCCATAAGGGAGTCGAGGGCTAGTGTAGTAGGGACAAGAAGCCAGCCTAGACAAAAGGAAGTGGTGATCGAAAGTGCATCTGGAATTAGGAACGCCTCTTTAGTTTCCCCTGAAGAATTAGACAGGTGGACAAAGGAGATAGAGAAAGAGACCACTTCTCAACCTAAAACATTGGAAATATATAAATTAAGAATAGAAATAGAAGAAATGATGGCTGGGAACGTGGGAGTTGAGCGCCTGAGCTCGTATAATGAAGAAGAGTTACTATTCATCAGTAAAAATCTTACCCGGAGTGCTAGGGTGCTCCACGAAAAGATAATGGATACCGCTGCAGAAATGGGAGTTGATGTTAGTCGCTCCAAAATTCTTCAGAAACCCTACAGAGTGGACTTTTCAGACAAAGACTTAGAAAGCCTGAATGTGATGGGGAAACAGATCCAAGTAAAGGAATTATTGAAACTCCTGCAGAAATGGGGCGAAGTGGGGAAGTGGAGAACTAGGTGGGCAAAGAAAAAGGAAGGCAGCAGGGCTGGGTCAGTAACTTCAGAATTTGTATTAAAGGAAGTAACCCCAACAGAAAAATTGTGTCCCATGAGAGAGGTCCCGGGAGGGAAATATGTCCATGTCCCTTGGTCCAGACAAGACATTGTGTCATTTACAAATGACTTCCCAAAATTACGTGAGAAACCAGTTGACTGGTACCGACAGGTAGAGCGGTTCATAAAAGTTCAGAAATGCCTGCTGAAAGACCTGGATGGGTTTTTCGATATTGTGGTCCCTGTAGATCTGTGGACAGAATGTAAAATAGAGATTGATTGGCCTAATGATGAATATCCCCGAGATGAGAGAACGGGAGCCCCTTCACCGGATGTAATGAGGAAATATGACCAGGTCATACAGTATCTTAAGAAAAAGGTGCCAGCCAAAGAGACAGATTGGACCCGAATAGATAGAACAACCCAAGAACGTGATGAGACAGTGCATTCATTTTACGAAAGGTTACTACAGGTATTCAAAACTTACAGTGGTATTGATAATGTAGACATGAAAGACATGACCCATTTCAGTTACAGATTTGTGCTAGGATTGAGGCCTGAAATATCACAATGGATCCGAGATAACAAAATCAGTTGGCAGGGAAAGCCCATAGATGATGTCCTGAAATATGCAAAATACTGCGAAGATGAAATCGAAAATAAAAAGAAAGCCCTCAAGGAGAAAGTGATGTGGGCACAGGTGAAATTAGCTGAACAGCAAGAAAAACAGTTAAGTAAAATGACTTCTGATAATAATGTTCAGAATACCAATTCTGGGGGGGGAGGAAAGCCCAGACCTAAATTGAGTCGTGAGGAGGCCATGAAAAAGTTTCCGTGCCATGGGTGCGGCCAGATGGGGCATTGGAGAGACGAGTGTCCACACCTACAGGCTGGTAATGCCCCTGTAAATGGTTTAAATCCACAGGTGCCGAAAGAGGGGACAAGGAAAACCCAGCAACAGGTAAAATTACCTCCAGTACCTCGCGCTCCTAGACAGAATTTTAAGAGTCAGGGTCAGCAGAATGAGAGGGCGGAAGTATGGGAGGTTGAGAGTGAAAGAAATGCAGCCATTCCGCAGTACTTGCTAAGTGATACCTTCCTTTTTGAAGATCAAGATTGACGGGGCCTGAGAGGGGAGGATGAGGAGTGCGTGCTTGGCGCCTCCTTACCGGTAGACCAGACTGGACCATACATTGAAGGAAAGGTTGAAGGCAGAGATGTCACCTTTCTGTTGGACACTGGCGCTACCAGATCTACTGTAAGAACAGTGGATGTTCCTAACCTACCCCTCTCGGGAGAAGCAATCCAAGTAGTGGGAGTCTCAAATCAGATAATAAGTACCCCTGTAACTGAACCAATGGAGATTTCCATAGGAAATTTCAAGGAAATGCACAGATTTGTGGTCTGTGATTCCAGTCCTGTAAACCTACTGGGACGTGATTTGTTGTGCAAGATGCGTTGTACCATTTACTGCACACCAAATGGCGTTGAAATTCAGACCCCCGATGAAGATGGCCTGTACAAACTAATGTTGGTCAGACAAGATGCTGATATCAAGCCTTTGACAATTGAGGATTTACCTGAGGAACTCCAGCTAAGAGTAGTACCCGAAGTGTGGGATTTCACGGGAAAAGATGTAGGCCTGATGGCAAATGTGGACCCGGTTAAAATAGCAATAAAAACAAATGCTGTATACCCCAAAACAAGACAGTACAAAATGAGTGCAGAAGTGAAGGCAGGAGTAGCGACTGAAATAACGAGGCTGCTAGAAGCAGAAATAATAGAAGAAGTGTTGAGCAGCCCCTGTAATTCGCCTATCATTGGGATCAAAAAGCCTAGTGGGAAGTACCGGGTGGTGCAAGATTTGCGCAAGGTAAACCAAATTGTTGTGCCTTGCTGTCCTATTGTACCCAACCCTGCAGTAATACTCTACCAGATTCCTTGGAATGCCGAATGGTTCACTGTCATCGATCTGTGCCACGCATTCTTTTCCATCCCATTGCACCCTGAAAGCAAATTCCTTTTCAGTTTTGAATTCGACAGCCATATCTATGTCTGGAATCGTGTCCCCCAGGGGTACACTGAAAGTCCATCGATTTTCAACCAGATACTGAAAAAGTGCCTTGAATCCCTAGTGCTGCCAAGAGAGTCTGTTTTGGTGCAGTACATAGATGACCTGTTAGTGGCATCTAAAACCCAGTCTGACTGTGTCACTGACACAATTGCCTTGCTGAATCACCTAGGAAAGGGAGGACATAAAGTGTCGCCTGACAAATTACAATTCTGTAAAAGCTCAGTAAAATATCTGGGGCACCAGATAGAAAAGGGAATCAGGAAGGTCACTACCGAAAGGATCAAAATAATTAAGGCAATGGAACTGCCCACAACCCAGAAAGAGCTGAGAATGTTCTTGGGAGTTGTGGGTTACTGCAGGCAATGGATTGCAGGATTTGCGGCTCTAGCCCGACCCCTGATAAATATGACAAAGAAAGGAGTGGAAGACCCCGTCCATTGGGACAGTGAGAGTATGAATGCTTGGATAACTCTGAGAAACTGTCTGTGTACCGCACCTGCATTGGGTATGCCTGAGTACAATAGACCCTTTGAACTGTTCTGTGACACCAGAGAAAATTGTGCTCTTTCAGTCCTGACCCAGGAGCACGGATCAGTCAGAAGGCCAGTCGCCTACTTTTCGGCCACCCTAGATCCAGTGGCGGCTGGACTGCCTGGCTGCTTAAAAGCCGTTGCTGCTACTTGCGTCAGTCTAGAACAGAGCGAGAGCATTGTCATGGGACATCCCGTCACTGTCTATGTTCCTCACTCTGTTGTCATCCTACTGACTAGAACTAGGACCCAGTACCTCACACCTAGTCGGCTGACTAAGTATGAGAGAATTTTGATTGGTGCTGAAAATATAACTATCTCCCGGTGCAATGTCCTAAATCCTGCGACACTGTTACCTGTCCCTCTGGATGCAGAATCGGATGAGGGTGGGGAACATAATTGCATTGATCTGACTGAATATAGCACCAAGCCCCGTCCTGACATTCGTGAAATAGCACTACGGGACGGGGATAAAACAATGTTTGTGGATGGCTCGTGTTTGAGACATGAGAGTGGGAGTCTGAGTGCTGCCTATGCTGTGGTTACTCTGACAGGAGTCGTCGAGGCATCTTACATGCGCGAGGTGAAATCTGCACAAGTGGCGGAGCTTATCGCGTTAACTCGAGCATGCAAGAGGGGAAAAAACAAAAGAATTACTGTTTACACCGACAGTCAGTACTGTTTCGGGGTTGTTCATGACTTCGGCCAATTGTGGTTGCAAAGAGAATTCATGACTTCCTCTGGCACACCTATCCGAAATGGGAAAGTAGTGCATAACTTACTGGAAGCTATCCAATTACCCAAAGAATTGGCTGTGGTCAAGTGTGCGGCTCACAGGTCTGGAAATGACGACGTGACTGCCGGTAATAGGTACGCTGACAAAATTGCACAGTTTTGTGCCCGACACCAGATGTCCCTACAAATTGCCCGGTGGGATGGAACCAGCTGCCAACTTATGTTGTTTGATAATGTGTCAACGTGGGAAGAGTTAAGAGAGATACAACAAGCCACAGACAGGCAAGAAAAAGGCAGGTGGGCCGCAAAGGAATGCGAGTTGCGAGAAGATGGTGTGGTGGTAAATCCGGATGGGGTGCCTGTACTGCCTGATAGCTTGATCGACCCCATGGTCAGAATGATACATGAGCCAACACATATGGGAAGAGATGCGATGTGTCGGGTGTTTGAACAGGTGTTCTGCAATTCAAAGTTCAGGGACCAGGCGGACAGGTTTTGCCAGAGGTGCCTAGTGTGTCAGCAATTCAATGCAGGAAAGAAGACTGTAGTGAAACAGAGTACTATTGGAAAGGCAGTAGGTCCCTTCGTAAGAATACAGGCAGACTTCATAACCATGCCCAGATGCAACGGATATAGATATGTCTTAGTCATAGTATGTCTATTCTCCAGGTGGGTGGAAGCATATCCAGCTAAGAAAAATGACGCTATCACCACAGCCAAACTATTGCTCAGAGAGTTGATACCTAGGTATGGGATCCCAGAGACGATCGAAACGGACCAGGGTGGGCATTTTGCCAACGATGTCCTATTGGAACTCTGTAGGGCATTCAAAATGAAGCAAAGATTGCACTGCGCCTACCACCCAGAGGCTTCTGGGGTTGTGGAACAAATAAATGGCACTCTGAAGTCCAGACTGGGAAAAATGTGTGATTCCACAAAAATGAACTGGATAGAAGCTTTACCCCTGGTGCTGATGAGTTTGAGAAGTATCCCAAATCGAAAGACTGGCCTGAGTCCCCATGAAGTGTTGATGGGAAGAGTGATGCGCCAGGCATGGGTACCCGGAAACAAACTGCTAAGCATTTCTGATGATATGGTGCTAGAATACTGCAAGCAGTTGGGTGACCAAGTGCGTTCTCTCTCTCAGCAGATTGGAGAGACTGAAGACGAGTGGCCAAAGACTCCAGCACACAACCTGCAGCCAGGAGACTGGGTGGTGTTAAAGAAACACACCCGAAGCAGCTGCTTGAAGCCAAGGTGGGGAAAGCGACGACAAGTGATCCTCGTCACTACCACTGCTGTGAAGTGCGCTGGTGTACCGAAGTGGATCCACGCCAGCCACACAAAGCGGGTATCTGGAGAGAACGCGACTGGAGCTGAAGGCAGCACAGCTGAAGAGACCTCCGAGGAAGAGAGTCCGGAGCTAGCTGACATCGAACTGCCGAGCACAAGTCGAGACGTTGAATGGTATCCCGCCGACGAACCGGTTCATGATCCAATACGAACCCGGAAATATTCTTACTTAGACAGTGAGTGGGATAGTCCAGGTGAGTCAGAAATAGAAGAAGCAGGTCAGGTCAACGAAAGCCACAACACACCTGATCAGGACATAGGCCAAGTAGGGTCAGATCAAGATCTCGAGACTCCTCCTGAAACTCCGGAGCCGAGAAAGGGACAGTTAGAAATTAGGGCTGACGTTCATGCAGAAGAAAACGAAGAGATCGAAGAGCATGAACAGGAACAGATAGAACTAGATCAAAGTGCTCAGACAACGGAAACAATAGTAACAAAAAGTAAAAAGAAAGTGCGATTTGAATCTGAGCAGGGACAGATTAGCGACCAGGCAGAAGAAATAGACGAAAGACCTGGAACTAGTCAGGCAGGCAGGAAAACAGAAGTGCCACAACAAAAGGTGAAAAGAGTGCACGAAGAAGGAGAAGTCTCCTCAACCACTGGGAGGCACGGAGGAAGAAGTACACCTCGATACGTCAAGAGACTAAGGCTCAGACTAAAAACAGTCGAAGAAAACGATAAAGACCGAAAAAGGGCTTTAAGTGAAAGGAGTGCAGCCCAAGGCAAATCGCTGAGAAAGAGCGACAGAATAAAGAAACAGAACCGACTGTATCGGAGCCCTGAGTGGACGTACTTTGTGTTGGAAGAGATTGACGAGCCTCACCACAGTGGCAACAGTGACCACGAGTCCATTGCTGATCGGAGTTCGGACGAAGACCCTCCTTAAGAGAGCCCGAAGTGAGCCTTTGGTGCAGAGAAACGAAGAGGGGTAGCAAAAGCCACCTGTAAGCTAAATATGTCTGATCCGAGTGTCTCTGGGAGATCCCGCTGTGGGTGTCTCAAAACCTGTTGTAAGATATGCTTGTGTAGTGTAGCTATGCTAATAGTAATGTGGATAGGACTAACAGTTTTTCTACCTTTTATGATAAGTAAGAATCCTAACTTGTCCCCTACTGAACCCGAAGTAGTAGATGTAGGGGTAGTACAGACTGCAGAAACACCACGAAGACTAGAAAGACGCGACAAAAGAGTAGGACTGACACACACACGACCTGATTTAGAAGCACCAGATGAGGATGGACTACACTTTCACAAAATGAAAAACAGGACGCATTTAAATGTTTTTGCTAACCTGTTAGTGCATTACGTAGAGGCTATGGAAATAGAGGACTGTTATGTCTGCATGAAGCTACCAACCTCAGTGGCTGAAGGCGTGACATACCACCATCTACCTTTGACCTATGGAATCTCCTGTAGTATATTAGCTAGCTTGTTCTATAGAAGCACCTTGCAGTACTATTATTCAAATGATGACGTAGTATTTTCTGAACTTCCTATTAGAGGACATTTGAACCGTGTACATACTACAAGTGACGTGACCCGCTATATGGGAGAATATTTCCTGACTATAGGTAACATAGACTTAGATCAAGCAAGAGAAGACAATCTGACCTGTTCACTGCAAGAGCAGGAAAAGATGTTTATAAAAATGGCAGACAGAAGGAGAGAAAAGTTTCAGAAGAAGGCAAATGACGAGAAGGATAGAATCCCTAGGTGGGCTGAGCACATGGATAACACCTCAGAAAGCGAAGCCAGTCCTGCCTTGTTGCTGGATTTTGAAGGAAAGGGGAAACTTTGTATTCATAGGGAAAGGACAGAGTACTATAACAATGTATTCATCGGTTCCAGCGAGTGTGAACATAATTATAAGGTAATTGGAGGTTGGGGTTTCAAAAATGGGTCAGAACCTGTGTTTCCCGGAATATATTATATATGTGGGAACAAGGCTTATTTCAAATTGCCGGATCACTGGTATGGAAGCTGCTACTTTGGCATTGTTTTCCCGAAAATATACCATGTGAACAATGCAGCTGGAAGCGATGATGAAACTAATGGCTTAGTGCGTAGTCGACGCGAAAGTGTAGGCGAAATTGTAGGTGATATTTTTAGTGCACTGATACCTGGAATGGGGGTAGTTCTGAACACCCATAGAATCTGCAAATTGTCTACAGTAGTGGACCGGTTATCAACGGACACTGCTGCTGGTTTCCTGCTGGTCAATACTGAAATGGTTGCGATCAGATCAATGGTTTTACAAAACCGTCTTGCCCTTGACACCCTATTAGCAAAAGAGGGCGGAGTCTGTAGAATGCTGAGAGCGCAACATTGTTGCACCTACATTCCTGATAAAAGTATCGAATTAAAACAATATGTGAGGAACATAACTAATTTGGAAAAGGAACTCAAACCATTGGAGGTTGACAGTGCCTGGACGAGACTGACTGGAGGTCTCTCCTCTATAGGTAGTTGGTTTACTAATCTAGGTAGAAATATTTTGTGGAAAATACTGATGCCAATAGTCATAATAGGTGTGATTGTATTGATCATTTTTATCTGCTGCAAATGTCAAAAGTGTAAAAAGAAATATACAGTCAATCCGAGGGGGGTGAAAAGAAACATTGATGAATTAGAATTAGAGGAGCTGAAGAGTGCAATTTATAAAAAGGCGAAAAATCACCACTCTCATAGGGAAGCTGAAAGAAAACTAAACAATAAGTTTATTGAAATCGAAATGGACGATATGAATGAATGAGAAAAGTTGGCATCTGTTTCCTTCATGTAGTGATGATAGTAAATATCATCAAAGAGGGGATTGATGGAGCAAGGATTCGCACGTATAGCGCCTTGCTCGTATGCAAAACCCTTGTCTACACTGCATAATAATATTAACACCATTGTTCGTCATTTGTAAAGTTTTCCCCTACACGCGGGTGTCCCTAGGATGCTTGCTTGTTCGTCTTTTCACGTACTAACGAAGCTTGCACTGAAAATGGCTGCTTTGCCGCAATTCAGTCTGCGCATGCGTCGGTCATACCCATGTGATGTGACGCACTCGCATTCTGGAGGGATTCTGTGCTCATGCGCATTGATGCTAAATATGGCCGCTTGTCTCTCACCACGCTCTCTGCTTACTACAGCAGCTTTCAGCCTATCTATTCTTTCGCATTAATCTTTAATGCTATAGTCATTATAAAAGTAAGGGTTGGTTATCTCATATCATGGTATACAGTGCGATCATTTTATGTATGATTTTAATTTGTTTTCGCTTACTTTTCATGTACCGCGTCTTTATGGGCTGGGTATTCATGAGCGGAGCCATACTTGAAGCTCTGCTGGGCACCGTCACGTGATCGGAGAAAGTTCCAACTGCGCAGAAGCTAAACCTAGCCAGCTGGCTCCTGAAGCACAATGCGCCTGGGAACGTCGCTGGGAATACGGCGCCTCACCTTGGAAATAGCAATACTGTTGCTACCTATTGAAAACTGTCCTGTACTGCTGTCTTCTATGCATGGGAACGTGAACCTGAGGGGCGGGTATTCAAAATTGCATATTAATCATGTGAAACTGAATTCTAGGAGGTGGTAAAGACCACACCACCTCTCCTGACCAATCACAATATGGGAAACTGTCACTTGCAACATTAGGGGGTGGTCTGAGGGTCCCCAAAATTGTATAATTACCCTAGTTTAGCTTAGGAAAATTGTCCGACTTGTCCGAGTAGCAGACCTGTCACTGACCCTACGATCTCAATAGGTGCTCATTCTGAAAGTGCTGCGGAGCACTTTGTCCATACTTTCCACAAACTCCCAAGGGGTGGAAAATCCTAAGTGCTGGCGAAGCACTTTGCTGGGGAATTCGAAAATCCAATCGGGGTTTCTGGCGGATTACTTGCAGGAGGGGGTAACGCAGGCGTTGCTGTCCGGAAGCTGTGGGTGTTGGTCGTACCCTGGGAGGCCCAGTCCTTGATCCGAACCTGAGGGGTATCCTGTCCTTATTCTCCGTGAGCTGTACCTGCTCACAGTCTGGCATTCCTTTTCTGAGGGTCCCTGTCCCCGTCTTCCCAACTGACCCGTGGCCAGGGTTGGTCTTCAATCTGAATTAGGTAAATATAGATTGTGGGTTTGCGTATCGTTTCTCTCTCTCTCTCTCTCTCTGATCTATTAAAACACTCTTACCTGTGTTATTGCCGTATTGCCATTGAACTCATATGTGCCTGAATTTTAGTTGGTTCCTTCTCTTCCCCTCTCCTTTAGAAATTCATTGATTTTATAAACCATAGCATGTTCCCGTTTTTCCCTTTCCTTTAGTGGATTGCTGTGAAAGTAGCAAGAATAATCTGAAACACTTAGGTTAAGTACATGTTCTAGGTCCAATCCCATTCCTATGTTCTAGTATAACGTGGCAGTGAATAGTCTGTGCTAAACTTCTCCCAGTAGTTTCCCATATATTCTAAATGGTCATATTGTTTGTGCAAGGTTACCTCTTGGTACTAATTTTGATGTTCGATATATTACTTTGTGTATCGCTTATTATTTTGGCTTCTTCACTTTGAACTCTTATATAAAAACTCGAACTCAATCAGGTGTCTGTGGTCATTTTACAAAACTGTGGAAAGTATATTACGGATTTTAAGGTGTATTGGATGTTAGGCCTGTCTACTTTTCCTTAACAGCTCTAGGTCCGTCAAAGAATTGCGCCTGTGGTAAGTCGGGTGCATGGTAAGCAGAGGTAAATCCAAACCTGATTACTCCTAGCAGTGTGCAGGAGGAGAAATCCTCACCCAATTTCACCCAAACGAAGTTAATGTGTTCTTCGCGCCAAGGGCCCAGTGCGTGTTAGAGAATTGGTATCCCGGGTGACCTGGGGAAAACTGCGCGCTCTAGCACATGGACCTTTTCGGGGTGATTTTGGTCAATGCTTAGTACATGGAGCTGGAAGTTACTGACGATCTTATGTATAATAATTGGGATATTATTCTTCCTATGCTTATGTATCCAATGTGGCCCTGCATTATGTTCTATGTGTTTATCAGTTTGTATTCCATCCAGGCGAGCTTTTGCCCAAAATGAATTAATGCTTCACAAAGAAGTGGCCCAGATTATGTCCATCGATATAGAAGATGAGTATCCTGATTATGTCCATTATGAGGTAGCTTCAGCTAAACGCAAAAAGGGTCGTCTGTCGTAATTTGACAATGACTGGGTTAGCGTTAAGCTTTGCTACACGTTATTCCCTTATCTTGGCCTTAGTTGTTAAACGCCATTTTGTATGTAACGGCGGCCATTTTAGAGAATGTGTCGCCTCGTGGTCAGCATGCCCTTTAGTCCTTTCTCTGTACCACTGACCACTTGAGTTTGCCCAGCAACAGGCTATTTTTAGTAACGGTCAAGCCCGCACATGTGCAGTTCCGACTGACCAGTCATCACTTAGGAATGGTCCGCCAAACTGACCAGTGGTGTTGTAACCCCTCCCATGAGTTGGCTGTGTTCCAAAAATGACCATATATGTACCTAAAACTCTGTAACCATGTAACGCCCATCTTTTAATGTCTGTAAAACTGTATAAAAGAAGGACTTACACCGATGTTCGGTGTGATACTTCTTGCATTGCCGAAGGGTGCTGTAGGAATGTACCACCACCCCATGGGGTCTTAATAAACTTGTCTTTTGCATTTTCTAGTTTCCGTGCCAACAGTTCTTATGGTGTAGAGGGTATTCTGCGGAGTATGTAGGCCTGGAGAACCCAATACCACAGAGTGGGAAAGACTAGTTACAGGTGTATTGAGCCCCGGAGGACTTGCTGCTAAAAGTGCTGCGGCGCCAAACACTTTTGACTATTTTCCAACACTAAGATTGGACTCTTGAGTCAAGGCTATTAGTGAGCATTCGCTGGATGCACCTGTGAATGGGGAATAACCCCAACCACAATATGAAGAGCTGGTAATTCAGAGATCTGCCAATGAAACACTAGAGCCCTACCTCAAAGGGAAATGTATTATTGTTTATCCATGTCACAACTTTTCTTTGAATGCATAGAGTTAGAAATAAAATACTTCTTTTCATCATTAAAATAAGTATTTGACTGGACATTGATTTATTGACACTGCAGTGCGCTCTTTGAGTTATGAGTCGTTTTTGCTAACCTGTATTTACACTTCCTCCCTGAGGGAGCCTTTGACCACTCTTTCACAGCTATCACTGAGAGTCAAATACAGGAGGGTACTTGGCCCAGTGGCTAAGATCCATGGTAGGCCAGACCTTAGGACACCTGGAGTAAAAGGGATCCACCACCACGTTTGGGCCTAGTAACCCCTGCGAACACGTGGCCCTCTAAAAGGCGTTCAGACAAAACCAATCTGAAATTCTGGGAAAAACTGTTTTTTTCCATTTTCTCCAAATAATCCTGTTAACTACCTCCAAAGTGCCAGAGAGTTATATTTTAGTTTCTAATCTTAAATCTAGATCACTTCCTAAAAAATTGCAACAAAGTTAGTGGCTACAGGTGGGGAGCACCAACAGTCATTTTTGCAGACAGGAATTATTTTTCATCTTCAGAGTTTGAGCTAAAGAGAGAGTTGAAAGACAATCGAGAAAAGAGGAAGAAGGGAAAGACTGAGAAAGAGTGCCAAAGGGAGAAAGCAGTGGTGAATAAGAGCCTACAGGAGTGAGTTAACAGAAAGGGGCATAGAGTGGTGGAAGAAGGAGACATGAGTTGGAACAGCAGCAATGGTATTCGGTAAACCTAGCATTTGGCAGGGCCATCAGCAGCCTCCATCGTGCAAAAACGGTGCTTCCCTGACCTTATTTATTTATTTTTGCAAATTAAGAACTGAATACAATTAAAAGAATGAAATGTATACGATGATTTTGATTAAGTACAAATATTTTCTACAATAAGCACTGGGCCAGAAAGATAACCCTGTTTTTTTGTCCGTTAGCTTCTATATTTAATTTTTACTTCCATGAAATCCGAGGTTCTTTTGTCTTTACAGATAGGATGGCCACCCGTTTCATAAAAACGCATCTGAAGTGTTTTCAATGGCCCTTCCAATCAAACGGCCTGTAATTTCTCCCAGACTGTTGGGGGGCTTATAATGTCATAGGCCTAGGCTGTAGGACATTCGAATTTGAAATCGATCACTTTCTGCCACCAGAGGGCAATGCATGAAGAACATATTATGCATTGCTTTCAGTCTCTGATGCTAAACCAGAAATAAGCCTCTACATTTACTATCATATCATACTGGCCATTTTTAGAAGCTGCCTTAGCACACACACGGAAAGGACTTCACACTAGTCTTTTACCACCCCAGATATCCTGGGGCCAGGGCAGGGAGCAAGGAAATTTCAGAACCTTCTGAGGTACTCTTCAGCTTTGTGTGTATATCCTGTGATCCACAATCTCAAATGCCACAGCACCCATATGCAACTGAGCTTGCAGTATGCCATCCAGAAAAAAACAAATACATAAATGATAAACACTGAGGGTCCAATACACAAAGACAAATCTATAGGCAGAGATCGCCACACACAAAGAATTACTACCAAACCCAGCCATTATTTAAGGATAATAATATCCACATCAAAAGCGTGCCAAATTGAAGCACATTAATCCACCCCACACTCTGGTCGTTGCCTTCTCCCCCTTGTGCTGCAAGAAGTCTAGGAGGCTGACATCAGCTAAAGTTGATTCAAATGTTTTTAGGAAATTGTGGGGCATATTTACAAGCCCCTATTACCACAGGAATGTCACTTTTTGTGACGTCCCGGTGGCGATAGGGGCTTCACCTTATTCACAAGGAGGCGTTAAGCCACTTAACTTGGCTTAAAGCTGCGCCTTGTAAATAAGACACCCTTTCATGCTATACTTAGCATGAAAGGGGTGGGTAAATGATATTACTGTGGGCGTTCCGCCGCACCACCCATTGATTTTGACACTGCCCCCTATTTACAAGAGTGGTGTAAACATGTGGCAGCGCCAAAATTAAGACCAGGGAAACCTCCTCTTCTAGGTGTGTTGCATTGTGCAGCATGCATAGAAACATCAATATGCCATGGATTGTTTATGTGCAGGAAGGTGCCCCTTCCTGCACATAAACAATCATTAAAAAAAAAGACAAGTTGCAACTTCTATGTGTACAGCATTCTGCAGATCAAATACAAGTTACAAAACGCCATTACTGATTGGGTATGTGCAGGAAGGAACCAAGCCAAGCTACCAAGAGGGGTTATCTTTGCTGTGTAACCCCCTTATCATGACTAGAATAGGGGTCCCTACTTGGACAGGGTGCAAGCCACTGCCAACTAGAGATTCCCGATTTCTAACAGTCACACACAACAAAATGTAAATACCTGTAAATGAACCATACACATTCAACAGTTAGAAAAGTAAAAATGAAGCACCATTTTTTTGAATTCTGAAGTGTGATAGAAGCACAGATTTCAATTGAATCAAAACAAATCAAGAATACTTTATTTGGTGATGCAAAAATTATATTCACTGAAACCCGATTTTGACACATTATGATTTGTGAGCAATATAGTTTTATCAGTACAACTGTATGTTTGTGCAAATTTAGTGGCCCTTTCAATAGAAAATGTGCTGTCTGTAATTTACTGCGCTGTCACACAATGCTTCAGTCACATTACAAAATTGCTGGACTCATGTCAATTAAAGCTAGGTGGGTCGTAAAAGTTTGTTGTACTAAAAAGTGGGTCGTTGTTCTAAAAGGTTTGGGAAGAACCGATCTAAACTAAAGACTGGCTCAGGTTGTCTGTGTAGCACAGACAAGATTACCAGTCATTACAGTCACGGCTGATTCATGGCTGTGGAAGTAAGGTTTCTGTTTGCAGGTTTTGCTGACTCAAGTGTTTTGCCAGCCCCCCAAATAATTTTTTCTTCAAACCATGCACATTTCTAACCTAGACGGTTCTGGACATTCTTACTGACATCAATCCAGAGGTATTTAGCCAGAACAAACCACCAGCATTGTGCTTCTGTACCTAACGCTCTCAACAAAGGATGTCTGACTGAGGAGGTGTCAGTGCTGTGAATTGAATTGAAGTTTTCGTGAAAT
Organism: Lissotriton vulgaris; assembly: GCF_964263255.1. Classification (NCBI taxonomy): domain Eukaryota; kingdom Metazoa; phylum Chordata; class Amphibia; order Caudata; family Salamandridae; genus Lissotriton; species Lissotriton vulgaris. Next base: position 1,326,067,493 of record NC_141687.1, on the reverse strand, counting down.
TGCGTTGGGGGGGGGGGGGGTCTGGAGAATGCTTAGACGCCGTGGTAGCCCTGTCCACTCTCATGCAGGATGTAAGCTGCTGTTCAGATGTTTGTTTAAAGATTTACAGATAAGCAGGGCCACTAGCTAGTAGTTGCAGTGCCATTCACCGCTTTTGGGAGCTAAGGAAAGTTTGGAAACACGCGAAGGAGCCTATTCTTTTAATAAATTGTTCTCTTGTTGTCTTTGCTATGCTTCAGAACGCTTAACAGACATAGCAAATTTGCAACAGTTATCGGTGCGAGGAACAAACATTAAGGTTTGGTGCCAGCCTCAGCATGGGCCTCCGGTGAATGCATTGATCAAATACGCTGCATTTCTCTCCTTCCTCAAACTTTCACATGCACTTCTCAGGGGGCAGATCGTGACGAGGGAAAAGCCTTGAACTTTTAAGAGCCAACGTTTTTAGGGAGCATGAGGCGGCATTTCATGTAGCCTGATAGTGATTCAAAACAAGCATTTGCAATGCAATCGGATTCGCCTTTGGGACCTTATATGTATTTAGCTATGCAGCACATTAGCCTGGGTGCTAAAACATCTACTGTTCTTCGCTGCTCGTCATGCAGTACACTGGTCGTGTGCTCATGACGAGCTGAGCTCGTCATGAACAATGGGAATGCTGGAGTAACAGCACAGATGGGGAAAATCCATAGCAGCCAAGCATGGAGGGAAAGTAAGCACCAAAGTGCATGACATGGCAGGTATGGTAACACATTGAGAGAAATATTACCTTTCAGTGAGAAATGGTGTAGTCCAAAGCTCTGTTTTTAATATAAAATCAGCACTTTCGGTGCTCATATCACTGAAAATACAAGATTTGAAAACACAATTTCTATGGACTGGAATCTAGAGAATCCTAAAGTGATTCTGGTATTTTACTGACCTCTGCAGGTCGTTTTCTATCAAGACAGGTAAATAGAGGCAGTTGCCAGAAAAATGAAAAAAAAAGAAAGTCCTTAGCAGAAAGCAATTCTGGTATTTTAGTGACCTCTACTGGTCGTTTTCTATCAATACAGTTAAACAGAGGCAGTTGAACAGAAAAAGAGTCCCTAAGCGGAAGCAGACAAGTCCTAGGGCTAATCTCCAGAGCCCACAAAGTACTTACACATATAAGTATATACTAAAGTATATACCAGAGGTCTCGATTGCTCGACCGAAAAATGGGAAGGCATTCTGGTAATTACCTGTTTACAACCATATTTACGTCATTGGGAAGAGGGCACTGAAGTTTGACTGTTTACAACTGGAATGATGTGATTGAAGCATCTCTAACGAAAGACTAAGCACACTGAGTACCCCTGTGATGTTGTGTATTGTGAGACATATGAAATATTACGTATTAGTCTCACTTTAAACCAATTGACAGTAATAAACAAGTAAAAATGTTTCCTTGGCACTACCCACTATCTTTTGATCATTAAAAATACTATATTTTTTATGAAAGAGAAACAGATTTTGTACATTTGGGACACAAGTAAATTTATTGATTTAATTTTAGTTTAATGGTCGTTTTTGTAGGAACCGTTGTTCCTATAAAATAGTGTCCTCTTTAGCGGTAGTGACTGGTAGCCTCCAGCAGTCACTGGAGGCCTCCAGTCACCTCACACTCTAGTCGTAATGTCTTGCTACACCAAGCAAAAGACACACAATTGATGGACGGAATACAGAACATATCAAAACATTCACCCCAAGTCAAGAGATCGGGGTAAAATCCATCATTCTTTTGCGCCCCATGCCATCTCAGTTTAGACCTGGCCATATGCAAATCAGTCTTGACCCTGTGCCTCATGGAAACAGTCCAGCCCGAACTACCAAGCCATGTCTTCCCTGGACCGGAAATAAGCATCCTAGGACCGGTTTCTGGGTTTCACCCCTCATCAGCCAGGATAGTTTGATTCCAGTGGCACAGTGAGTCCGGGACCCACGTCTGGGCATACCTGGCTTACTTAGGGCAAGAAAGCAAAAGACACACAATTGATGGATGGAATGCAGAACCTCTCACTGGGGGCAGCTGCCTGAAGACCCTTTCAGGTGGCCGCACCACTCTCCAAGCCGCCAGGCAGGGCGAGATGCAAGGAAGATTCGTATTGCAGGCTGATGACTCCGGCTATTACAAGACTTGATGCTTCTCTGGAGCTAAGGGATGGGGTAGTATTTAGGGCCCCCGGTCCAGAGAACCGGAATCAGATGTCTGCCATGTTTGCTGCCTGGCCAGGTTCCCCTCATCTTAACCACTATATTCAATGCGTATCACCCCTTAAGACTCCAGGGACAGAATATTCATTGTGTGATTTAACTGCTAAATGCTGATCGGAGGAAACACATGGCAGATTTTGTTCGAATTAGTAGTCATAAGGTTGTCAACCATGTGTCCCCCTAGATTAATCATGTACTTTTACATAGTAGAGGCTGTGACTGGCACCTCCAATGAAATGAACCTCACACAAAAAGAGGAGGAGGAGGAAATAACCTTACTTCGCCCTCCTCTTGGTTTACCTAATCACACACAGAGAAGTAAAGATGTATAGATGCCTTTTAATGAGAAATATGGCAAAGTGCAATGCTTTGAAAAAACTGCCCTCACCCACAAATGTTTGTGGCATGCTTCATCATAGAGCTGCTACAAACACCTATGTGCAGACCAGCGCAAGAGGTATTGCAATAGGGTGGGGAAGACAATACAAACATAATGAAAAGGACAGGATCCAAAGAAAAATATATGTGCAGAAAATAAGTTAAAACTAACTAAGGGATATCCCAATATCTATTTTATTCGCGGATTCCCTTGTTAGAGCTAAAAGGTATCTCTCTACCAAAGGATGGTGGTGAAGAAAGTGAATTATGCACCATTCACCCATTCATTCTGCAAAGAAGTCGACATGTTTCAGCCGGATATTGTGTCTCTCCCGGATTTCTTAAGTACTATTAGATCCTTATTCTTACTCCCTTTCTAATATACCTCAATATGTATATCGATTACTACACCTGTTACTTATAAACTTATAAAGGTCCTGTAATCACACTCCAATTTGGATCTGTAAGTGAGAAAAAATGTATGTACATGTGAAAAGAAAACTGGGAATCGTAACAGTTAAAATACCTTGTGTTTTCTTATGTGAAGAAGCATTGCTATCTTCGCCCGTCTCAACCCATTTGGTGCGATGTGGCTTGTTAATCATTTTATTTTAAACGCCGCTTGTGGGGACAGTGCCCTTGTTTTACTGTGAAATCCCCGATCCCTTCTCGGGATCTCCAACAATATTTAAAACCGTTGTGTATATACACACCTATCAATCTCTATCACAACATCACTCAGTGAGAAATACATGCATATACCCTTACAGGAAAAGTTCGGGTATTGCGTCAATTACTTCACTTGGCTTTTCTTACCGAGTTTCACTGCGGAACATCCTCGAACTGGCGCGGGGATTAGGGCGACCCCCGGTAGTCACACACTAAGTTAGAGATTGGGGGTAATGTATTAGTAGTTAGAGAACGACACAAGCTATTATGGTACAGTGATTTACCCAATTGTTGCCTGCATCTCGTGCATAGGGGGTCTAATTTCTTGAGCCTCTGATATTGGACGTGCGCTAAGAGAAACATGTATGATCGGTACTCTGCTCCCCGTATTGAAATACAGGCCGACAACTTTCCAAACTTCCAATCTGTCCACTTCCCCCTATTAGAGCTACGCCCCCTGTTTACTTCGTCAAGGTGGGTTCGCCACTGGCTCTATGTCCCTCCCGGTGCCGCGTAGGTACCGGGAGTCAGTGATCTGGGCTTCTAAAAGGAGCTTGACTTCCTGCAACGTGACGCGCAAAAGCGCGTCACTTGTACTGTGATGCGTTAGGTAGCGTTAGGGCCTCTGGAACGCTGACCTCACCAGCTCGTGCATGCACAAAACTTAACCTGCTCGGGTCAATACCTGTTCACGCTTCGGTCAGAACTCTAAGATCCCTGGTCTTAAAGTTGTGTGTATGTTTTTGCATCGTATTAGGTAGCGTGAGAACCTCTAGAACGCTAACCTCATCGGCTCGTGTATGCACAAAATGTCACCTGCTCGGGTCGATACCTATTCAGCCTTGAGTCTGAACTCATTGATCACAGGTCTGAAAGTGGTGTATATCTTTATGCATCTTTCATATATTTTAACAGTGTTCAAATAATATCAAACAATGGTTATTTTATTAAAATAAATCCAAAAGAGATTCTTTTCCCTCCTCTAAACCGGAGCGCTCTCAAGTAGGAGAAAAACAAGCTTTTTTTGCCCATATCCCGGCATCCCAGGTGTCAAAAGAGGTTCGTACTAGACTTCAAAAAAGGGGTTCGTAATGACTTTCCCAGGATTGAATCATTCCAATGCATGGGACAGAATTTGGCATGCTCTCTATTCTGTTCTAGGTAATTTTTTTAGGAGGTAGAAACTCTAAGAGTGGCTATGTTACCACCTGTTCTCTGACAACTTCTATGAACAGGAGGATATATTGACATACCCACCCCCTATTTCTAACTTGGAGCCCTCAGTCTGTGAAGGGTTGTTCGCATCTGAACATAGCCTGCTTAGGGTATTCCATGGAATTTCATCATTTAAGCCAATTTCATGGCTTCACAGTCTACACACATTTCTGTTTCCTTAGAAATAAAATTCTGTTAGGGTCTGTGGTGATGGTGGAATGTAAGTCCTGTCCAGTACTGTCTAGTATAGATCGTCTACTGAGTGCTTTCTCTCAGCATAATGTGTGGTAAAGTATGTCATGGTCATCTCACACCTAATGTTGCTTCAATGCACCATGATCCTAATTTTAACACTCCTTGATGTCATCCCCACATATATTAGGTTAGATGGACACCTAATCATATAAATGACATTAATGGAGTTACAATTAGTGTATCTCCAAAGTTCCCATGGGTAACTGAGCTCTACATCAATGCTTTTAGTGTTTTCTGTCAGTCTGCACACGTCACACAATCCACATCTGGTGTGTCCTGTGACTGTTGGAAGTTCCCAAAGTCTTTGTTGTTCTCTCTGTGTTGTTGGAAGGGGACCCGTATGGAACAAATGGTCCCTTATGTTTAGACTTCTTTTAAATGAAAAAAGCGGTTTCTCCAGGCTCAAGCCATTCGAATTCAAGAACCAGGGGCGGCCTTAGGCATGTGCAAGCTGTGCACCTACACAGGGCCACCAAACTCCAGGGGCCACCACACCAATATATCTTTAATATAATAATCCTCTGAGGATGTATACATATTTGCGTGGCGGCCCCTGGCAGGGATTTGGCGGCCTCTTGCTCTGTTCCACTTCCAAACACCGTGACCCCCCCCCCTCTTCACTGGCTCCGCGCTCCGCCCCGCTCGGACCCCCTCTTCCGGGGCCCCCTACCTACGCTCCCTGCCCAGGGCCGCCATGAGCCTAGAGCCGCCCCTGCAAGAACCGCCAATTCCTAAGTATGATGCGCTTTATGTGGGTAGAGGCTCTGTTAAAGGTGGTACCACAGATGGCGTTTTTGTTCATTGGTTTTTCCACCTTTTCCAATAGCAATGAAATACGATGAAATAGCATGTGGGTGGCCCTGAAAAAAGTGTTTGATAGTTGGTAACTGTGACATTGATTTTGTGCATAAACAGGAGCACTTTTTCTTGGGTGAGTGTATCAACTGGTGTGTTAAAATTACTTGTGCAAGGAGCAGAGGAGAGATAATTTAAGAACAATCAAAATTTCTGCGATGTGTCATAAAGAAGAAATATCGCCTTGAAAATAAAAGTCCCCTTTGTCATAGACAGGTTAAAATAAATATTAGGAGGTATTTTAGGTTGACATTTTAGTATTTATTAATAATATGTATTAATGCTGGAAATGCCGGGCTTATTTACAAGCCCCTTGCACCACCGCTGAATCACTTTTTGTGACGCACCAGTTGTGCAAACTGTTGCTCCATATTTACAAGGAAACGTAAAGCCACCCTGCGTGACTTTTCATGCCCTTGTAAATAGTGCCCCTTTACATGCAACACTTTGCGCGAAAGGGGCGTGCCATGGGTGCTGCTGTGGGTGTTCTCATGCAAAACCCATGGCTTTTGCCACATTTTCAGATGTACAATAAATCGTAAACTTGGAAATGCGTCAGAATGCTACATCTCCCCAGGGGAGATGTAGGGAGGAGTAGGGAGGCGCAACAAAGAAAAATGTTTTCATTTCATTTGATTTTCACCTCTTGTGATTGTTTATGTGCAGGAAGGTGTCGCTGCACATAAACAAGCATTGAAAAAAAATGCAATTTTATTACTTCTATTTGTGCTGCATTGAACAGCACAAATAAAAGTTTAAAAACGCCATTTCAGATTGTTTATTTGTAGAGAGGGACACCTTTCTGCACATAAACAATCCTTCCCCTCAACGCAGGTACCCTTGAACTATGGTGCAAGGGTGCCTGCGTCAGCGCATGACAGCAAATTGTTCGCCAGCGCAGGGGAGAGCAAAGGGGTTGGTCATATTGTTGTAGATATGACGCATCCCTGTGCTTCGGAATTAACGCAGCGCTGTGCAGACAAATGGCTTGTGGCACAGCACTGCGATAACTCCTTGTAAATGAGGTCCGACATGTTTATCCTCAAATCTCATTTATAATAGTTTCCAAGAAAATTCTATGGCATACTCCTGCCTCCAGATTACCTCAGTCACTAAATCTAGACTTGGTTCTTGCTTCTTAGGAATGAATAGAAAGTGAAGCTTGCAGACGCTGCCCAATTAGGAAGCTGAAAATAAGAGGGGCAGTGAATGGTGTTGTATACAATATCTCATGGAAGCAGGAATTCATGCAGTGCATACGCTGTCGCAGGGGAGACCCTAAAATGCTACCTAAATAGAATGCCTCAATAGGAAATTCATTACCAGCCCCTTCTGCTCGTTTGATGTGCTTTATTCGCCTTAGCTGCTGAAAGGTTTGTGGTATCCCCAGTGCATTTCCTCATGAAAAGTAAAAAACCTAATCCACCTCCTGCAGTTCCTATTTGATATATGTCCTGCTTGCCACCAGAGGTTCCAGCAGAATTGAACAACCCAGAGTTTCTTGAAGGCCTTGGTTCTAGTTAGAAGTTCTTCTTGACCAAGGAAGGGAGTGCTCTGCAGAGTACTCGAAGAGCTGCTGTGATCCAAGCCTGATGCCCGAAAGCCAGTCTTCTAGAGGTGAGAGGACATCACCTAAAGTTTTCGCAAATTGAAGGAGAGCTGTTGATGCTTAGGCATAGATGCATCAAGGCAGGCCCGGACTGGCCGTTGCGGGCACCGGGCAATCCCCCAGTGCGCCGCAAGGGTGGGGGCCGGTTTTGGGCCCCGGGGGCCGTTTTTGTTACATAGCTGCAAAATCGGCCCTGTAACAAACTCAGCCGAAAACCGGCCCCGGCAAAGAGCTCGGTCGCACCCCCATGGGGCCGGGCGAGCACTTTGCCAGGGCCGGTTTTGGTTCTCAGTCTGGCCCTGCATCAAGGTAAAATCCGCTTGCAAAGGGGCAGATTCTCAGAATCTGCCCCTTTGCGACCGGTATTTTTGCATTTGGGTTGCATCATCCCAAATGCAAAAATCGCAAATTAAGAAATCGCAAAATTGCGATTACTTGCATTTAAGGAATCTCAAATTGAGATTCCTTAAATGCAATGCATTAAAGTTAGAAAAATAGCAATTTCGCTAATAGGGCTCGCAAATTATCATGAAATTGAACTTCATGATAATTTGCAAAAACTTTGAAAAATGCACTAAAGTGCATTTTTCAAAGTTTCATGTTGAGCACACACATGCCCTGGCCCCTAAGGGCATTTGTGTGCGCAACATATGTGCACAGATCAATTTCAGGGGTTCAACAGGGTGTCCTTTGGACACCCCTGCACCCTTGAAATCACATTCTGAATTTGCGATTCGCTAATTGCGATTCACAAATTGAGAATGTCTTCCCATTCATTCCTACGGGCCTCTAGGCCCATAGGAATGAATGGGGAGGTATTCCTTAATTGCGAGTCGCAATTAAGGAATTTTAAGAAATCACTATTTTTTTAGTGATTTCTTCATGCATTGCATTTTGCTATTCCTTAATAGCGAATCGTTATTTTTCGCTATTAAGGAATAGCAAAATGGGTTCTTGATGCATCTGGGGGTTAGTGCCTAGAATCCTGACTGCTAGCACGACCTTGTAGTTCTCCTTTGTGACCCATCCTCTGGTAAAGTATCAAAGGTGATAAAGAGGATCCAGGCTTAAGGGAAAATAGGGTTAGGAGAGAGAAGGAGACACACAGTCCTACAGGTTAGTTGTATGAAAATCCAGACTATATTACAAACATCACACGGCCTCAGATCACAAACAAGAGCGGGCCAAGTCTCCCCCTGTAGGGGAGAGGAAATACATCAATAAAGGGGCCAAGCCAAGAGAGAAAGAATAACATCTACCCAGAGTCTATACGTATAGACGTACCTGGTGCAAATGATAGATAAACTAAAACTAGTCCTGCTGAGGAACCGAACAAGGAAGGAATGTCACTGCAGGAGCCGGGAGGAAGGAGCCTGGTGGATGGACAACAAATGACATCCAGAGGTCAAAGGGTAAGCTACAAATTAGGGAAACACAAAGGGACTGAGGAAAATGAATAGGAAGAAAGCAATAAATATGGAAGGGAGGTAGAGCCAGGTTCAAACTATAGCGAATGTTGGGAGAGTCATAACAATTGATATTGGGAGACAGCTCTCCCAAGTACACATATGGCCTTCTGTACTCTATCGATCACTAACAACCTGGAAATGTACCTGTGAGGAACATCCCTACTGTGGCTGCAAGTGTAAGTAATGGGGTTATATTTCTGGTGGCGTTATTTGTGGTATTCCATATTTTCCATTGTCCCACTGGCCATCTTCTCCATGTACTCTGTCTCCATGGGCCTCTTATGTCCTAACCTATCTGGTGATCTGACACCTGACTTATCACAGAGGGAAGGAGAAGAAACTGTACTGGAGGAGAAGTCCAGCCATGTTCCTGGTGTGTAAAGCACCCAGAAAGGCAGCTTGCGCCAGGTATATTCTGGAGCTGACCCTAGCTGTGAGCAGTCATGCAGCATCCCTGTGTGGTTCATGTAAACCGTGACACACAGACAGCCCACAAGTAACAGCACAGTGTCAGGCTTCATTGCTGCATGACTGAGGGACCTCTTCTGTCCAGTCTTGAAAGGGCTGTGCGACCTGTGAGGTGCAAAAACACTGCCTTAGTAGGGGACCCCCCTGCAACCCAAAGGCCCCAAAATGCCAAAGACATGCCACCACCTCCAATGCTTGCTGTGCTGTTTGTTCCTAGCAGCAAGATCTAGAAGTCTTGCTGCTGACCTCAATTTTGAACCTGCTGACGAGGACGCTGACTATGCACCCGCCAACCACGCACCACTGATCGCAGGCGAAGCCACATTACAGCGAACAGGTTACACAAGGCCTGAAATCAAAGACTAGAAGACGGTGTCTTGAATTCGAAATGAAAAGCCTGCAAATTAGACAAATTAAAGATTGCCAGTGTAAACTGTTTTTTTGAAGATCCGAGCTCAATGACCTATGGGTTACCAAACATTGTATTTGCTTGCACAGCCTAAAAACATCTTGGAACATGTGGCAATTCTTATCTGTGATTTTTGTTATCACTTCTAGAATACTGCAGATGTTGTGGGCTCCATTGGAGCTGTAATAGAGCACTGTAGATGGTGTGAGAATTGTTGTACTTGAATACAGCCCTACATAGGTGCTTGAAGAACTCTATAGCTGAACCCCTATTACTGAGCGTAGTCTTTCATTTTGCTGTGATATTTAAGTATTTCTCTTTGAGTAGGTTGGACAGTGCCTTATTGCGTCTGTTGTTTGACTTTTTGAGTTCTGTGTATCTTTCCCCCAACACTACTTCCATGAGAATTCTTTGGCTGCTCACACTTGATAACCTGAGAGTGAAGTGCAGTATAGATGCGCTTGACTCAGCTTGCCGTAGTCATTTGGACCCCAGAACACCAGCTAAAATGACAACACCCATTGTGGTTGTGGGCTGGTTGACCCTGCCTGCCCAGTGGCCATCCCAATAAGGTTTGAAAAACTGGTAAAAATGCATTAACATCCTCTCAAGCACTTCCCTATCGCTACTATGGGTGGTTCTAGTTGGGGCATGCAAGACAGGGAAGACATGCAAATGGGGAAATGAATAATGATGAATGAGGAAAGTAGGAAATATGAACCAACAATATATTTGGCATAAATCAAACTTGCAAAATATGACAGGTACATTGATGGTTTTCCCGGGTGTAGCTAGAAGACAGAATAGTAATCAATCCCCAGATCCAAGCTAAGTGGTTAGTAGTGGGTCACTACAAGTGGGGTGCACGAACTCGCCCTTACCAAGGGGCACTAGCCCAAATGCGTCTGCTGCAGTAGAGACAAGGGGAGTATGCTGAATGATAGCCACATAGGTGCTGATGAATCACACCCCAGAACACAAATAGAAGGAAGAAAGGAGGATCTACTGGAAAATAAGAGGAATATAGGAGTTATATTTCCCATTCACAGCAGTGTTCATTGAGCGCCAAAGGGAAACAGCTTAGGTTCATGTTGAAGCAGTATTTGAATCAATTTCCAAGGCTGCCCATTCCAAGATATATCTACACATGTGGTTTGCAGTTTATACAAGGATGCAGCTGTGGTGGATAGAAGGACTGACATTGCTCGCAAGACCACCAGGTAGGCTTTTAGGCACCCAGATTAGACATTTGTCCATACAAAACATTCTGCTTATTGGTATGCTAATCGACCCGAGCCTGTGCTGGTGCTTATGGAGTCTGACTTTGCCCTTCACATGAGTATCCCACATTCCACATCAGAAGTGCGTTGGCAGGGGTAGCTGCCCCTCCAGTGCTCACAGGAGGCACTCCTGGTGTCTGTGATTATTTTGTGGGCTCAATTGATTCTTTGTTGGCCTTACCCACGTTGGGGCACCACTATAATGTAAATGATGTTCTATTTTCCAGAAGGGAGGCTGAAGTGTGGTTATCACACACAGTGCATTTACAACAAAGGCAGACTCCACATCATGGGAACTGGACAATCTCTCCTGTTTGCCTGCACTCCATATAGAACTACTGGTTGTTCTAAAGGGGAGAGGGAACTGCCCCGCGAGGCTGTCTTTTGGCACTCAGCAGCATCATTACACACCAAATGCGACATAAGTAGATTTTCCGTTTTACAGTCTTACATGCTGGCAATATATTATGATGGTGTAAGGTCGTTCTCATGCGTTGTTAACCTATTGCTTGTATAATACTAAGTACAGGGGCACAATGTTTTTTTTAGGATCAAATGCCATGGTTCTCAAACGATTCAGAAAAGGGGGTGGTGATAAACAGAGTATCTGAATTAAACAGAACACTCGTACCCAGTCAACAGATCAGGGCTTGATCCATCACCGTTTTTTAGCGGTGATGGATCAAGCCCTGATCTTTGGACTGGGTAGGAGTGGTCTGCTTAATTCAGACACTCTGTCCATCACCACCCCCTTTTCTGAATCGTTTTGTCCACCATAAGCGTGGAAGGGTATACTCAGATGTGAGTCCCTTGCTCACTGCACCATCAGGATTCAAGCAAGCCGGGCTGAAGACGGCTGTAATGCTAGAAAACGGTCCCCGGAAGCTTGTTTCCTTCCCAGTATAAGAATTGGCTTGGTAGTTTGGTCTGCCCTGTTCCCATGATGCACTGGGCCAGGGACAGACTAATTTGCATGTAGCCAGGTTCTGAGCTGGGGTGGTGCAGTGAGCTAAAAAACGGTGATGGATCAAGCCCTGATCTTTGGACTGGGTAGGAGTGGTCTGCTTTATTCAGACACTCTGTCCATCACCACCCGTTTTTCTGAATGGTTCTGAAACAGCAAGACTGCCTAATCTTGATTGGCAGGAGGTGGGCCTTAAAATAAGGCTCGGGCAAGTCCCCGCTTGCATAAAGAGGAAGTTGGGGAGACCAATGTAGGAACGTAAAATGAGAAATGTAAATTTTGCAAATCAGTCTCTTGTTATCCCTACAGCATATGATCCTCGTTTGTACATATTTTGTGAGAGGAAAGAAGGTCTATTTTAATCCCAGTGTTTAGATCTCTTCAACTTCGGAAAGTTAGGGAAGTAATGTCCGCGGTGAAGAAATGTGAAAACGAGTTAGTATGTTTGAAATTGATTTTAGAAAAGAATAGGGGCTTGATCCTTAAAGGGAATAAGATTTTGATAGGTGTAAAGAAATTGATTTTCATGGGTATGGGTGTAATGATAAACTATGGGAATTGGATAATTGAGTGCTTCTTTTGTCACTGTTCTCCTTGCATTGTTTCCTTCCTCTTTCCCTGTTTTTTGTCTTCCTCTGGCTTGCACTGGTGCAAAATCTGATGAAAATGAGCTCTGGCCCCGAAAAATGAGATACAGTGCCCATCAAAAGCAACGACCGCACAAATTAAAAACTGGGTGGATCCATTAAATAATCAAATCAAAAACATTTTAAAATATCAAAGGTATCTCGTTTGGTAGTTTTTTGATTGCTGATAATGGAATTGTCAATATGCAAATGGTCGACTATGGCAGTACAGTGGAATAACCAACACGTCACCTTTTATACAAAATTCTTAAGAAACACAGCAGCAAGAGCATTTTCAGATATTTTTCCAGCTGCTGCTCTTTACAAATTTACATGAAGCTCTGAGCAGATGAAAAACGTAGTCATGGGTAGAAACTATGGGGCCCATTAGCATGTGGGGCGGATCGCCACCGCCAACATGGCAGTGGCGATCCACCCGACATTTGAGCCCGGCCGCATGCTAATTCCCCCCGCCACATTACTATTGCGGGGGCAACCCGGCGGACGGAAAGACCGTCCGCCGGTTTTCCACCGGTAGACAATCTGCCCGATTGCCTACTGGGCGGAAAAGCAGTTGTCATCTCCGGCTGACGCTCCCCGTTTGGCAGGGCGGCTAGTACCCACACTCCTATTTGCAGACGACACCCTGTTACTCTCGAAATCTCCTGTGGGTCTCCAGCGCCTGTTAACCAGCTTTGAGCAATTCTGTGCATTCAGGGGTCTCAAGATCAATACTGATAAAACTAAATACCTCATCTTGAACCCCCCAAAAAAACTTGGTCCACCTCCCTTGTTGGGCACTGTCCCCTTAGAGAGAACGAGGGAGTTTGATTTCTTGGGTATTCGACTTGTGGACTCAATGAGCTGGGACAGCCATCTGAATAAAATGCTCCTGAGCCACAAAAGGGTAACGGGGGCTTTGTTGAAGGAGCAGAGAGCCTCGACAATGAAGCCAATAGCGACGGTGCTTGAGATTTACAATGCCAGAGGCGTCAGCGCTGCGCTTTATGGTGCGGAGCTCTGGGGTGCATTGAATATGGGACAGCTGACCATTTCCGAAAACACTTTCCTCAGAAACCTCATGTGTCTCCAAGCTTCCACTCCTATCATTCCCCTCCAATTGGACATGGGTTGTCGCTCTATAGAAGATCACGCGAGGCTCCGCCCCCTCCTCCTATGGGCTCGCATTTGGAGGGTGAAGGAACTTAGTAGCTATGCGGAGGGCTTGCGAGAAATCCTGGATTCCCCAAGCTGGGTGAAAGTGAAATGGCTTAGAGACATTAAAGCTCTATTGTTGAGCTTAGGGCTGGGAGAGGCTTGGCACCAGCGGACTGCCCCTCCAAAGCTAGAACTCAAAAAACTTTATTGGTCCTGGATTACGGCCAAAAGGAACACCAACACCAACTTGTGCAGATCATCCAGGTTTTTTTTTGCTGATTAAAGATGTCCCACTGCGCGAGATCTACTTGGATATTATCACAACCCCTTGGGACAGAGCCCTCTATTTTAAATTTAGAACTGGCATGCTCCCGGTAAGGGAGTTCACTTCCCGGTGGAAACCACCATACCAAACTGTTTCCTCTTGTCCCTTTTGTCCCTCCAGGCCTGAATCCATTCCTCATATGCTCTTCGAATGCCCTGCCTACAAGACACCTCGTGGACGCTGGATCAAATCTGTGTGCCTGGTTTTGGGCACCAGGCAGTGCTGTGTTGCCCTAAGAATTTTACAGACGGACACTCGTTCGTTATATGTATGTGCCATAGCCAAGTTCTTAGGATGGGCTTGGCGCATAAGGTCAAACTGGCTTCGCCAAATTGTTTAATTAAGGTCTGTATATACAGACCGTCTTAGTTAATCTATTACCCCACCGTATTGCAGTTAGGATTGTGCTATTGATGCATACTGTGGGTTTCTCAACTCATTATATGTGTGGGAAGGTTCTCTTTTTAACAATGTGTTTTTAACAATGTTTTTCTGCTGTATGCTTTTTAAGATATTTTTTATATCGAAATAAAGCCACTTTGACTGACTACTGGGCGGAAAAGCAGTTAATATGGTGGCGGTGTCTGGTAGACACCGCCATCCATATTATGTTGCATGCAGGGTGTTGCCTTTCCGTGGCGGCAACGCCGCCAAGGAAAGGCAGGCGGTACTCGTCATTGGGGGGCCCATAGCGGGCCCCCAGGGATTCCGGGGGGTGCACATGGCACTTTCATGCACAACATGGCAGGCAACGCGCGGTGCCTGCCATGTTGTGCATGGAACTGCACGACATGCCTTCTTGGCATTGCGGCGGGCGGTGCTGAAAGCACCGCCCACCGCAATGGCAAAAAAGCATGATGCGCCCGCCAGTGTGGGGGGCGCATCCTAATGTCACCAACAGGACTCCCACACCAATGGCGGGCGAACCCATTCCACGACAGGATGGCTCCGCCCGCCATCCTAATGAACCCCTTATGTCTCCTGAGGGATCACTTCAATGAAATGGCAGCGGCAGGGCACTTCATCTCTTTCAATTCACCTCCCATGTCAGTAAGAGAGGAGGGGGCCCAGGCCGAAAGAAGCCTTCATTTGTCCCTGTGTGAGGGCACTATCGCAGGCCTTGGAGGCAAAGGCAGGGAAGGCAGGTCGGTGTTTATGCATTGGAACAAAAATATTCAAAGCTGGACCTTGGGTGTCATCAGAGCTAGATAGCACTGGCCTGTCAAAAGTAGGCACAGACAAAACAAAACAGTCTGCTCCACTCTCCAATCAACAACAACAAATGTTTTTTTAATCTGTGCTGTAGCTCTTGTTCGCTTTTAGCTTACCTTCAGCAACTAGACATTCATTTGCTGGTGGGAAACATTCTATGACAAAATACTGATTATACGGCCAGACTAGAGCACTTACTTCTGAAAAAAAAATTTGTATTTTTTATCTCTGCAGGCCTGTTTCCTTCAAGGCGTCTGACCAGAGAACAACCTACATAATGATATGGCACAGACAAAGTCATAGTTAACCAATGTTTCAATGAATTATTTTGCAACCTTTTAATTCCTAGAGTACAAAGCAATTGGTCCCTCCCAATTCTCACCTTCCCTGGAGAAGGTGAAATCCTGGATCTAATGCAGATGTTGGGATCAAGTGCAAGGGAAGCTAACCACAGATAGTGTTGAAAATCCAGTTATAGGCATCCGATTTATACTGCTTAGCACAACAGTATGATGTTAGCTTTGCCACAGGGGTTAGACCTATCTCTACATGAGGTGGACACTGTTAAGTTCCTGCACATCATCATCACTATTACACTGCGATATACTCATTTACTATGACTCTTCACCTAAAATAGCACTGCCCTCTCCAGGCATGAAATACAACAAACTACGGGGCATATGTACAAGGTCTTAACGCCACCAGAACGTCACTTTTTAAGGCGTTCTGATGGCGTTAAGTCCATTGCCTTATTTACAAGGCCGCGTTAAGCCACTTAGCATGGCTTAACGCTGCGTCTTGTAAATAAGGCCCCTTTTCATGCTACACTTAACATGAAAGGGGTGGGCAGTGGATGTTGCAGTGGGCGTTCCACCGCAAAACACACTGATTTTGAAGCTGTCGCCCATTTACAAGGGTGGCGTAAATATGGGGCAGAGCAAAATTTAAGACCAAAAGAAAACATGGTCCTAACATCGGGAAACAAGGAGAAATGATTCATTTGTCATCTTTTTTGCTGTTTCTATGTGTGCTGCATTGTGCCTGCGTTGGCGCAAGGCAGCTTAACATAGCGCCAGCGCTAGGGGAAACATAGGGGTGTGCCATATTATGGTAAATACCGTGCATCCCTACATTTTTGAACTAACGGAGCACGGCATTAGCAATTTTGGAGCTAACCTGCACTCTGCCAGTTCATTGTACATATGCCCCAATGTGAGAAATAATTTGAGGCGATATGTAGAACATTTCAGATCCAGAAGGCTCCTTAGCGAAAGCAAATGCAAGAAAATGTTCTTCTATTGCTATCATCTACCCACTCTATCACATTTAAAACAACTATGCATGCGGGTTAAAAAAAAGCAAACACACAAAGAGATTTTACAGACAAGAAAGTTGGCATTTACTCTGGCACTAAACAATTTGAAAAAATGCATCAACTCACCATCCATAACGTCATTGGGTAGGCCATAAGTTCTGCAACTGATGCTGTCACCAAGGTCGGACTGGGGCAGAAAAGAGGCCAGGGCAGCAAAATAAAAGTGGGCCCTGTTAGTTTATTAAATCTGTAAAAAAAAAAATCAAAAAGTAGCCATGTTTGCAAATTAGGGCAGTTTTGAACTTGTAAAGACACACTGTAAAAGTGTGCCTTTCTGGCACAGAATTATTGCCCGGTAGGCCAGTCCTGCCCTGGATGTCACTTCTATCACGAGCAAGTACCAGGCCAGTCCCTTTTTTCGTCGGCTGGAGTATGCCAAACGGATTGTGGTATCTTGAAGTTTATTACTCCCCAATGTCATGGGAGACCTCAATGGAGTTGTTTACCACACGAGTTATTGGTATGATGCTAATATGTGATTTGTAGGATATGCCAGTAACTCAACACTTTTGAGCAATAGGTTTACCGCCTGATATTATGTATATCAAGATTATAGCAAAAATAACTAATGTCACAAACGTGATATATTGTTCATTAACATCAGGTGAAATGATAACAGGCCAGAGAGGTGATATTTTAACAATATGTGTATGTTAAAACTTGGCTTTTAGGTAGGTCTATATAGCCCAAGATAGACTTAGGCAAGGGAGATCCAAACCTGGTTATCTGGTAAGACCAACATTTCCGATCTGGTTCGTACTTCCTTGTTAAAGAGTGTGTTGTAAGATTAAAATCCTGATGGTTCAAACTCAGTGAAACAGGTTTACCCAAGCATCAACTGTGTAAGATCCAAAGTTGGGTGATATTAGATCAATTTCTATGCATAATTGTCACAAAAATTACACGTTACTCAACTTGCGCTTGGTTGGTTGATGAAAATTACACTTACAGTATATACGACCGTTCATAAGACATGCAGTATACCTGCTCAATGGAGTGGGTGGACATCTGCTGTGTACAGTCACACAAAATCCCTATTCAACGTATTAGCTAGTTGGCTGCATAAAAACTGAACTTGAGGCGTGCCCAAGGGTGCAACAAAACACACACTCAAGAGACTGCTCAATATATTGGGAAAGCGTCCGAGTGACAGTTTTTATATAAACCAGTCTGATGTGTGCGAAAATTACATGAGAAGTATAAGACAAGCATTTGCAATGCAACAGGTCTCGCATTTACTCGAGTTTGAGCTATTGGCATTGAAAATGACAATGGGCCAGATGTAGGTGGCCAGATACTGGTCGGTAACGGCCGATTTCGGCCGGTACCGACCGGTATTTGTAGTTTCAGATGTAGGGGGCCTAAATATTACCGATTCTGTAAATTTACCGAATCTGTAAGTTTACTGATTCGGTAAATTACAGAATCGGTAATATGGGATGTAGGTGGCACTGAAAACAGTGCCACAGGCCCTTAACAATTCGTTATTTACCATCAAATACTATTTGATGGTAAATAACAAATTCATGTGTACATGCACATCTGTGCCATGTGGCACACATACATGCCCTAAGGGCATGTATGTGTGTCACATGGCACACAAGCCTGAATCAGGGGAGCAACAGGGTGTCAAAGTGACACCCTGTCCCCCTTGTCAATTCGGTAATTTTACCGAATCGGTATTTACCGATTCGGTAATTGCCATTGGTTCCTATGGGTCTCAAGGCCCATAGGAATCAATGGCAAATACCGAATCGGTTACCGAATGTTACCGATTCGGTAATTAATTCGGTAAAAATACCTACATAGCATTTACCGATTTGTAAATACCGAATTGGTAAAATTTTGTATTTACAATCGGTAAATACTAATAACCTACATCGGGCCCCAAGACTTTTATTTTTGTTTTTAAAACATAAATAAAAGGCATTGTCATTTACAATGTCAATAGCTTAAACTCGCGTAAATGCGAGACCTATTGCATTGCAAATGCTTGTTCTTTTTTCTTTTCTCTTTCTAATTCATTCTCCTGTTTCTATCTTAGGGCCTGATTTAGAGTTCTGCAGAGGGATTACTCAGTGACACACGTAATTCAAGCACCATTGGACACATTTGTGCAAGGGTGCCCCTCCGGGCAACTCTAAATTAGGTCCTTAGTCTCTGGATCTAAGTCTGATGATTAAACATAAGTCGCAGTTCCCAAAATTGGGTACAGGTGCCCACCACCTGCAACCACTGCACAAATTAGGCAATTTCGACATCATGTTTTTACTAACCACTCTCACCTCTCCCAGCCCCAGAGTAAAACTCTGGAAGAATTTGCTGCAAATGCAACACAACTAACGGTTCGAAACTGAAAGAGCGCTAGTCACAGCTCGTCTGGACACTCCATGAAAAATGAGTACTCAAACTGCAAAGGGCCCACATGTGGCAAGAATGTGATTTAACAGAAAGCTCGAAAACCACATCAAACCAGCCCCCAAGTCACCTCGCTGGCCACAGTTGTACCTGGGTTTACATGTGCAGTACTCTTTGCTGGGTGCAACACCTCTGTTTGTCCATAGATGGCAGGAGAGAGATTGCAACCTTTAATAATGATTTGCTGCTCTGAGAGGCGAGGCTTGCAAATCGTTCCCGTTTCCATGGCACCATACAAAGGTGTGTATGTTGAGGCAGCTGACAGACATCCTACATAGTGAGGTTTGCCACCATGTTTAGTCGGTGAAAGGTTGGCAGTGCCCACGTCCTCCGCGCTTAGCCATGTGGCCTTTTATGGCTGTGAGTCACCTCGATGGTATTGCACAGAGTTCACGATGAGAGGGAGTCTAGCAGCGCCGAGCAGGTGACAGGTGTGCTAGACGGGCGCAGGTGTTACTGTTTGACTTCGCTCTCTCTGGCACGCAGACGGCTGAAGTCTCAGACTCTCAGTGATAGTTGACAACGGGGCTTTTTCCCAGGCGCAGCTGCAGCAAGGAGGGTGCAACACACCCTTCTGTTTGTCTGTCTTATCCTACTGACTTTATTGGTAGATTCATTATTTCCTCCTCCTGGTGGCTCCGCTTTTGCCGGGTTTGCCCTCACACAGCATTGCACGCTGGGAGACTAGTGGTGAAGACTAGGGTGCTCGTGGCTAGGCGTGTCATTCCGGCACTACAGGGGGCGCTGCAGCTCGGGGACTGCTCTTATGCCTCATTGGTCTCCCGTGATCCACAGTGTGCTGGAAGCATTTTCAGAGTGGGGCTGCTGGCCGTAGACATGACTTTACTAAAGCAATATGTGTTGCTGTAAATCGGGGTGCTACTTAAAAACAATTGTACTAAAAGAACCAAACCCATTCAGTGGAAGTAGTGGCCGTCCAGTAGGGAATTGGGAACTCATACTGCTAATATTTGTGGTCAAAATATGGTTAATTATTGTAATTTATAGAGAGCATGCTCTCCATCGATATTGCCTCGTTATGTTATTAAATCACGTTATGTAACCACTGGAACTGGACTTACTTTCAATCGGTAAAGAGTGAGCAGTAATTGCTTTAATGATTGAGAATGTTCAATTTTAAAGAAACCCCTGGAGAACACTAATGTCTATGAGCAAAAACAACACAGTGCTCTGAAGCTTTCCCAACAGATAAAAAGTCACGTACTGAGAAACTCACCACCGCAGCCCGGCTTGGACAGGAAGCCAGGCAACCTGTATTGGGACGGGGCAGGCCGCAAAAAGACAGGAAGCAGACGGGAGCATACCCCGCGCTCCTGTGCCCGTGAAGCCAGCCGGAAGTGAGCGTGTGAGCTAGCGGGGCTCGTGGAGAGCCCCGCCTGCGGCCGAGACTGACCTGCTGCCGAGGGAGAGAGGGACACGCGGAAAGAGCCCGGTGAGTGGGGGGGAGGGGATTTGTGCACGTGTGTCCGTGTGCGTGTGTGCACATGTGTGTGTGTGCGTGTGTCTGTGTCTGTGGGTGAGCACATGTGTGTCTGTGTGTGTGTGCGTGTGTGTGTATGTATGTGTGTGTGTGTGTGTGTGTGTGATGCGCATGTGTATCTGTGTGTGTGTGTGTGTGTGCGCGCGCGTCCTGATCCATTGGGACTGTGAACAGCATGCCGGAATTGGAGCGCCTGTTCAGGCGTGCGACCTGATCTGATCTGATTCCGGCATGCTGCACGTGCCCATCTCCTGTTTCCTGGGAAGCAGAGCCGGTGACTATAGGTCTCGCGGCGAGACAGCGCTTCGCGCTGCAATTGCCAGGGCGAGACCTAAAAAAAGAGTAAGTGGAATATGCAAAACCATGTAATGTCATGTGTAACCATGTAAAGTCATGACACAGGAAGCCAACATTCCAGGATGACTCATGGTTGCGCGAACCGTGAGCTGACGACTAAGGTGCTAGGAAGTTGAGACTTTTTGCTCATTCGGGTATGCTTTGTCTGTAATATTATTTAGGATAGAGCCTAGGAAGGGCTGTACTTGAAGAAGCTGCAGATAGGATTTCATGTTGTTATAGTACAGCCCAAGTTGATGAGTGCAAGAAAAAAAGTGTGTTAAAAATTGTCCTGGTATGACTTGTGGGAAAAAAAAATGTATTCTTAAGACTACTGGACAATATTAAAAACGTGTGTGAAGATACAATAATAGGCTAATTATAACTGTGTGTATCTGTAGATAAGTGAAAGGTCTACATGTTTCAACCCGTATTGGAACATACCGGGTTTTCGTCAGGACCAAAAAGACAGAAGAAGGGAAGTGGGTGGTCAGGGCACACTAACGTCCTGCCATGCCTACATTCCTTTATTGACCTGTTAACCAAAATCTGTTACAGGGTGAAAATACTGTAACCCTGTATACCAGGACAATTTTTAACACACTTACTTTTTTTCTTGCACTCATCATTCACATACCAGCTCCACTGTATTTCAGGTGTCGTTGCACACCTTGATGGCACTCGGCTGTCAAGGTGGACCCCGATGATGAAGCATGTCAACGACCAGGTCGGTGAGTAAGGGGTTTATTAAACCAAAGAAGGACTTTCTTCTTTTTCCACTAGAAAATCATCCCACCAAAATCGCTCTTTGAGCCTCTTATGGTGGTACTCCTCTTTTTTGTTATATAGATACCTAGCCAAGGGGACCAGGAGTACTTTCCGTCCACTCACGTGGATTAATTCCCTTTACACTCTCCATTTGTTTATTGTAGAGCAACAAAATTGGCCATCCACCACTCTCCTTACTCACTGTGGTTATCTTTTTCCTTTCTTTTAGTTATGTGGAGGAGGAGCATCACTGGTGGCTTGGACGGAGGCATGCTTGCGGGCAGGGCGGACTGCCAGGGAGTCAGGTGGGACCCTGCCTCTAACATAGAGATGGTCACTGGGGAAAGGCTTTACATTTTTTTCTAACCTAGAGGTGACCACCCCAGTCTTGATGGGTTCTTTGAAGCTCTCAAGGGCAGATTTTCATAACCCTGAGCATAGGGAGGAAATTAACTTACTGCTCTGATTTAGAGAGAGTCTCCATAAAAATCTCACGTTCCTGCTGAATGACGTGCATACCCATCTTATGGTATAGCGTTGCCTGCTGTACAACCTCATTGTATTCTGTGGTATCATCAGGGAGAGCATCACTGACCGTATTACAGCCTAGGACATGGTTGCCTGAGAGATCCACATTATAATTGTCCCAGGGGTCTCTGGTGGGACCGTCACCTATTGGCTGATCACAGGAATCAAATGTGCCATAAGGGCTGAATTGTGGTGACTCTGATAAGAGATACTCCTCTGGTGACTATAAAAGGGGCAGCGGTGAAAGGGTGCATGGTTGTGGTGGTTGAGCTGGAAGTGGGAGTGAAGGGGCGGGAGTGTGTTGGAGAGTGTAGGACTGGTGTCTGTGTCCCTGAGTCCTTTTGGTACAGGCTCTGGGAAAGAAGGCATGGAAGCAAGCACTTTTTCAAAAGCATGCCTCATCTTGGAAGGCATGGGCACTAAAGGTGGTGGTAAAGCCAGTGGACACAGTTTGGCAAAGATCTTACCTATGACCAAGAGAATGAGCTTCCAACTCATGTTGTAGCCTTTCTAAGAGTGTCCGCCTCAACAAGCAATGACACTGGCTTCATTCTCTCTTTTGCCTTGGGAGCCTTGGGTGGTTTTGTAGCCAACAACGGCTTTGGAGCCGATGAAGGCTTTGGTGCCGATGAAGGCTTTGGTGCTGATGGAGGCTATGGTGGAGAAAGATGCTTAGGCGCTAACAAAGGTGTAGGAGCAAAAAGAGGCTTCGGTGTTCATTTGTGGGTGGGCACCTATTGGGGTATTGGATCTGGCCTTTGTAGGTTGAAGACCTCGGCTAGAGAGACATGGCAGGTGGTGTGGCCTTTTATCAATGCCAACAGGAGCCCAAAGGAGGCAGGGGCCCATAGCTGGATTTGCTGTGACTGGAGTGCTGGGTATCGACACCCAGTTCTCTCAGGAAAGGTGCTCTGCCTCAGCATGTACCTTGTGGGTCTTTGGTTTCTCGTGAATCACTGGTATACTAGTGATAGCCATGGTCTTCATCCGGGACCTAGTCTTCGATCCTCGCTTCACATCTTCTCGCCGATTGAAATCAGATTTACTTGACGGCAGATGCCCTTACCTGAAAGACTGTTGCGCCAGTGGTAGCTCCAATTGGGCAGCTTCCTCCTGTTGCTGGGTGCCAAGAAGATCTTTCTTTAGATGTTCAGAGTGCCAAAATGGTCATGGTGCTGCATTGTGCTGTGAACTCAGCAGCATTCCTTTTGGTGTCAAAGCACCTTCTTGGAGCTGAAGGTGTGACACAAGGAGCAGCTAACATTGTTGTGGTCGGGAGATTCACTGACTTTATACAACTCGTATTGTATTGTTTACGCATACTAAGCTTTGCATCAAGGGCAATATTGGGACTATGTGTAATCCATCACCCATGCCAAATTATAGGGTACCAGTGGGTCAGAAATTGTGCTGAGCCCACGAAGGGGGCCAGGCCCTCGAAGCTTTCAGGGATGATGACAGACCTTGGGGTGAAACTTGCATTACTATTATTATTATTAAATAAGTTTTGTAACGCGTGCAGCTACCTAAAAAGGGTTTCCCGGCGCCTAGCACACAAATTGCTAGAAAAGGAGCAGTCAAGAACCATTTGCTACTAAAAGAGCCAAGGTTTAAGATTTCTTCGAAAGCTGAGATAGGACGGGTCATTCTTCAAGGACACCGGAAGAGAATTCCAGACTTTGGGGCCAAGATAAGAAAAGGAACGGCCTCCCATTCTTACAAGTTTAAATCTGGGAATCACGAAGTCTCCGTTGGCTGTAGAGTGCAGAGGACGAGAAGGAATGTAAGGATGGATGAGCTCTTGCTGGTGCCACACCTTGTTTGTTTTTAAAGATGTAATACAGGATTTTAAATTTAATTCTTTCATCAATTCGAAGCCAGTGAAGGTCACGTAAATATGGAAGCCTGTCTAGGAACTGCATTGAAGACATAAATGGTAACCGAAGGAGCCCCGATAAACAAATGAGGAACCCAATGATCTCAGAGCCCACTTGGTGCACCTCTGCACCCGATGATGGAGAAAAACAATCTAAATTGAAGTCGGTGCCCATGCGCAATGTGTAGGAGAAAAGGATCTGCTTTCTATGGTTACCCCCACTTTTTGCTGGTGTTTCACTGATTTATCAACTTTAGTCTGGCTGGGGCCCTGCTAACCAGGACCCCTGCCTAGTTGCTTCCTCCCTAAACTGATTGCATGTAAATTAGGTGCACTCCAGATTGGTTACTGGGTTACCCTTGTGAGTCCCTAGTATATGGTACGTTAGGTAACAAGGGCATAGGTACCCCAGAGTCCTACCAGGGGCTGAAGCATGTATTATGCCACCCCTGTGAAGCCTTCCAAAATGGCACTAAAGGTCTGCTACTGGATGCTGGGTAAGGTGGTGTAAGTATCCCTTACTAAGATATAGTATACCTATATCTACCTATATATACAGACACATATAAACTTATAAGTCACTCCTATGGCAGGCCTTAACAATCCTGAAGGCAGAGTGCTTGGTTTTGTGTGGGGTGCCCCAGCATGAGCTGCGCCCCTCTGCAGCTTTCGGAATCACTTTTCTGTAGCTGTACTGTGATACAGCCATACCATATACTCTTAAGTGCATTATAACCTTGCTGTAAATGCTAACTTTGGAATGGCTGCATCAAAACTTGTCGTGTTTGGTGTTAAACACTTATGAATCCTACCCCCCCCCCCCTCCAGTCCTGGGTGGGACCTTAGAGTTAGTCCATCCCCTAAACTTAGTATAAATATAGGAACCCAGTCCTTAGGACTTTAGATTACCCTGGACAAAACTCTGCAACATATATCCTGGAACGTCGACATTCTATTTCGACTAGAAGACGGAAGGATCTCCCTTGGGGTCAAGGAGTGATCCCCCTGTTCAAACAGGCACCAAAGAAGCATCTTGCCGGTCTGCATTTTTGAGGCTTCCCCTCGGATCTCGAAGAATCTGCAACACAGGACATGGACTTCCAGACATCTCCGAGGCCGACACGAGATCCCAGCAAAGCTGAGACCTGTAGCCATCACAAGAAACATGGGACCGGAACTCCTGGACACCGTGCACATTTGAGAGTGCACCTACTTCCCGAGCTTTCCCGAAGTTGTTCATTGGGTTACTTGTAGTCCAAGCCCTGAGCACCATCTGCACCAAAGATCGTGGGCCTACACTCCACGAGTGTCCTGTGGGTCCGCTTCTAGCATTTCTGCTTGAGGCCCCTTTGTGATCCCTGTTCCGTTGACTGGTGGGTCCCGACGAAGGCAACTCTTATATTTCTTGGGCTTTCCTGGTTGCTCCAGACATGCCCTGACTCTCCTCCAAAGGGTGAGTCCCTCAGACCTTGCTGGTCTGCAATGAAGCTAATCTTTGCATTCTGTGTGGGTTGCTGTTGCCAAGGCTTGTTAGGTCCAATCCAGATACCGACACTGCAGCACTCGACATCCAACATGGAACAGCTCGAACCCAGCTCCTGTTTGTCATCGATGCCTCCTGATCCTCGTAGCTGAAGAGTCAAGCTTCACCTACTGCACCTGAAATCACCCAACATCTGTGTGCATCTTCTTACTGCCTCCCTGGTTACTGGCAAGTGACCCAGACTCTGTCCCCTCTGCTTTCAGGTTCTTCAGATCTTCAATCAACCCTTGGATCCATTCGGAAACTTTTCATCTGGTCGCCTGTAGCACTTCTTTGCATCTCTCCATAGGAAACGACGACGAAACCCGACATGAAAAGACACCTATACACCCAGCTTTCCTGGGTGAGGAGACACGAGTACTTTGGTGCTCCCATTGGTCTTGACTCTTGAACTGTCCAGTACTGAAGGGGTTTGTTCCTAGTCCACTCCTAAGTGTCCTTAAGCTTTAAAAATCGAATCGCAACTTTCTCCATAGAAGTCAATGGTGATTTGCGGCTTTGTTTAGACACTGCATGCGTCCCCCGTGGGTCTCCTGCGTCCCTACCTTGGGTGGTTTCTGGTTGCCCCCGCAGTTCTACAGGCCCTAGGTCTTGTCTCTATGTTCACAGCGGTACTTATACCACTTTCTTAGTATATGGTTTGTGAGGCCCCTAGGGAAAAACGTATACTGTGCTAATTTACTGTGTGCTAAATAAGTTTACTTTGTGTACTTTTGCCTCTAGCCTGCTAAAGAGACTAGAGAGATGTGTTTAGAATAAATACATATATATTTTATATTTACCTGGTGTGGTTCTCCTTTCATTGGGTCATTCATGAGATTATAGACTGGTAAAACAAGCTGCTTTACATTCCTTCAAGACTTAGCCTGAAGGCTGCTTTCCACAGCTACCACTAGGATAGCTTTCAATAAAGGTTGTCTTTAAACCTACCATCAATAAGAGTTGTTTGGACTGGTGCAAGGTGCCCACTAGAATAGTGGACAGCATATGCCAGGCCAACTTCTCACACAATGTACACTGAAGGGAGGACTCACAGTACAACCTGTGACTCATGAGACTTCTTCAAACAAAAACAACTTATGAATGTCTGAGCTCAACTGTAGATGACATAAGTATGTATGCATGTGTATCTACAGCCACACATCCTACAAACATATATACATATATTTATATTGCCTTTTCCCATTTAGGAAATTAGGGAAGACTTGGGGGCAGATTTACAAGCCCCTTGTGCCACTTTTGCGTCACTTTTAATATTAAAAAAGTGACGCAAAAGTGGCGCAAGGGGCTTGTAAATCTGCCCCTTGGACTTTTTAATCTGTAAATGTGCTGGATAATGTTTGTGTGTAATAAATCAAGCTGTGCCACTATAAGCACCAAGAATCTTGCGAGCACATGTTCTAAATAAAATCCTGTAACGTGACATGCCATTTGGGGACAGGCATGATTTGCTCAGCTAACCATAACAGTCCAAAGTCAGGGTTTTCTTGATTTGGATTCATATCCATAATTTCTTTTTAATTGGGTTTTAAGAGAAAATATATAATTTAAACAAAATTCATTCAGGCGTAGGTTGCCCTAAAGACCAAAGAAACAGGGCTTGTTGATTAAAGGATACATGCAAATCTTTACCCTTTATTAATCCCAGCAGAATGGCACATCCAAATTACAGAACATGCATCAACACAGCCTGGCAATGGGTGTGTTTCCCATATTTCGAAATGCAGCATTTGGAAGCCGTTGTGATCCCTACCCATTTATTATGTTAAATGTTCACATTTAATTTAACACTCCTTTCCCATACACACACACAGCTAAAAATGAAGGGCCTGATTTGTTCTTAGGTGGGCAGGTGCCCACCATATTAATTATTAAGTGCTAACATCTCCACAGGCCCTGCAGATATCTCTGTGCCATCGGAGGAGCTGCTGTCACTGTGGCTCCTCTGAAGGCACTGAAAGCTTGGTGAGAGGCCACTATGCTTCAGACAGTCTCTCATGAAAAAATGAATGATGCTGGCACCCAGGGAGTTTTCTTCTAGGGCGTGGCAGTCATTTGTATACTTTTTCTGTCCATTACATCCAGGTTTTCCCTTTTTGTCCTCAACAGAAAACAAAGACAAAATACATTAGACTCTCCACTCAAAATAAGGCAAGCATTCAGATGCACCGAAACCAACACCCCCCCAACTTTGTCAGGCTGTTGGTGTACAGCTTTCAGCGGGGCACAGGTGTCAGAAACATGTCAGCCTGCCCATCTCTAAATAGGGTGGATGGACCGTCAACTTTGGCAGACTGGGTACTCGGCCACGTTTATGATGGAGTCTCCTGTCTGCCAAACTCTAAATAACACCCTGTTTGTCAATTGCTATTGTGATTAGAAGCTAAATCAAATGATTTGTCTTGCACAGAAGAGTGATACAGCCCAGCTTTCCTCTATCTATTCTCTATTACAGGACTGAACTTCACAAATACATGTTCCTATTGCGGTTGTCTGTGAATTCATAGAAAAACGATTTCATGGCATACCATTGCTGAGAAACCATTTCATATAAACTGTTTACTGGAAATTTTCAGAATTAATGACATTTACCTTTTCATAGCAACCAATTCATTATTATTAAATTGAATTTGTAGGGTGCATAGCTACCCCAGGGGGTTTTCCTGGCGCCGTCCAAGTAGGAAAGTATAGTAAGAACAAATGGAGGAATTTAGGCATTGAAGAACCAAGTCTTCAAGCTTCTGCGGAATACACCATATACGGTTTCCTCGCGTAGTGAGATAGGTAGAGAGTTCCACAAGGTTGGTCCTAAATATGAAAAGGACCGACCACACATGCAAGAGCATTTTAATTTTGGGACAGAATACTTCATCTGTTGCGAGAGGGTTTGAATACTAAAAAAAATTCTTTTTGGTCAAAACTAGCTTTTAATTGCTTATCCGTAAAGTGTCAATGTAACGGTTGCAGGTCTTACTTTCAGAAATAGTTTTGTTGGAGATATATATTTCAGTCATTTATTTCAGGGGACATTATTTCATATTTGTATCTTTTACATTGTCAAACAATTGCTTTGGATGCTTTTAATTCCCTGAGCACTCACCACCTGTAAACACCAGCCATGGCTGACCCCTCACAGCCTCTAAACACCATTAGTCCCTGCCCCCTAAAACTCCTCAGCACACCTAAACTACAATCATCTCTGAAGCCTAAACTCCCTTTCTACCCCAAATATCCACCATCCCTGAACCATAAAATCACTCACTTTCCTTAACTCCACCCACTCCTTAACTCTAAAAACTCATTTCTATGCCTAAACCCCACCCATCCCCCTTAAAACATGAGCCCACCCAAACTCCACCCATCCCTGAACCCTAAAAAAAAACCTCACTGCACTTAAACACCATCTATCCATGACGCTAAACTCCCATCTCTGAATCCTTGAAACCCCTCACCACCCTAAACTCCACCCCATCCTGAACCCTAAAAACTCTTCATCACCTCAGCGGCCAACCATATTTAAACCTTAAACACCTTCACCAGTCATAAACTCCTCACATCCATGACCCCTAAAACCCCTCAATACCCTTACACTCCACCCATCCCTGAAACCTAAAAACACCTCACATACCTAAACACCACTCATCCTTGAACCCTAAAACCCCTCATGACCCCTATATTACACCCATCTCTGAACCCTAAAACCTCCTTTCTATGCACGAACTCCAGTTATTCATGACCCCTAAAGACCACTTGTCACCCTCAACCCCACCCAAGTTTATTGTAATTTTGAATTTTTCCTTAAAATAATTTTTTTTTCAAATGCTTTTATTAATTTTTGACTTTTTTTGTATTTCCTTAAAATTGGCTTTCTATGACTTTGTTTCCTCCAATGTGGTTTCTCAGTTTTTGTTTTCCATTAATTAACACACAACAACCTATTGTTTCACATCATAATTATTGTCACACTGTTCAATGAAAAGTAGAAGTGGTAGGCACTGGTGGATACTCCCAATATTTGGTGTTGTCCTCCCTGCCATGCCTTTATGAACATCAAACAATAGGGATTAACTTCAAATGTATGTAACATTGTATTTATCTTGTAATGAGGACAGGAGCCGCTGATCTTGTTTATGTTGGTTTATTGTAATTATGGGCCTCAGAGAGCACCGAGCCGCTGAACTAGCCGGCTCCGACACTCGCGCTCTTTTTCGCGGGATCCGCGCGCATCTCAACATGGCCGCGGGCGTGCCGCGTCATCACGCCGCTCACGCCCGCTAGAGCGCCAACTCTACATATCTCCCCTTTTTACACATACAACACAACTGAAAACTATTGTCCATCACCCATGTCATAGTCCTGGAACCTGGATGGTCTCACCACTGTTCTCCCCCCCCGGGTGTGTCTTACCCGGGTTGCAGTGTTCTCTCTCTCCTGAGTCGCTCCACTACCTTCTCCTGGGTTCAGTTCAGCTGGGCTCCCTGTCGATCTCCTTACGCTCCTCTCCACTTCCGCGTTGTGGTCAACATTGCTGCCTTGCTCCTCATTCAAGCCCTCTGCATCTGTGTCCACTTCCAAGCTGGAAAGTTCCATTTCCTGTTCAAACTCCGCTGTTCTTTCCTGTTCCTGTCCGTCATCGTCCCATCTTACTATTCTATTGCATCTTGCCATTCTATCCTGGGACCATACATTTCCGTCGCTCAATAAGGCCGCTCTGTCGTACACCTCCTTAACTTGGAGTGGTTTACTGTACTTGCTGACCCCTTTCCGTTGTAACGTCGCCAGCTTGACTCTCACCCATTCGCCTTTCTCCAGTCCAGTGTTTCTCACATTCTTGCGTAAGTTGTAGTGCTTGGCATAAACAGCTTGTGCTTTCTCCAGGTTGGCATGAACTACTGCAGGGGACCATTGGCTGGTCACTGTTTTTTCCTTCCACACTCTGTTGTCCCTCGTGAAAGGGTCACGGCCCCTCAATATCTGGAAGGGGCTATATTCTGGCCCCGTGGGTGTGATTCGGTAGGCCCATATCATTTTCCATATTTCCATCTCCCAATCTTTCTCACTCATTATGGCCGCCTGTACCGACCCCATCACCACTCTATTGAAACGTTCTACTAGACCATTCCCAGCCGGGTGGTAGATAGACGTGTGCTTGGACAGGATTCCATTCCTCGTCATGAATTTGGTCCACTTCTCCAAGGTGAACTGAGGCCCATTGTCGCTTAGTATAGACTTGGGAATACCTTCCCTTACAAATGTGTCGTTCAGGAACTTTACAACTGTCTCCGTGTCCATCACTTCTGCCACCTTCCTTTCTGGCCACTTAGAGTACCTGTCTATGAGGACACAAACGTACTTTTGGGTACCCTGTCCATCCAAAATCGGGCCTAAGATGTCAATGGACAGTTCTTTCCACGGGTTCCTTGGGGACTCGAACTTCCCTAGCGTTGGCCTCAAAGGCTTGAGTGTTTTGTCCGCTTCTTGGCACTGCGCACATTCCCTGATGTAGCGTTCCGCTTGTGCGTCCAAGCCTGGCCACCAGTACCCTTGCTTAGTTCGTAATTTCATCTTTCCGATCCCCAGATGTCCTTCATGGAGTATCGCTAGTAACCTCGGGACAATTCCTGCTGGGGGATGACTTTATCTCCTCTGTATACAAACACTCCTTTGTCGCCAACAGACAGTTCTTCCCTGATTTCGTAATACTTCCTTAGATTTTCATCCATATGTCTTTTCTCCGGCCACCCCTTCACTATGCACTCCTTCACCTCCTGTAAGCCTCCGTCCTCTTTATAGGCTTCGTGCCACTCTTGGTTACTGATGACTCTTTCTTGGTCCTCCGTCAATGCCACCATTTCTCCTCCAATTTCTCCATCCTCTGCTTCCGTCTCCATTGCTGCTGCTCTGCTCAAATAGTCGGCTTCTTTATTCCGACTGGCCGGGATATACTCCACGTCATATCTGTATTCCAGCAGCTTCAACGTCATCTTAGCTATCCTGGGCGTGGCGCTGGCATGTCCACTTGAGGTTAATACCTTTACTAGTGGTTTGTGATCCGTTTTCATCTGGAACCGCGTGCCCCATAGAAATTATCAAAATCTTGCCATTGCCCACACTACAGCCAGCATCTCCTTTTCTATGACGCTGAATTTTTTCTCGGTATCACTCAGTGTGCGTGATGCAAAACTCAACGTTTCCACCACTCCTTGGCCTCTGTCTTGCATCAACACTGCGCCAAGTCCCTTGTCACTGGCGTCTGTCGTGAGCACCGTTAGTCCCTGGGGATCGTACCCTTGCAAGGGTACTGCATTCACCACGTCTCTCTTTACACTCTCAAACTCCTGCTGTGTTTCTTCTGTCCATCTGAATGGCGTCTTCTCCCTTGTTAGATGTCGCATGTGGTGGGTCTTTGTTGCAACATGTTGGACAAATTTGCTATAGTATTCCGCCATCCCTAAGAAGGATCTGATGTCTTCTCTGTTAGCGGGGGGCGGTGCGTCACAAATTGCTCTTACGTTCTCAGTCTTTGGTTTGATTCCTTGCACCCCTATCTCATGCCCCAAGTATGTTACTGATTCCATGCCCAGGCGG
The DNA here is from genome assembly GCF_964263255.1 of Lissotriton vulgaris. Taxonomy (NCBI): domain Eukaryota; kingdom Metazoa; phylum Chordata; class Amphibia; order Caudata; family Salamandridae; genus Lissotriton; species Lissotriton vulgaris. The sequence continues at coordinate 1,326,035,433 of NC_141687.1, read as the reverse complement.
CATTTTTTCCACTCCGCCGTCAGGCCTTTTTCCTCCAGTACACTCAGAACCTTGGTCAGCTTAGCATCGTGGTCTCTTCTGTCTCGCCCCATCACCAAGATATCATCTTGAAAATATTGGATGCCATCCATGTTCTTGAACAGTTGGTGCATCAGTTTTTGGAACACTGCCGCAGCCGATGCCAGTCCAAACGGCATGCAACAGAATTGGTAACACCCAAAGGGGGTGATGAAGGACGTCAATCTCTTGCTCTCTGGATGTAATGCGATCTAGTGGTATGCAGAAGTTAAGTCTTTCGTGGAATACCACATTATTACCCTGGTTTTTGCTAGCATCTCTTCGATGCGGGGTAAGGGGAACTTTTCCACTACAATGCTCTTGTTGAGCTCGCGGAGGTCAACACACAGCCTGACCTTAACGCTGGGTTTCATTACCACCACCAGTGGTGCCAACCACTCTGCACACTTAATGGGTTCGATTATGCCCTTATTCTCTAGTTCTTGCAGTTCTTCCTGCACTGCATCTCTTATGGCCAAGGGTACGTTCCTCACTTTGTGCGATACCGGTACCGCTCCTTCCTTGAGTACAATCTTGTGTGTAAACTTCTCTAGTCTTCCCACTTTGCCTCCAAATACTTTGGGGTATTCCTTCTTTCACTGGTATTAATCCGGCCAACTGTCTTGTTCGGTGAGTAGTATCTGGACCTTTCCTCCCGGGTCTAGTTTGATGCCCGGGTCTAGTTTGATGCCCAAGTCCCCTTGGTCCAACCAACCCAAGACTGAGGGTCCCTTCTCCGAGACGTACAGTTTGCAGATAGCGGTGCGTCCCTTGAATTCGAACTTCAATGGTCTGAACCCTGCCATGGGTATGCGGTCTCCATTGTACGTGACCGGTCGAATGTCCAGCCGTTCCAGTTCTGGGCCCAGTGACGGCGTAAATGTCTCATTCCATACCGACCTCTGGACTATTTTGTAAGGTGAAGCTGTGTTCGCTACTACGCTTATTGGCACTCCTTCAATCGTCCTATCCAACACTGGTTTGGTTGACCTCTTGGTGTCGACACAGAGTATCTGGTCGTAAATGCATAGCACGGTGTCTTCTTCTTCGTAGTTGTCTTCATCTTGATCCTCTTGCCCTTGGTCTACGAACTTCACCATGGTCCTGGTGGATTTCCTGCGGCACACCTTCTCGTAGTGTCCTACGATCCCGCAGAACAAGCATTTGGCGCGAAACGCCGGGCACTTTCTGTCTTGAGCCTCATGCGCCATGCTTCCGCATCTGTAACAACTCTTTTTGTTATTTCCCGCCTGCTTTCCTGGGGGTCCAGGATTGCCTTGCCATCTGTTCGGATTCTTCTGCGCCGTACCTTTGTACTTGCCTTCTCTCCGGGGCCCTTCGTCCTCTATCCTGTTCACCATTGGCCTGGCCACAGGCTCTTTTTTCGCCGCCTCGGCACAATGCTTTGCCAGTTCCGCTTTCTTGACCGTCGCCATGACTTCCCTCAGCGTGGTGTCGCCTCTCGCCCATAACTTCTCCTGCACAGTTTTGCTCGTGGTATGCATCACAATCTGATCTTTGATAAACTCATCCTGGAATGCATCGTACCTGCACGTGGAGGCCAATTTCCTCAATGCCGCTACGTATTCCTCGACTGATTCTCCTATCTCTTGTTTCCTTTGCTGGAAATTATATCTGTCGATTGAGACGCAGACCGCCGGGTGAAAGTGTTCATTCAATTCCTCGATGACGTGGGCGTAGACATCATCATCAGAACTTGCTCGTTGCTTGGGTACCAAGTTCTTGAAAACCCTGAGCCCCTCCGGGCCTAGGTTAAGCAGTAGTATTCGTTTCTTCCTCTGGCTTGTAAATCTCTCCTCGTTTTCATCCTCCAGCACTTCTATAAAGTTCTCTATGTATTCTCTCCAATCTTTCCACCGCATGAGGGGTTCCCCTGGTTTGGGTAGGAATGGAACCGGTGCCATAGCTGAAGATGTTTGGGCACACATCCTTTCGCGCTTTTCTGGGAGGTCAGTCCCACTATGGCTCTTGGGGCTGCCTTGCGAGTCGTCCTCCTCCTGTTTCTTTGGCTGTCTCTGGGGGCTTTTATTGTCTTCCCCTTCGCCTTTCCCCGGGGTCGCCAGCTCTCCAGCCCTTGGGGTGTGAGGTTGGTGGGGTCCTTTACTGTCTTATCCCCTCCTTCAGTGCCCTCTCACCTTCTTCCGTGGCTGTGAGGCTCCTTTGTGTGTGAGTGGGGCTCTGCCACGCTCTCTGATGTCCTTGTCCAGTGGTTGGTGGTAGGTTTGGTTTGGTGGGCTCGTGGTGCTGCTCAGTCTGTGCTCCTGCCCAGGGCTCAATGGTGGATCTAGCTTATGGGCCGTTTTTTTTGTTGTTGTTTTTTTTCCACCTCGTGAATACCATCCCCGTCGCCATTTTAACGTTGTATTTATCTTGTAATGAGGACAGGAGCTGCTGATCTTGTTTATGTTGGTTTCTTGCAATTATGGGCATCAGAGAGCGCCGAGCCGCTGAACTAGCCGGCTCTGACACTTGCGCTCTTTTTCGCGGGATGCGCGCGCATCTCAACATGGCCGCAGGCGTGCCGCGTCATCACGCCGCTCACGCCCGCTAGAGCGCCAACTCTACAATGTATGCTGCCTGAAATCAATATTCTGCATGAAAGACATATGCACAGGTACGCCTCACTTGCAAAGGCATAAACCTTCGAGACTTCATTCCAGAATTTGCATTCCATGTTGGATGCCACATTTGATGAACGAAATGCTGAACAATGACAAACTTTCACCCCCAGTCAGACATCTGGGCCAAAATCCATCATTTGTTTGATCACCATGCCACTCCAGTTTGGAACAAGCCCTATGCAAATCAGTCTTGATCCTGTTACACGAGGGAACAGTCCAGCTCGAACTGACAGGCCAGGTCCTCCCCGAACCGTAAACAAGCATCTTGGGACTGGTTTTGGGGTATCACCTCTCATCAGCCATGCTAGCTTGACTCCGGTTGCATGGCGTGCACCGGACCTAAGGCTGGGCATACCCGTCCCATTTAGGGTGAAAATGCAAAAAGAACAGTTGATGGACAGCATGCTGAACAATATCAAACATTCATCCGCAGTCAGAGATCTGGACCTAAATCCATCATCGTTTTTTTTTGCTCACCACATCACTACAGGACAAGTACATCAACCCATCATGTATGGAAGCATTATTATTAACAAGCACATCACAGTAGGATTCTGTGGAAGAGCAGTACAGCTTTCATCTGAAACTGTACTTTGCTTTGAAAACTTGCCGTCACTTGAAATAGATTGATTCACAATATCTATGAAGCGGAGCAGGGAGTGACTCCCCCGGCAGAGCTTTAGAAGTGTTGTTGATATGGCAGCAAGAAGCCAGTGTATTATGAATGAAATTTTTCTTAAGGTATGTAAAAGCAAATGGGGGTGTGGTCATGTGAAATCTCTACCTGAATGTCAGCACACAGAATTGAGATGAAAAATACTTTGAGACTGGGTAATCAATTGACTTTGTCACTCCACAGACTTACTGGGAACAAACATTCAGTGAGCTTCGGCACTCTGTGGGAGAAGGATTTATGTGCTCAGTTCCAAGTCACAAAAGCACAAAAAAGTAGCTGCATAGCATCCCTTTAAGGTACACGTGCCACGTGGGGTTGGTGAAGGTTTACTTCCACCCGTAGGAACCACAGCCTTCACGACCACCCAGTCTCTGGTGTCTGTAAGTGCAGGATTGCAACTCACAGACTACCATCAACATGGCAGTCTGAGAAAAGTACCTGTGCAAATTTCATAGACTACTGTGCTTGTGTCTGTGTTTTGCGTCCTCACTTCCCAAAAGGAACAGTTCACTCAGTAGAAGCTGACCTACCCCCATATTGGACAGACAACATAGGCCCAGACACCAGAGCTACTGCTCAGGTTACAGGCACCGTACAGGTTCAGACTGCAGGTATATCTAAAAGATTACAATGTACAGACTCCGATCTCAGAAGGACATTTTGATGACAATGTCATAGAAAGGGGCGTCAATATAGAGGTGAAATGCTGTCATGATTTGAATATTGACTTAAAAACCGTAGCTGCGTGTGGCTTCTGGTTATCGCATAAAATATAAATGTCCTCACTCAGGATAAATCCTGTGAATGGAGGTACTTGAGTTATAATAATTTTAGGCCGGAGCGCAAATTATGACTAAGTTATAACCATAAACGTATAACTGCACCGTTAGAATTTCTAACGTTTGTTTAGTTTAAGTTGGCTTCGTATAGAAATAATGAATTAAGCTTCCTTAACTATAACTAAGCTTTAACCTTTTTTTTTTCAGTGAATGGCTGTTTGTTTTTTTTTTTTAAATGAAAATGTGTTTTAAATCATATAATGCTGTTTAATATGGTATTCATTATTTAAATTTTTTTGGGCACCTCAGTACTTCTGAAAAAATTCAAAGTTTATTATGAAGGGTGTTGTGACGGAGAGTGTTGTAGAGTAGAGTGGAATAGAGTGTTGCAGAGTGTGGTAGAGTGGAGTGGCATAGAGTGTTATAGAGTGTCATAGAATGGAGTGGCATAGAGTGAAGTGGTGGAGTACCGTTGTGTGGTGTGTCATATAGTAGAGTTGAGTAAGGTGGCATGGAGTAGTGTAGAGGGAGTTGCATAGAGTATGGTATTGTAGAGTAAAGTGGCATAGAGTGAAATAGAGGGGTGCAGAGTGGGTTAGAGTGAAGTAGAGTCTTACAGAGGGGAGCGGCATACAGTCGAGTAGAGTGTCGTAGAGTACAGGGGCGTAGAGTGCCATAGAGTTGAGTACATGTTGTAGAGTGTAGAGTGGAGTGGAGTGGAATACAGTGGAGTATCGTGAAATGTTGTGTATTGTGGCATAAAGTGTTGTGTATCGTGGCATAGAGTATCATAGAGTAGAGTGGCATAAAGTGAAGTGGCATGTTATCCAGTAGAGCAGAGTGGCGTGTCATAGAGTGGCATTGCGTAGAGTGTCCTATAGAGAAGGAAGATACAGTGGAGTGGCATAGAATGGAGTGACATGTTGAAAAGTGGAGTGGCATGTCATAGAGCGGAGTGTCGTAAAGTGGAGTGAAGTGTTGTGCAGTGGAGTGGTGTATCGTAGAGTGGAGTGGCGTGTTGTAGAGTGGAGTGGAGTTGTGTGTTGTCCTAGCGTGGAGTGTTGTGGCATAGAATGGCATGGTGTGGAGTGGTGTAGAGTGGAGTCGCGTACAGTGGAGTACAGTACAGTACAGTGGAGTAACGTGTCATACAGTGCAGTGGCGTGTAGTAGAGTGCAGTAATGTGGAGTGGCTTATCGCAGACTGAAGTGATGTGTCCTACTCCTAGAGTAAAGTGGCGTGATGTCGAGAGACATGGCGTGTCTTACAGGGGAGTGGTATGGCATGTCATGGAGTGTCTTTTGCATTTTCCATTGACTTTTTACAGATGTTGTACAGAGTTCGTACGTTTGTACAAGATATACCCTATTACTATGTTTTTAACCTATAGGAAGAAATGTGGCACTTTACCAAAATGTGAATACTTAGGGGAAAATATTTTTATTGTTCTGTATTATATTAAAAAGGTAACGGAATACTGCTGTACTATCTTGGAAGTACCGCTTTACCTATAGAATTGTAAAGAAAAGGATTTATGACAAACAAGCCCGGAATAAATCAGCCCGGAAAACAGCCCAAGCTTCTTTCTTCGAAGAGAAAATTAGAACAGCCTCCAACTCGTCTCGAGAGACATACAAAATAGTAAAAGAGCTACTCAAAGTACCTAACCCCCGTTGGTGCAGGACACCTCGGACATCAGATGTGACGAATTAGCAGCTTTCTTTGAGAACAAAATTAAAAACATCTTACAATCCCTACCGCCTAAGTCAGATAGTTATGCTCCTGCGGATCCTACCGACGCAAACACAGACCCCACTCTGAACTCCTTTAACCAGATAACCAAAGAATGCTTTCTAACCGCTCTGACCGCCATGAAAAGTGGATCCCCCAATGATCCGGCTCCTATAAACATTCTTCGGCATGTGGGACCTACCATCTCGCCTCTGGCCACAGATCTTATTAATGCCTCACTTGACCAAGGAGTGGTACCCCCAAGCTGGAAACGGGCAGTAGTAAAAGCACTGCTGAAGAAACCAGGACTTGACCCCCATGACTTTGCTAACCTCCGACCAATCTCTCTCTTGCCAGGGCTGAGTAAGATTACAGAAAAAACTGTTAACCAACAACTGTCGGCTTTTTTAGAAACCAACAATCTGCTCCGCCCCTCTCAAACCGGGTTTCGCCCGGGCCAGGGGACTGAGACCGCCCTTCTAACAGTGGTCGAGGAAGCAAGGTGCATCTTGGATTCAGGAGGATCGGCTTTGCTGATCCTCCTGGATCTAAGCGCTGCATTTGATACTGTATATCATAAGATCCTGATTCAGCGCCTTCTCAACTTGGGGGTAAGAAGCACCGCACTGCGATGGCTCACATCCTTTCTGAAGGACAGATCCTTTCAGGTGTGTGAAGGGAATGCGCGCTCCAAGCCTTTCCCCCTCCAGTGTGGGGTACCTCAGGGCTCTTCATTGAGCCCTACCCTATTTAACATTTATATGGCCCCCCTGGAGGATGTCGTCACCCCCTTTGGGATTAAAGTTGTCACATATGCTGACGACACCCAAATGGTCGTCTCACTCTCCCTCGAAAAGGACAACTTCAAAGAGCTGCATAACTGCCTTTCAGGAATCTATAATTGGATGTGTGACTCGCGACTTAAACTTAATGGCACAAAAACAGAGCTTATGCTGCTGGGCCAGCGAATGACATCCCTTCCCACCTCCATATGGCCCCTGTGTCTAGGGAATCTCCCGCAACCAAAGAAAGAACTTAAAAGCCTAGGGTTCTGGCTAGAGCAAGACCTTTCTCTGAAAACACAGGCTAAAAAGACGGCTGGCACCTGTGTGGGCCTACTTCGCTCAGCCCGGAAGATTCTCCCCCTACTTCCGGCACAATCCCAAAAGCTGCTCATTCAGGGTCTGATCTTATCTAGATTAGACTACAGTAACGCCCTTTTTATGGCCGCGACAGAATCCACCATTAATATCCTTCAGCGCATCCAGAATGCCGCAGCTAGGCTACTGACAGGCACCTCCCGGAGAACATCGGCTAAACCAGCACTCAGAGCCCTTCATTGGTTGCCTATCTGGGAAAGGATAAAATTTAAGGCCCTGTGTATCAACCACAGATCTCTTCAGGGCAAAGGGCCCCCAATGCTTGGGAAAATGCTCTACCCCTACAAAACTACTAGGTCCCTGCGTTCATCCCAAGGTTACCTGGCTACTGTTCACAGAGTTAGGAAGGCCCGCACTGGAGGCCGACGTTTTTCGGTCACCGCGGCTTCCTTATGGAATTCTTTGCCAATCTGTCTCCGATCCGAACCGACCTACATGAAGTTCTGTAAACTCCTGAAGACACATCTCTTCCCACAATAGCCATAAGTTCACCTGTCATCCCCCCCTGAGCTTCCCCTCAAACTTCCACTGCATCCCCAGCGCTGGGACGCTTCCGGGCAGCCATGCGCTTTAGAAATCCTTTTTCATTTCATTCATTTCATTTCATTTCACAAGAAAACAATAATTATTTATTGTTGTTTATTATTGCTGCTCAATTTTCCCATGCCACCATAACCCCTAGAAAGCACACAATATTATGATGTGACTGTCCTAATGCAAGGACCATCATACAAGGGCGTGTTGCACACCTGTTCTCACAATTTCTTCTTCCATTTTAAACCGAATGTTAATCTTATGTGTGCTCACCGTTGACGTGCTAAGCCCACAACAGCACGTGTGAAATTAAACAACATCAAAACTTGGGGCTGCTTTTGCCCCAATGCCGGTGGCGACAGCTTTTTTTCTTTTTGCAATTGCATCACTTTCTTTTACTATTCCATTTTTTCAAAATTATTTTTCGTCCTTTTAAACCTTCATAAATTCTCAATCTCATACATTTAAATCCTCCAGCAAGATTCTGCAGTTTTCTGGGTTTCTCATGTTATCACGGGCCATCCGAACCTCTTTCCAATAACACGTACTGAGGCAAAGTTCATTAAAAAGCAGTTTAGTAAGCCCAATGCATTTCAGACCACACAGGGTCCTTCGTCAGGGGTAACTGTGAAATTAATTAAAACATACTCAGTCAGTGATTTGCACAAATGTATATATTTAATTTCAGCATTTCTTAAATCGACATCATTGCAAGTTATCAAATCTTCATTATCGAAGTGAACCTTCCTTTCCCTGTTGGCTCCATATTCCCCATGTTCCCCATTCCTCTGCGTCTTCCCTCTTCCCCCACTATCTCGCCGTGAGTGCCCTCCCTTCATTGACAACCTTTCCCCCAATCCTCCTTCGCCACCGTCTTACTAAACTCCGTGCTCCGATCATTTCTACCTCCCGCTCTAACACGTTTACTTAACAGAACATTACCCCTGGTCTCCCACTAAGCTACTGTTTACACTTTTCACTCTCCCTCCTCCCCATTTCAACCAGGTAGAAATTTTTCTATACTCTTCACCCGTCTTTCTTCAAACATTCCCTCTCAATTATCATACCGCCTACCTGCTACTCCATCTTCCTTTTCACTCCCTCGGCATCGATCGTGACATTCTCTACTAACCCCGGTGTTTTGACCCCTCCTTATTTCTTCATTTCCTGTTGCCTCTCCCTCCAAAACACCCTCAGCCACCAATCACTTGCATAGAACACTACAAATCCCATAGTGCATTGTGCTTTTCATCAGTACCATGATACATTAATCTATTATTTGTTGAGCGTCTGTCATGGTTCTAGAGTCTTATGTTATTAATCTCTAATTATCACTGAAATATCCGTCTGACTCATTCCAAATAAACATGCTCAATGAACATATTGTGCAAATCACTGACTGAGTATGTTTTAATTAATTTCACAGTTACCCCTGACGAAGGACCCTGTGTGGTCTGAAATGCATTGGGTTTATTAAACTGCTTTTTAATGAACTTTGCCTCAGTACGTGTTATTGGAAAGAGGTTCGGATGGCCCGTGATAACATGAGAAACCCAGAAAACTGCAGAATCTTGCTGGAGGATTTAAATGTATGAGATTGAGAATTTATGAAAGTTTAAAAGGACGAAAAATAATTTTGAAAAAATGGAATAGTAAAAGAAAGTGATGCAATTGCAAAAAGAAAAAAAGCTGTCGCCACCGGCATTGGGGCAAAAGCAGCCCCAAGTTTTGATGTTGTTTAATTTCACACGTGCTGTTGTGGGCTTAGCACGTCAACGGTGAGCACGCATAAGATTAACATTCGGTTTAAAATGGAAGAAGAAATTGTGAGAACAGGTGTGCAACACGCCCTTGTATGATGTTTCAAAAAGTTTTGCCCCATCGTGTTTGCACCCGCACGGATAAAAGAGTTGTGAAAATTGAAAAGTTGCTCTACTTTCTCCTTGCAAGACGGAAGAACTCTGTTCATTGAGCATGTTTATTTGGAATGAGTCAGACGGATATTTCAGTGATAATTAGAGATTAATAACATAAGACTCTAGAACCATGAGAGACGCTCAACAAATAATAGATTAATGTATCATGGTACTGATGAAAAGCACAATGCACTATGGGATTTGTAGTGTTCTATGCAAGTGATTGGTGGCTGAGGGTGTTTTGGAGGGAGAGGAAACAGGAAATGAAGAAATAAGGAGGGGTCAAAACACCGGGGTTAGTAGAGAATGTCACGATCGATGCCGAGGGAGTGAGAAGGAAGATGGAGTAGCAGGTAGGCGGCATGATAATTGAGAGGGAATGTTTGAAGAAAGACGGGTGAAGAGTATAGAAAAAATTCTACCTGGTTGAAATGGGGAGGAGGGAGAGTGAAAAGTGTAAACAGTAGCTTAGTGAGAGACCAGGGGTAATGTTCTGTTAAGTAAACGTGTTAGAGCGGGAGGTAGAAATGATCGGAGCACGGAGTTTAGTAAGACGGTGGCGAAGGAGGATTGGGGGAAAGGTTGTCAACGACGGGAGGGCACTCACGGCGAGATAGTGGGGGAAGAGGGAAGACGCAGAGGAATGGGTAACATGGGGAATATGGAGCCAACAGGGAAAGGAAGGTTCACTTCGATAATGAAGATTTGATAACTTGTAATGATGTCGATTTAAGAAATGCTGAAATTAAGTATATACACTAATGCAAGGACCACCATAATCCTTAAACTGAAAACAATATGCAAAAGAGTGTCATTAGCTACAAAACCGGGGTGTCGCAGCAACTAGGTGCTGGTGGTAGGAGGCACAAGATGTCAGGGAATGATGTGTGCACACACATAGACACATATACCCGAGTCCTGTCTCAGAGTTCACTTTGATCAATACTGTTTGTAATTCCTCCTGTTCCACCTCATCAAAAATCTCCTTCTCCCTATCCTAATACATGTCAGGGTGAATGACAGTATAGGGGATCAATATCAATGTAGCTTCCAGTGATCCAGAGGTGATTGGCTGTGTATTGGAAGCCCTGCACTGTCAGTGGCGCTGGCATGAGTAGGGAGTGGCTGGACATGCTCCCCTCACATTTAATACCTAGTACCTAATAGTAGACGTACTATCCTTTACAGTGGTGCCCCCATTCCTTCCTGCTTCCCAGGAAGGCAATGCGTAGCCATATTTATAAGGTTGCCAGCATGAAAAGTACATAAGTGGCACCTAAGGGAATTTGTCTTGGATGGCAGCAGAGTAAGACTCTGGGAGAAAGACCTGTATAAATAATGATCCTGATTGTACTCATACACTGCTCCCTCACCAGACAATAGCAGAATCGATCCTGGCACAGAGCAGCCTGTTAACAGACCGACTTAAGCCATTCCGGGTCATCCCAAAGACACACTTCTGAAGCCGTTGGACTCGGTTGGAGGAGAATCAAGATGGCAGAGGGTCCCAGCAATAATACAGCATGGAGAAGAGCTGAAATCAGGGATGACACCAGGGCCGGACTGGGAACTGAAAGCAGCCCTGGCACATTTTGCCAGACCAGCCCCCATCCGGCACGTAGTGAGCCAGCCCCCGCCCGGCGCATAGTGAGTGAGCGACTAGAGGGGGATTGGGGGGTTCTCCCCCCAAGAAATTTTTGGAAAACTACAGACACAAATGGTGAATTTTACAGCACATTTCATTACATATTCAAATTGTATCAACCTTCATAGCACAGTAAACAGTACATGATGACCTTAAAGAACACCAGGTTACCCACCCAGTCATATGTACCCATAGGCATTCTATCAGAGAGCACCAAAAATAGACACCAGTAGTGAATCAGAGAGAACAAAGTAAAAGTGAGACCAGCCCCCCATGGTGTGTAGCGAGCAAGCGCCGTGAGCAACCACTAGGGGGAGTTTGGGGGGTTGAACTTCTCCCCCCAAGAAAATTTGGGACACAGAAAGACCAGAACAAAGCATTTTTCAACACATTTTTCATTACATATTAGATGTATTAACTTTTACAGCATAGTAAATGATTACGTTATAGAGCACCAGGATACCCAGTCATAAATCACAGACATTCCTACAGAGAATACTAAAAAATAAAGAGGGCCAAGATGTAAATTGATGTGCAGCATATGCATTGCGCACTAAACATGCTCCTTTAGGGTTTTAGTTTGTTTATTTGTGATTTAGAGGAGATATAAATACCAGTCTGAAACATAGGACCACTGAGGCCAGCATAACTGTGATTTGGCTTCCGGTTGCCGACTTTTGTGGAATCTACAGGCCTCCTCAATACTAAAAGCAAATATATGTTTTGGTTTAAATTAACACACATCGTCAGTCCCTGGCACTTAAATGAATGTGTGGATGTGCTCCTTGACAAAGGGAAGAATGCCTTCAATTCAGTGCTTAATTTGTGAAATAATAAGTGCCGGGGCTGCTCGTCAGAAAGCCACTGCACCTTTCACCACCCATAGCTCCTACCAGTGCTGCCAATACCAGTACCAACACATCTACTACCCACCACACACCTAGCAGTGTGACAATTCAGACTATTTGAGTCCCTCATAGCTATAAGAATGGATTGTGGCACATGTTTTAGACCTTTTTAATGTAAATTGAATTAATAAACAAATGTTGGTGTGCTGATATCTAAATTAGGGCAGCCTGCACATGGTAGCGCAGTTTGTCTATGTGCCGGTGTTGACAATTGAGTGCTGCCTTTGCTGAGCACCAGAAACTACCAGCTCAAATTAAGCACTGCTTCAATCTCAGTTAAGTTTGCCAGTGGTTGAAGCGGACTGCCACGTGCAGTGTGCTGTTGTGGATGGAAGACAAATATGGATGACTTAATTACAGATATATAAATGAATTAGGCTGGCGAAAACCCCTATAAATGTATTATATTTATGTCAGTAAAATCAAAATGCATTGACTAAAGCCAGACATAAGAAAGTGTTTGCATAGACTGAATGTGCGCTCCTTCCTACCTATGAATGGTGGAGTGGTGGATGAAAACAATCGTATAAACATTGCACCCATATTTTTACTGTATTCCTTTCCCACGTATCTCAGTGTGATGTGGTTCACAATCATAAATGGACTACAAAACAAAAGATAATTCATGTTTAAGCTTAATTTTTGTGCTTTAAAGTAGAATCCATAAGGAATAGTGATGTAGATCAAAAGATGTAAATATTTGTCCAAACTTTCCAAATTCTCTGTGTCTCAAATTCGATCTGCATTGGACTGCTTACACCACACATGAAGATGTTGACTGGTTCAATGCATTATGTGGACCCAGTGAAAGGTCAAGGTACTTGCGAGTGGCAGGCACAGGTTGCGGACAGAGAAAGAACAAAGGGACATTTTAGCTACCTTGTCATTTATGTAGGTTAAACTCAGCCTCTTTCCTTTGCCACATGGGAAGCATGGTAAAATGTGTATGCAGATAAGGCCCTTCATGTTTTTCTCTGCGTCTCGCACACAAAGCGGAAATATAAAAGCCGTGCTCCGGGGGCTGGCACACACTCCCTCAATCATACATCAAATTAGCCGAGGCTCTCACAGTCACAACCACTCTCCAGGCTTTTCAGAGACAACCCCTAGATGGCGTCACCTTCCATCACTCTCTCCCTTTTACACTCACTGACAGACAGGTTGCATAGGCCCACAGAAGCCACCAAGGGGTGCTCCAGTGCTTTATACAAAACACCTGCATTTTACAGGGCAATGCCCTTTGGAAAGAAGACCACATCCATCCCTAAAAGGAAAAACATTTTGGTAAACATATTATAATACAGGTGAGTGATACAATACTTCTACGCCACAAAACAACAAAAATAGAAAAGATGCATCCCCAAATTCTTGCGAGTATGACTCGGCCACACTTCCTCCTAGTACCATCCTCCTTTTATCCAATCCTTTTCATCTCCCCTTTCCTCCCTCTCTGCGTGCCTTTCTCTCTGCTATCTTCCTTTCCCTCCCGCCACCACTCCCACTTCTCTAACCCACAATAATAAATATTATTCACACACTTGAATCATGTCTGCTTGTGTCTCCTGCACCCCATCAGTCCGCCACTCTCTTCACAGGAAATGAGGGAGCGAGCGGCGGGTGCTCTCATGTAATAGCGCCAGCCAGGGCCAAAGACAGCGCGAAACCAGAGCCCGCCTGGCGACTCACCATCAGCTACACAGTAACCTAGGACCGTTCCAGACAGGTCCCCTGGCTTGAGGTCAAGAACTGGAAGAGGCACTCAGGGGGAGGAGGGAGGCCTTAGCCTGTGGCTGGACAAGGACAGGAGGCGCAGACGGCCTATAGGGAATAAAGAGCACCTGGAATCCGCCAATGCTTGTTGTAAGTCTGCCGGTCTGAAGGCAAAGGCCCTCATCAGATGCTTCTTAGAAGAAAACACTGTTTAGATAAACAAAAGTAAAATACATATGCAAAATAGACTGCAGACGGCAGTGAAGAGGTTTAGGAAACATAGCAGGAAAGCCAAGCCTCTGGTTTCTTTGGCACTTCTCAGAAGGCATCTTGACTCTTTTTGCTTCCATGAAGTGCTGTGGACAGCAGTGTGTTGTCTATGTCTACTGTAAATGTATTATTTACTTAGAACTTCGGCTAAAGGAACACTCCACCCCATCTCCAGTATGATCATTGGAACAATGAGGAAGATGACGAGGAAAACGTTCAGCTGGGGTCGTATCACTAAAATCTAGGCCTAAAGAAGGTTGGGCGGATGTTGTAAACGGCCCACTGGCCGAAACAATGGGTCGGTTTGGCCTGCGTAAGTCAATGGAGGAACGTAAAATGCCCTGAGATGAAGGATGGTGCACTAACAGGAGTGACTCATGCTACATGGAGTGAGCAAGGTGGGAAGTAGGTAGCCCTAAAAGAGAATTACCGTATTACAGGCATGTCTAAATGGTGACATAGACTAACATCTGTCAGCAAATAGCAACATGCAGTCACAACGTTATTGATGTTTGCTGAAAAGAGGGCTTTTTTTTTTTAGTGGCCCCAGATTGCACAGTGAGTCAGATGCCAGTGGGTGCGACAACCAAAAGTGGTGGAGGAGTGTTTATGTACTCTGAAAATCGGGGAAGATATGTAGCTTATAAAACAGACAGCTGGGTTATATTTAACTATATGCTGACACTGCATTTTAGGGCGAGGGGTTCCTTGTTTTTGCCACCGAAACAACCGGACGAGGGATTGAAGGATTCGCTAAGTTTTTACAGCAATTAAGACCAGAGGAACAGGAAGACAAATGAAACACTGACAAAAACACCCCATCAAATCAGCACCAAACAAGAAGAGTGCCCCACATTAAAGACTCACCATAAGTTACTCTTGGAAATGCACCAAAAAACCGAGCATTAATAGCGGCACAATTGGCACTCGCCACCAAACATATACAAAAGCGAAACACATCCAAAAGCAATGATATCAGGTCAGAAAAGCCCACAGTTAAACAACCAAGACACAAACACCCCAAACAAAAGAGAACCATGAAGCGAAAACCCCGAGACAAGAAGCACCATGATAAATAGCTTTCCACTACAAAGTACTAAAAAAAACCCTCTCCTTAGCAAAGAATATACCTATTCCTATAGGACACAGAGCAGAGTCAGCCTGACCACCGCCACTACGTGAGGCCCGGCAACTGTTTGGTCAGCCTGGTTCGTCATAAATTAATATATCAAATGAATAGGCCCCTTTAAGCCCGTAAGGCAGAGAGCCCCGACTCCCCAGCAACTAGTGCTACACCACGGTAACCTAGGACGGTTGGTCCCTCCCCTGGCTTGAGGTCGAGGTCTGGTACTTGAGGCACTCAGGGAGGAGGCCTTAGGATACAGACCAGAGTCGGACCACCGCTTACATGAGGCCACGCGCCAACTGTTTGTGCCACCACATCATCACTACACAGACATGAAATTATGAAAACAAATGATTTGGTGCGGGCAGGCGGAAAAACATCTTACTAACTCACCTCCTGCAGTCCTGCTGTTGATGGCAGACACAGGGGGGCTACAGGCTCAGCTGGCTAGCCAGTAAAATAATTAAATTATGGCATTGGTTGCTCCAGCTCCGGACGGTCAAGAAGTGCGCACCTCTGCTTGTCTCGTGCACTGCAGTCACGCACAGTTTTAATTGCTCAATGTGCTGTGCGCATGCGGGAATCAGGGAATTACATCACCAGCGCACCCTAGAGAGGCGCGCGGAGGAGGAGACAGTGCATAATTCTGCGCGCTGCGCACAGGCACCTCCTCCTCCGTCCTTGTTTGGTTGCACAGACACGGCATGGGCGATCAATCAGACTTGCTGACTGTTGCTGGCGCAGCTGTTTTCCCTGCAGAGTCACGAGAGCGGAGTGGACAGGGGGGACTCGTCTCGGTCAGAGACTATTTCAGGCCTGGTAGTTGTTTGGTACAGTATTTGGCTGGTGGGGTCCGGGGGCCGATTTTCAATCCGAACGTCACTACTTCAAAGTGAAGTCACCAGTAGTGTCTGAGACTCTCAGACACGACACATGTTGACTTCTCTCTGAAGTAGTAACGGTTGGATTGAAAATCGGCCCCCCAGGCACAAAACCGGCCCCCTGTTCAAAAACCGGCCCCCACCCCATCCAGCCTACCGGGGGATTGCCCGGTGCCCGAAAGCACCAGTCCGGGCCTGGATGACACAGACTGACTTGACACCCCATTTCGGGTAAGAACCGCAGTAAGACAAAGAAGACATTGGTGAAGGTCTGTAGGAATAAGGCAGTGAGTGCTCACTGCAGGCGCAATTGCTAACAAACTAGAACAGGGGCCACAGAGGGGCTATTTTCTCCCCCCCTCTGCCATTTGCTCTCCTGATGGAGACAGAGGGCACATCAGGGGGACGGCACAGAGGAAGTGCTACGATGGGGGGGCTGCAACAAGAACTTGGAGAGTCACATTTAGGGACGAAGATGAGGTGTGCTCAGTAAGAGAAGTGCGAACACCAGGGAGTGATACTAGAACACTGGAGTGCATCAATACCAGCAGTGAACCTGGTGCTGAAGCTTTGAAGGAAGCAGTGGCACAGGCAACCTCCTACAGAGGGGGATCATTGTGGAGCCAGACCCTTCCCTACTTCCTCTTGATGGCTAAAAATATCCTGAAACACGCAGGATGAGGAAAGGTATGATCACTACACAGGAGACCCCTGGGGTACAGAAGCAACCAAGTGGAATTATTCAAGTGCACTGATCCCTAAATCATAGATCGGCGCAGTGGCTCTTGAAGTTGGTGTCCTGTAGGATCACCATAAAAAGCTAGCAGACTGAGTGTCAGAGAACAAATCAATCATGGCAAGTGTCCGGCCTGCTGTACTAGAGCTCCAATGGAAATACTCCAATACGTTTAAAGACTTATCCATCCTGACAGAATGACTAAATGATGCAGCGGACAGATCCTGGCGAAATAATGTGTGACTGATTGGACTGCCAGAAAGAGCAGAGGGGCAGAATGTAGAGCTCTTTCTGGAACAGGAGCTATTGCTGACTGTCCTGCAGGGAAATCCTTTGAAATTATTTTTTTGTCAAATGTGTTCACATGGATCCTGGGACACCACAAACCTATTGTGGCACTCCTGATGAACCTTAGGGATAGAGATCATATACTGCAAATCTCCTGCCCACATGGCTCCTGGCAAATACAGGACAGCAATGTGAATATGTTCCCAGACTATACAAACGTGGATCAGAGACAACGTGGGACATTATACTTGTAAAGAGAGTCCTACGTTCACTAGAAGTGAAATATGCATTATTCTACCTGGCAAAACAGTGCACAATCTAAAGTGAAACAGCGCATTTCCTCATGAAGGCTGATGAAGCTTGGGCCTGGCACAATAAATAGGGCCATCAGGTGTCCTGAAATCTTAGACCTCTGCAGAAAGCAGATTGGCAGGAACAACAGAGCAAACACTGGCTTAGAGGATGGGCAGTCACACAGGGAAAAAAGCACAATCTGAAGCAGAATGAGTAAAAACGGTAGTGGCACTCAAGCAAAGGTGTAACCTAGTAGAGAATGACAGATGGGAAATACTAGCATCGGACATTGAAAGAAGTGCTGCAGAGGTCACTGGATCAGAACCTGAAGCAGAAAATTAGGCTGTGCCTATAGTGACCCCCATGTCCACAGATGATATAATATAATGTGTGATACTGAAGACGTAATGGAGAGATTGGAACCACATACTGTAGATCTGGGATTTTGAATGCTACACCACTGGGGGGGGGGGATACCAAGATGGAGCCACAAGTGGAAACAATGTGATGACACATAGTTTGCAAGGAGGCAACAGAGCTTGCAAAGTTGTGGTTTTTTTTCTTCTTATTTTTATCTCTGAGTTGCTGAACTGAATGGACTTGGAGAACAGACATGTGGTGGGCAAGAAAGAAGATTAAAGAGGTAATATGTTAATGCTGCGGCGAAGGACATGCGGTGCATTGGAGAGACTGCCATTTAAAAGACTGCAGCATGGTAAGGACTCATGTTGCTGACGTGGAACATCAGTGGACGAGAAAATAAAATTAAGAGAAGCTTGGTGTTCAAGGTGCTGATCTATTATAAAACGGACATGGTATTTCTACAACAGATACACATGAAATGATCAAGATGCGACCTTCTATGGAAGAGGGAAATATAAGGTAGCAAGACCCTCCAGATGCATGACAGGTTTGATATGAGTGGCAATTTCGAATTAAAAAAAGCAGTGACTTTTAATATGCCACAGATCAGGAAGGATGAGCAGGGCTAAAGAGGAGGCTTTTTATATGTCATAGATCCGGAGAGATGAGCAGGGCCGATACATGGCGGTGCTGGGTGACTGGAAGGGGAAGCCATATTACTGGTAAAGGTTTATATTTGCCCAGGGTTACAGAATGGCATGCATCACAATCTCGGATCTCAAAGGAGTAAGAGAAGAAAGTGACCACTAACAAAAATATTGTGTGGAGAGAATACTGTGTCAAAAATTTTGAGGACCAAAATATACAGAAGGTAAGTGCAAATAGGTAAGTATAGATTTACACTTCTTAACTCTACATCTAGGAACCCTGAAGATATATATATCAACATTGCATATATGTGAAGTTATATACAGTAAAATGTTGCTTACCTATTGAAACTTACATTGACTATATTTTTGTCCTCAATATTTTTTACAAAATTTTCTCAGGTAATATTTTTGATTCCGATATTCTGTCTAAATGCCACACAAAGAGTACTCTGCATTAGAGATTCTATTCTATTCTGTAAATCTTGTAAGTTGTGTAGCTACCCGTAGGCTTCCCAGCGCTATGACAGTCACCATTTTGCCAGTTCACCAGCATGAACTAGTAATTGTGGAGCCAGATTTTAATGGCCTTACGAAAAGAAAGCTTGTTGGACAGCTGGCATTGTTCGACTGGGAGGGTGTTCCAAAGTTTGGGGGCCTGATAGGACAATCAGCAGCTACCCCAACAAGATCTGCTGAACTACGGGACCTGTAGCTAGTGAGCTGAGGAGGATCTAATTGACCTTCCTGGAATATAAGGGATAACTAATGATCTTGACAGAGCAGGACATCTCTTATGGAGATTACTGGATGGGGACTTGATAACAAAAGCTATCTCACTAACGTAGGGCCTGATTCACAGAACTAACTTAAGACAAAATCCTAAACGTACTACTTTTGGTATTCACAGATGGCATTTAGTAGTAGTAAAGTTAGGATTTTGTCTTAAATTTGACTTAAGACAGACTTAGGCAGACTTAAGACAAACTTAAGACAGACTTAAGACAGATTTAAGTTAGGATTTTGTCTTAAGTCTGTCTTAAGTCTGTCTTAAGTTTGTCTTAAGCCTGTCTTAAGTCTTTCTTAAGTCTGTCTTAAGTCTGTTTTAGGTTTGTCTTAAGTCAAACGTAAGTCAAACTGAAGACAAAATCCTAACTTTACTACTATTAAATGCCTTCTGTGAATACCAAAAGTAGTAAGTTTAGGATTTTGTCTTAAGTTAGTTCTGTGAATCGGCCCTGTATTGTATACTGATGATAAGCACGCAGGAAAAAATAAATAAATTAAGTGGCCACTGGCAAAGAGACATAGGTGCAATAGATGATAATGACTGGCAAGAAGCACTCCAGTCTCCAAATGAGGTGACAATAAAGGCAGATTTTCTTCTCATACAGTTAAAAATCCGTTATAAAATATATCACAGTTCGGTGTTACTGCACAAAATAGGAAGGAAGGGCAGGGGAAGACAAATGACTATAAAATTGTGGTTCAGGAAGGAACATTTATACACATACTGAGGGAATGCCTCAAACTTTGAGCTTACTGGAGCGCAATGGTACCAAGGCTGGAGAGCTCTTGGGATTTTCATATTGAAGCGAATAGGCCCCTTGTAATGCTGGGAATATAGAAAGATTCGGATGCGACAACCTATAAGCAAATATTGATAAATCTTCAATTTATTAGAGCAAAGCGAGATATTACCCAAAACATGGGGTAGTAGAGTGACACAAGGAGTATAAGATTGGGAACAGGGGACGGACACATGCATAGTGATGGAAAGAGGGATCTATGCAGGAAGGGGCTGTGTGAAAAAATGTGAGAACCTCTGGAGAAGTTGAACACTGGAAGGAGAATAGATAGCTTGGCACTAAGGAAGCCCACAAAAGGATTGGCGGGATAATGAGGGAATCAGTTGGTAATGTTATTGCATAGATTAAATTACGAAGTATAGAATGACAAAAGTGATGCTCAGTCTGTATAATCGTGTGATTTAGCAACCCCTTTTCCCTTAGAAATGTTGGATTCAAATCACTCGCCCTGAGTTGTTAGGAGAAGAAGTATGCATTCCTTTGGTTATTGCGCTGACATGTCAAATGGAATCAATAATAAATACAATTTTGGTTATAAGTGGCACCTAGCAGGCTTGAACTTCCTGTGGAGGAACATCTTGAGGGTTAACCATGTCATTTGAAAGCCATGTTTGGTGAGTGGAGCCCTTTGCATGGGGAGGGGTGGTTGTCTAACACATAATACCTCTAGTGCTTAGTGAAAGGTATTCTTCCTTGGGGATTATAGCCGTAGCACGAAATCAATCTTAGTTAAAAGAGTGGGTTGACTCTTACAAACATGCCTCAAAAGATCTTGATCGACTGGCCGATAAGAGATTTTTTGTTGAGTGAAAAAGCAAACGCCTCCTAAAAGAGAAATCTACACACATGAAACCTACAAGAGGTTCTACAATTCGGCGGCGGAGTATCATTACCTCAATTAATTCTTCATAAGAGAACAATGCTAAATCACAGAATAATTTCATGATTTCTTTTTTTTTTAAACTCATTGTTCAATCAATACAAAATCCGATCATTTAAAAAATATATTTCCTAAAACATTGATAACATATATGTTAAATTGACATGAGTGTTATCTTCTATTCCATGATACCAATCATTTCCAGTATTCTTTTATATAAAAACAACAGCCAACACGTGTTTCACAGTCTTATCAAAATGACCGCTTCTTCTGGACTGTAGATAATATATGTGAGAGGAGAAAATTAAAACCAATCAAAGTATACCATTTTACTTTATTGATGCACTTAACGTAAGGTGCAACATCTATATCATACACACTAGAAAGTAAAATATTGATATTTTATAAAGAAAACATATTCAAAATCTAATTCTAAATTTAGGACAAAAATACAATCTATGTATATAACTGTTAAGATAATTCCTGCATCTAAATTATTATCTTTCATAACCTATATTGTAAAATATTTTTATTTATTTGTTCATTTCTAAACATTACGTCAACAGAAAACACAGTTATCATGATTTCTGGAAATGATGATGAGAGTTTCCACTAGTAGGGAATGAGGAATCAATCCTAGCCTGGATACACAATGACCATTAAAGATGACAAAGTTCCCATTTTACTCATCACAAATATGCATTATTGTACAATAATCCTTGTCTTTAAGATCTAACAACTTATCTTTATGCCTGGCTCAAACCCATAAATTAATTTCGGTTAGAGTAACCTGAAAAAGTCATTAATTACATAAATAACCTACAGTTATTCCGAGTAAGAATTCCTTCAATGGTATCATCTGATATAATCATATCACACATAATCTTGAAATCACACATAGTCCTCATATAAAAGTCATGAATATAAACAATATCTTCAACACCTAAACAAAAATAAATACAACTGTGTATGGAGATCAACTTAATATCTGCACTGACAGCAAGTGGGAATAGCAAAAGGTTATTTGTATACCACCACCTTCTCTAAACATTCCTGTAACTTGATAGAACACATCTAGAAATAAGTAGACTGTGCCTGACCAATGGAAGAAGACACAATGAATCCTTCGGTGCTGCTCTCTAAGGGTCAAGTTGTGGCCTCCTCTTACCTACTAGAGGAACGGAAAATGCAAAAAGACTCGCAACTCCAACAAGGCCCAGCTGATCACTGTGGCCTGGATGCTGAAATAGATCTTGCTGCTGAGAGACTGGGTGCATGGAAGGCTGCCCGGAGAATGTAATGCTGGGTATGTGACCATGAGGAACTTTCCCAGCAGTTGGAGATATGTGCACTTAGTCGCTTCTTTCCCTCGGAAGGACTGAGACTACATGCTGAGGCTTCCTGAGGAATGCTGCAGCCATGGTGGGCAAGGAAAACAGTTTGGCTTGCTCAAAGCTTTATGCTACATTGAAAGCTGCTTCTACAGGACTTGAGGTAAAGGTATGCAGCCCTGTGGAGCCCTGCCTGGATACAGCTTCCAGCCTTGCCCCGCTGGTGGATTTTGAGGACCAAAAAAGTCAATAAGACAATGATCACAAGTTAGGCTGTAAATGTCCAAAACATATTGCATCCAATAAATAACAATTAAGTGCGTTAAATTACGAGTAAGTATGAATTTCTAAAGAACCATACAGAATCGCTATATATCAGAGGCAATACATTTCAGAAACAATCATTACTGTACATTTTTATTTGTTATTTATCAGGCCCATTAAATGACAGCAGTCAATATTTACCTAATTCACAAATTAGCGCATGTGTGTTTTCTTTCATGAATGCCATTTTGATTGAAGATACAAGTCAGAAGCATTCTCTATGAGGAGAAAGAGCTTAAAATGTAAAGATCATGGCACTATTTGCTGTTTTCTACCTCTCCTTAACCAAACAGGAGGAATTCATTTTTCAGTGGAACTTTGCACATGCCTCATGGCCGCAGTATCCATTACCATCCTGAAATACAACAGCTTCTACAGAGCTCAGTGAGTGGCTAAAAGCTTCATCATCGACACAAGCAAGATACCCACGCCCCTCCAACAGCAATATCTGAGAGCCGTGTGACGCGCATCGCGGGACGCGCGCGGGCCGTTTGAGGCCGTTAGAGACCGGGGGAGACTGGACTGGGCTACACCCTCTGGCCCCAACTTTGTTATATTAAACCTACCTGTCAGTGAGCTCGCTGAAGATAAGGTACCATGTCCACTCGTGAGTATAGAAGCAGGGCAGCCAAAGGGAAGTTGAAAAATGGGACACTAGATGACTTCATTACTAGGACCAATAATGCCATAGATATGGAGATCAATAAAATGCAGCACAGGGTCTCCACTGAACTTGATGCAGCTAGAAGGTTATCCCAGGAGCTGGCCATGGCTAAAAAATCTTCTTTAGGGCACTTTGCCTTTGCTAAAACACCTGACCGCCCAATGGGTCCAGCTCCCACTTTGACTGTGATGCAGGCAGATATCCACCAGCCACCAGTCATACCGCCCCCCACATCAAAGGTGGGGTCTCCACATGCATCCTCCTCCATCCCAAGACAATCACTGGGTGGGGTGGCCGGGATTGATGCTACGGCTGATGGAGCCCCTTTGGAGACAGTACCAACTGTTAAGCTTAAGGGAACGAGTGGGAGGACTTCCCCTACCCCCCAAAAGGGTCCAAACCACAAAAGAAAGCGTAACAATACTTCTGCCTACTCTAGGAAAAAGGCCAAGGTAGCAAAGGCTCAGTTACCCACTCAAGCACTATCTCAGGTATCCCACGTATCCCTTCCCATGGGAAATATTTGCCCCCCTGAATTAGAATTAGAATCTAGCTCAGTAAAATTGGTTGGCAAACACGATGATAATCTCGTAATAGAAAGTGAGAATGGCGGGGTACCACTCTGCACTATAAAAGGGAAGGATGTGGAATTCTTAACGATTGTGTGGGAAACACTAAAAAAACTTCTAACCCCCCTGGAAGTTAGACTCTCGCGAATAGAAACCCAGTTGCTTGAGACTGAAAAAAGCATCCTAAATCTAGCCACCTTGAGTATATCTGACAACAAACCAACTAGCCCACCAGTTACTACTAACACCCCACCACTACCTGCCGTTATCCCATCCGAAGCTCCGGTGGCTAAACCCATCCCGAAACCCCGGCACAAGGGTATTACAAGTACTTCTGTCAACAGGGTAGCGGCGGCCACAAACCAGCTGCCGGTTCAATCTGCACCAGCCCTGATAGACATGGCAATCCCGAGGGCCAAAGATCATAACACCCACCACCCCACTACACAGAGAACAAAATCTACCAAAAATCATTACAGGGGCTATGTTGACCTTCCCCCTGATGTAAGACCATATGTAGTTGTATTAACGGGGGTGCCGGAACTTCCATACCAACAGCAGGAAGACTTTGGATCATTAAAAAACAAAGTAATCCATTGGCTTAATGTCAACAGGCCAATACCCAATCACCTGAGAAGTAAAATTCTTATGGTGCGACGGGTCCCTTGGATAGGCACCTCGCACAAGTCTATTACAGGTGATTGCGTTATTGTTTCATTCGAAGATCCCAACACTGCACACCTCATTCATTCCTGGAGCAATAATGGTGTAAATTTGCCCATAGCATCTAGACCCCTAACTTATTTCTATCCGCCCGTTTACACTATAACACGGGAGGGAATTGGAATTGGATCCCGGCGAGAAAAGGGGTACAGGGTGGGTTACCCAACTATTGGCAAGATATACATGGTGGGTGGACTGGGGCACCCACTCACAACAGATTTGGGTGCCTTGAGGATGTGGATTGACTTTCACATAGGTTTACTGACACACCGTCATTGGCAGACTCCCACTATCCCCGCTATCACACTACCTCCCTGGAGACTGTAATCAAATTACAGGTGAGACTAGGCACACAGACGGGGATGCTGTTCAATACTGTGCGGGCACCACACTAATTGAGCCAACAAACGATAAAATCACTCACATAGATAGAGTTGATCAAAACAGCAAGGATAACCCCCTTCCTGAGGCGCCGCTTGGAACATGCTCGCTGGTAACAGAAGGACTGTCCCGCCACCAGCACAGCCAGTCCAGGACAAGCAGGTGCACTTTGGTATCTAATGACACTGATAAGATGGTGGCTCCCGGCGTAGTTTCCATACTTTCGTGGAACGTTGCCGGGTTGGCCAATAAATTAGATTCTCCAGAGTGGGCGGAATTCATTGAAGGACACGACATATGCTTGTTTCAAGAAACATGGGCTAGGGAAAAACAGTCCCGCACAGGGTACGCTTCCTTCGAGATTGCGGCAAAATGGGGCGGGAAGGGACGACCGTCTGGTGGCCTTTCGATTTGGGTGGGTTCCCACCTTGGATGCAGGGCGAGAATCCTTAAAACCAACTCAGCGGACTTTCAGTGCGTTGTCTTGGAGTGGGCATCTGGTGTGAGTGTAGCATTGATTAACGTATATTCAAGAGCGGTTGGGATAACAGGCACCTCGGGGACAATTGAGGATTTAGCTTTGTTCCTTGACTCTGCCACTCTTTGCTCTTCACTCATAGTTGGGGGGGACTTCAACACTCAGTGCGAGCCCCTCCCGGATCATCTGGCAGGGGTAACTAGTGAAGAGGATGATCTTTGGGAGATCCCCACCCCGGTGGGCCCCCCTGTAAAGTCTTGGTCACCTCTAGTCACCCAAATAACATCTTTTACGCTTTCCCACTCGCTGAGGGCTTGCAATGGCCGAATTAAGGGAGATATTCCACCAAAGTACACCTTCAATAGACCAGGGCATGAGTCACGGATAGACTACATCCTGGTTTCAATGAAGGATTGGGCTAAAGTGAGGGACTTTGGGATAGTCGCTAGGACTGACAGTGACCACAATGCACTTTCACTGAGATTTGCGGTCCAGGGATTGCCCACTGGTACCGCAGAAGAAAATTTAGCATTCCCTGCTGGCTTAGTCGCAACCAGCAATAGATGTAGAATTAAATGGCCAAAACTTCTGGAGAACCCCAATAACATCCAGTGGCTATATGCGACAGTGGTCCCTGCCCTAGAAAAAGTTGAGGTTCTCATCCCTCAGCTAGCCATCGGTGTTGAGCCCCCTGCCCTAGAAAAAGTCAAGGTTCTCATCCCTCAGCTAGCCACCGCTGCTGAGCTCACTGTGCTCGGGGATATTCATTCTGAGCTTTGCTCTAACCTAGCAGAAGTACTGAACCCGGTGGCCAGGTCGAAAAAGCCCAAGGGGTGAAGAGCCTCATGGTTCACTGCTTCTTGCAGGAGAGCAAAGGCTGTCCTATTAGAGTCCCTTAAAATTCGGGAAACTCCCAGTAAGATCAGGAAAAAGCGGTTGGCCTACAAGTCCATCCTAGGCAACGCTAAAATAGAATGGGACGAGGAAAACTGGTCTGAAATGACGGCTGCCCTTGCACTGCAAGATGCCCGAAAATTCTGGCAAATCGTTAAGCATGGCTCAGCTGAACCTTTAGCGGCAGTAGAAGCAAATATTGCATCTGCTGTCTGGGAGGACCACTTCAAAACCCTGTATAGCGCGCACGACCCGGACCAATTGGGGAACCCACCCGAACTAACAATGGTCCAATATACTGAAAGTGTAGCCCCCATGGATGGGCTCACTCTGGAAGAAGTCACTATGGCGATCTTGGGCCTTGCTGCTGAAAAGGCGCCAGGCTTAGACAGGCTCCCAGGTGATCTATATAGGCATGAAGTCAAAATCTGGGCCCCGTATCTTAGGATGTTGTTCAATGCGATCCTGAATGGCATGACGATCCCCTCAACTTGGCTGGGGGCAGAGATAGTCCCCATATTTAAGAAGGGCTCGCCTCTGCTCCCAGCCAACTATAGGCCAATAAGCCTGATAGACGTTTCACAGAAGCTCTTCACTAGGATACTTCTGGATCGCCTGTCGGAATGGATGACGGAATATGATATTCTGAGTCCCTTCCAAGCGGGCTTCAGAAGGAAGGTTTCCACCATAGACCAGGTCTTTCGGCTTGCCCTCATTTTTTGGAAAACGGTACAGCTGGAGGGTGGCAGCCTCTACACTGTATTCGTGGACCTGAGGGCGGCCTTCGACCTGGTTCCCCGCAGAAAGCTTTGGGAGGTGTTGGCCAAACTGGGGGTCCCTAAGGGCTTGCTGGAGATGATTCTTCGTCTCCACACTGCCAACTTCGCACAGGTGAGGTGTGGCAAGGAGGGAGCATTGTCGAATAGGTTCCCCGTTGACAGGGGTGTAAGGCAGGGTTGTGTGCTTGCACCGACCCTGTTCTGCCTCTACGTCAACGGGGTTATCTCCCACCTGAATGGGGTTGTCAACTCCGATGCTCCTAAGCTGGCAGGGTGCCGGCGATTATGTTTGCCGACGACACCCTGCTGCTTTCAAAGTCAGCAATGGGTATCCAGCACGTTCTTGACGGCTTTGTGGATTTTTGTGGGGATCATGGCTTAGAAATCAACACCCTAAAGACTAAATTCACGGTGTTCAATCCCCCACCAAAACTCCGCTCTAGCCCCAACATCGGGCAAAGCAGACTCGAAAGGGTGAGAACCTTTGAGTACCTTGGAGTCATGCTAAATGAGAGAATGTCCTGGTGCACGCATCAAGAGAAAGCACTCCTTAAATTGGTTCAGTATTCGGGTGGAATAATGAAGCTCGTGGGTAAAAACAAATCATCCACCCGGCCTGTTGGTCCACCTCTCCAGATCTTTAGGGCACGGGCAAGGGGGGCTGCCATGTATGGTTGTGAGCTTTGGGGCCACGCAGTCTCTTCAGACCTGGTGAAAGAGGAGAACAAGTTCATTCGGAGGGTGGTAGCACTTCCCCCCAGCACGCCTCTTGTCCCTTTAAGGTTAGATCTAGGGATGCGACCCCTTGATGAAGAACTGGCATTGCGACCCCTGGCTTATTGGCGTAGGTTGTGGGCTGTCCCAGAATTGATTAGCTATAGGCAGGGACTCCAGGAGGTGCTTGCTATGCCTAATGTAGGGAAAATTAAATGGCTGAAATTTATTAAAACCGAGCTGGAGGGTCTAGGCCTCTTGAAGCTGTGGTCTGACCCTTTATCCACTTGTCCATTTTTTCCCAAAAAGAGACTGGCAAAGGTTTATCACAACAGTAAATTAGCGGCACTCTGCCGTCGACAAAACCATGGGACACTCACGGAGTCATTTTTACGCACCAAGGACACCTACAGCTTTGAGCCAGCCTTGGACAAACTATATCCTCCCTTACTCAGGAAACTCTATTTGCAATGGAGGCACGGGTACCTTCCACTCCGAGCACTCACAAGTAAGTGGAGTGAACAAGCAGTCAGCGTATGTCCAGCTTGCAGAGTGGCCAATGAATCTGAGCTCCACATAATTTTGTTCTGCCCGGCTTATAATGTGACCCGTAAGAAATGGATTGTACCTCTATGCAGAAATTTGGGGTTTGCAGAGTGCCTGGCCGCGTTCAGAGTGCTGAAAACAGATCTGTCGGACCACATTGTTTTCGCAGTGGCTAAATACCTAGGTGCTATGTGGTCCCTGAGAAGACAATGCCTTAAGGCTGGTCACTGACTTTACTGTACCAAAAATTTGAAATCTTGCACTAATGAAATTTCCTAATGGACTCCTTGCAAAGCCTTAAATCTTTTACCTCTTAACAGTTTTATGAAATGCTTTTAATGTCTTTTATGGTGATAAATTACCGAAATAAAGATTTATGATATTGATTGAGAGCTAACTCCTCGTGGCAGATTAAGGTGGAAGTGCTGGGGGGTACAGAGAGAATATACCTTTCAAACTCATTTTCAATTGTTTGTAGCGGGTTAGTATCCACAAAACCCCACACCCCACCCCCGTAAATTACCATGGTGACACACTTTGCTTTATATATATATATATATGTAGAAGTTCTGGGGGCGGTTTCCTACCTAATTCATTAGCAAAAGTTGATAAAGCCGCAGTAGCTCTAATGAACGCCAATTTTTTGGCAGATATGGTGGGGGCCCAGGAGTCGTAGGGCCATATGTATCAAGGTACCCATCGCAAACTGGTATGTATGTAACAAGTCGCAATTAAATAGCGATTCGGTAAAAATCGCTATTTATTTGCGAGATTCCCAAAAGCGATTCCTTAACCGTAAGAAATTGCAATTTTGCGATTTCTTAACGGAAAAAATCGCAAATTTGCGAATTTCGCAAATCTGCGAATCGGAAACTCAGGTGCAGCTTGACAACATCACAACCAGGAAGTGTGACTACCCATGCTGCACCTGAGTTGCTGAGTCAGAGTCAGAGTGAAGGAGTGGTGGAGAGTGATCTCTGCATTTTCCTCAACATGGCTGAAACTGGAGACATGCCCAGCCAGGAAACACAGCAGCAGCAGGGGGAAGGTTCAAGTAAGAGGAAACAGAAATTCTCTGAGGCTGAAATGAAGGCATTAATCCAGGAAATGGTGCTCAATCATGAGCTACTGTTTGAACTTCGAAGGCGATGGTATGATCTGCGCCAGCGCTCGAAGGAGAAATTTGGATGCCAGGCTGGAGCAGTCCAGGCACACCGGTGGAGGGACCTCAACAGTGTCGGAATCAACACCTCTGGAGGAACTGGTGAAGGGGACCCTGCAACCAGAAAGTGTTATGGGCGTGGCTGATCTAGACAGCTCCGAGCAACCAGTATCTGGGCCAGGTAAGAAGCATGCCATCACACCCCTGACACGCCCAAACACCCCCCAGCAGTGACCTAGGGGCAGGAAAAAAGATTTGTAGTCCAGAGCAGGTACACAGGCGCACACAGCAATGCATTATGGGATATGTAGTCACATGAACTTTAAAGTTGTGCATTTTCAGCCAGCCAGACCCCAAAGGCATGTGCAGGTCAGGAAAGGAAAGTACTTAACAAATGTAATCCCAAACTGTGAAATTGATTAATTACCAAGTGCAAGTGAGTACAGTTAATAAATGTGTGCTCTTCTGTCCACAGCACCATCTGCAACACAGCCTACAGGCGGTGGGACATTGGTTGAATGTCCAAACTTAGGAGACGCAGGGCATGAGGAGGACACAGATGGGGAGGACAGCCCCCTCATCCCTCGAGCAGTGATGTTGAAATTGACTTATTGTTATTACAAAGTAGTACCCAATCAATGCAGGGAACAGAGATAAGTGGGAAACAAAAGCAGCAACCGCCCCTAGTAGTAGTTGTTGCTCCTGAAGTTGGGGCAGTTCGGGAGATAGAGCTTCCTGCAGAAGATCCATTGTCTTCCAGATCCCCAGTAAGGAAATGGTGGGTTAGTCCATCAACGTCTTCTGCAAGCCACCCTTCTGATTATCTAGATGCCACTAGGATCCCACCACCTCAGTCTGAGAGTGAGACATGCCACGAGACAAGGCTAGGGAAAAGGAAGGTTCCAGAAAGTCTTAGAGTTATGGAGGTAGGTGTAGAAGAGGAGGATGATGACAAGCCTGTCATCATCATGGACCTTAGTCCAGCCCCAGTGGAGACCAACATTACCCCATCTCAAATTGCTGTGAGCGATGTGGCATGAATACCACCAATACAGATCATACCACCAACATCACCTCCAGCTTCCATATTTCTCCGGCAGCTACGTACACCCACCACAAGTACCACCTCAGTAAAGGTAGGTACTGCAGAGAATCAAACTTCATGCCCACCCACCAGTTCATCCGGAATTGCAAGTGGCACCAGCAGTAGTTCCAGAAAGTTGACCTCCCCAGTTTGGGACTTCTTTTTGGTTAGCACGAAGGAGGTTAACATTGTTATAAGCTCCATTTGTGGACAAGGTGTTAGTTCGATAAGCGTGGTACAAACTATGGTACCAGAGGCCAAACAACCCATCTGAAAAAACACCACTTGATTCAGTGGGAGGCGCACCTTAGCGGTCAAAAAAGTGCACCTTTTGCTGTTGGTGGGGATGAAGACGTAGAACATACAGTAGCGGTGGAAGGTGAACAAGAGGGAGATATTTTCTCTGGTACACAAAGTATCCTTGACCCCAGCAGTGCAGTGGTACCACCCACATCCTCATCAGCAACATCGCAGTGGCACAAGAGTAATATTCAGGCTGAGACACCAAGGGGTCCCACGAAAGAGAGCACTGCAACGAAAAAACATGCGTTGAGCCTAACAACATCTGGCATCAATAAGTCACCAGCAACAGTGGCACCAGAAAAGAAAAAAATCCAGCCTACCATTCTCAGCATGTTTAGATCGGAGGGACAGTATAAACGCAACCACCCAAAGGCATGTCTATACAATGCAAAGCTGGCTAAAATGTTAGCACTGGACCTCCTCCTTTTCTCTTTTGTGGAAGAGGTGGGTTTTCTTGAATTTGTGACAGCCATCTGCCCAAAATGGAAGGTTCCCAGGCGGTCCTATTTCGCCAGAGTTGATGTTCCAGCACTACATCACGCTGAGGTTCCGTGATTCCGAACCTGTTCAATAAAGGTCGTCGGATATAGACGATTCTGGTATCAGCAGACCGCAAATGACGAGTGGGGTATGCACGAGTGTTTTCGTCATAATCGATCACTGAGAACACTACGTATTCAGGGATTTCGTTTGAACCCTCGGGTTCCATTTTGTGTACGGCAGCCATTTTGTGTGGTTGCCCTCACATAGGCCGATGACTACGGTCGTGCGAGTCTTTGGGACACGTACACCTTAGCTGACTTCTTTGTGACCTGAACGAACTGACTCCCTTGCCCGAGGCTGACCTTGTTGAGCCAGTTCCTTGTTAAGCAGCTGGTCAGATAGAGATCAAAGAGCAGGACATTGCTGAGTTTATGGTACATGCACACACCCTTCTATCTTGCTTCTCATCTGCTTCTGTTCCTTCCTTTATGGTTTAATTATTGATTGGGTTGAGGTCTTTACAATGGGTTTGTCCGGCCCGTTCGAACAGGAATGTTGAATTTTGCTTGGTCATTTCTGGTGGGCTGGACAACGGAAAGTGGGATTGTCGTTATGCGATATGTTTGAAATGCCACCCTACGATTGGTCAGTTTTATGTAATTGATGCTAGCCAGGAATGTGATTTTTAGCATAAAAGACGATGCTCCGCTCTATGAATTTGTGCAGTCTCTAGCGAACCACCCATGTTGTGCTTCGTAGACCTCTGTTCCTGGTTTGCGCCAATAAATTTGGTCTTTGACATCATCAAGAAGTGTCCCGTGTCTCTGTTTGCCAAGGCAGGGGAATCCGAAGACATCGGGCGTTATCCCTGGCACCGCTGGGTTCTAAAACCCGGATCTTCAGTTGGCGCCCAACATGGGGCGACTTCAGCAGTACCGGTCCAAGCCCAAAGATCGTGAGGAGCTTTGTGTGGAAATTCTGGAGGAAGGCCTGCCACTTCATCGACCCCTGTATGTCGTCGTGGTCCAAAAGTCTTTGCTGCGAGGTTCCCCGCTTTCCGACGGCTACGAAGGACTGCTGCCCTTACTGTCGCCCTGTCTTGGAGCCATTAGACGATTTGTAGAGCGAGACAATAGACGGGTCTTCTGGTGACGCCATCGACATTTCAGTTAAGTATGAGTAGAGCGTCTCCCAGTCCTTAGTTTTGTTTTGGTATCCCATCGGGATCGCTTTGATTTGGTACCTGCAGGCCCAAAGCTGAGGGACTCGTGTATTCACGAGTCTATCATTTTGAGATTTCCCTTGAAGTTTGAAGCTAGACTAGTGAGCGAAGATTCCTGGTCTTAGCAGACTTGGAAAGATATTTTGTTGAGGTTGTAATAGGGATTCCCGATTGGAGGATTCGTGTCCGGTTCCTCCGATTGGAACTCCGACCTATGAGCTCTACGTAAAACATGGAGTGGGCCCCATCGCGTATAATGAAATATGGGTCAAATATACCAGGAAAGACGGTGTCCTACAGTGGCCCCGTTATGGTAGCTTTGAAACGGAGATTTTTGACAATCTCGAAGTTAAACTGTTCAAGAAGAAAGCCCGGCCGGCGATGTTTGACTCTTTCCGCTTATGGTGCAAGGAAGCTAAACAGAAAGAAATTAAGTTAGCGAAGCGAAATAAACGAGAACGAGGTATGTCAATGGTGCAAGCTGCTATACAGTTTAGGGATAACGAAGAAGAACAAGAAAGTGAACAGATGCTTAGGCAACGTAAATTAGCGGTAGACAAGTGCTATCCAGCTTTGCTGCCTCAACAGCAAGAAGAGAAGAAAGATCTTGTGAAAGATCCTTTAATGTTGCATCTATTGAGTTCGCCACCCCCTTATGTGCAGAGTGCTACAGCACCTCCGCCACCTGTAGTTGCGCAACCTCCGGTTGCTTTGCCTCCTGTGATTCCTCAACAGCCAGCTCCTCTTCCGTTGGTTCCTATTCCTTTGGCGCAGCCTTCTCAAGGGCCGCCGACTTTGCTACCTCCTTCGTCTGCTACTCCTACACCTGTGTTGTCTGTTCTTTCTGTTACTGTTCCGACTTCGGTTTCTTCTCATTCTGCTCCGTCTCCTGTTCTTTTGTCAACTTCTCCTTCTGCTCGACAGAGAATGGCTGATGCTGTTGCTGGTCTCTTTTCTCCACTGTTTAGTTCATTGGGTATATCTCCTGTTGCAGAGCATAAGCAATCACGTAGCCAATTGCCTGGTCCTGATGAACGGACAGTGTTAGATCACTTAGCGCGTAAAAGGGTTACGTATCCTTCGCACTATGACCTTGAGGGTGTTATGGATGTTTTCCATCAATGGGAAGCACGGAAACAAAGATATGTTTTCGATATGATGTGTTCTTTCCTTCGTGAACAATGGGAAGATGGTGAGGTGGGACAAACTCCACCTGAGTTGTACCGTATACGTTCTGAGTGTGCAAAAGGGACTGTTGTGGGTCTTGGGGTTGAGAAAGCAGTTGCAACGTTGTTGCCGTTTAGGAGTGAATCTCCTTCCCAGCGATCGTTTGAGCCTGATTCGTCGGTTAGGAGAAAGGCACGTCAATATCCGATGCAAGAGGCTCCTCCAGTTTGGAGACCTGGTGATGCAGCTGCTAATCCAGCTATTCCGCCACACTTTCAGCAAGTTTGGGTACATGTTCCATGGAAGCGTGCTGAAGTTTTAGCCCTTAAGCAGACTTTGCCTGATCCACGGAAAAATCCTGCAGGGTACTATAAGGAGCTATCTCAAACTGCGGATTCATGTATTATGAATCTAGAGGATATAGACATGTTGTTTGGGAATGTTGTTCCACAGCCTATTTGGGGAAAGATTCGCCATACGGATCATGCACAGGAATTGGGTGATACATGGAATAATCTTTGAGCTGCAGATGATAGACAAGTAGGTGGTGCTAAACCTGAGGATTTGATTGCTGATCTCCCTGGTAGGATTATTGATTATATGAAGACTTTAATGCCTGCTATGCGTGTTAATTGGGACAAATTGTCTGCATGCAAGCAGAAGAAAGACGAAACTGTGTCCGACTTTTTCACTCGATTTGAAGAGACATTTGTAGACCACAGTGGTCAGGACATGAGTACAGAGGGTGGTCAACGGTTGTTCGTTGACAAATTTGTTCATAATTTGCTTCCAGAATTATGCAATAGGTTGAAGGATTCTGAGAGTGCTTGGGCAGTTTCTGCGTCAGCACAGATTTTGGCTACTGCCCAGTACTATGAGAATAGAAATAAGGATGAGATAGAGAAAGCGGATAGGAAGACTAAGGAATTGAAGACTAAAGTTCTTCTACAGCAAGCTGATCCGCCCCGTAATAATCAGCGCGATTATCTGCAACCTCAGCAATATCAGAGAAACTCGTAAAGGTTCGAGTCTTATCAACCGCATTTTCCCGTAGGCCCTAATCAATGTGCATATTGCAAAGAAGAGGGTCATTTCAAGAGTAGTTGTCCGGTTCTGTTACAGCGCACGAATGGTGTTTCTGGTGTGAGAGGTCGAGGTGCTCAACAAGCCCCTAGAGGTAGAGGTCATGGTTAGAATGCGCGTCCCTTGCCTCCACAGAACTCTATGAATAGCTTTGATCAGCAGAATGGTGCGTCTGGTAGGACGGCACAGTACTATGCGGATGATTATTATGCTGAAGGTGAGAATGTGGATGGTAATGATTGTTAGGACAGCCATAGACAAAGAGAGGGAGTTGTTTCAGTTCCAGTAGATCAGAGTGGACCCTATGTTGAAGTGATTGCATCAGGTGTGTCAGAGCCTTTTCTGTTGGATACTGGTGCTGCGAAGAGTTCTATCATGCACTCTAAACTCCCTGGCGCACCTTTGTCTGGCTTAAAGAATATTTCAGTAGGTTTTTCTGGTGCCCCGGTTACGAATCTGATTTCTAGTCCATTGTCTATTTCTGTTGGACCTTGTGAATTCGACGCACCCCTCATTCTGACGACTGGTTGTGGTGAGAACTTGTTAGGATTGGACTTGTTAAAAAGATTGTATGCAACGCTATATTGTTCTCCGTCAGGAGTACACCTTACATTGGGTAAGAGAGTGATCTCTCCGATGTACTTGTCTAAAGACCGACTTCCACCTGAATTGTCTTCTCTCCCTGATTCTCTTTGGGCTACTGGTCCTAATGATGTGGGTCTCTTAGAGATTCCGCCATATGTTGTGACGTTCAAAGCGAATGCTAGATTACCACGCATTCCGCAATATCGAATTTCCAGTGATGGTGAAAGAGCACTTCTGGCGATTATCTATGATCTGATTGAGAAAGGTGTGATTGAGGAAACGAGAGGTAATGTGTGCAATAGTCCAGTTTTGCCTGTTCTGAAAAGAACTGATTCTTCACAGCCTCCTGTATATAGGTTTGTGATCGATCTTCGCGAGGTGAATAAGATCGTTGTTCCGCAATTTCCTGTTGTGCCTGATATCACCGCTTTACTGACTTTGATCCCGGCTACAGCCACATGGTTTTCGGTGATTGACTTGAAGAATGCTTTCTTCAGCATCCCGATTGCAGTGGAGAGTAGGGATATTTTTGGCTTCTCTTTAGGAGGACGAAGTTTCCGGTTTAAGCGCGCTCCTCAAGGCTATTGCTAGAGTCCATCGATCTATAGTCAAGCTTTGAAGACACAACTTGACTTGCTTGTTTTACCTGATGATGCTGCTCTTATTCAGTACGTTGACGATCTGTTAGTTGCTGCTGACAATGAAGAGATCTGTAGAGAGGCTACTTTGTCGTTGTTACGTCATCTGTCCAATTTCCATCATAAGGTTTCTCGTTCGAAGTTGCAATATTGTTGACAAGAAGTTACCTATTTAGGTCACCTCTTATTGAAGGAAGGAAGGAAACTGACCCCAGAAAGAATTCAAGCAATTGCGAAAATGAGTGTGCCTACGGCACAGAGAGAAGTATGTGCTTTCCTAGGTATTACATCGTACTGTAGACAGTGGATCCCTAATTTTTTGTTGCTTGCGAAGCCTTTGATAGCTCTTACTGTCAAGGATACTCCAAATCCTATTCCTTGGACTGACGAATGTCAGAAGAGCTTTTCAGAATTACGTGATGCGTTGTGTTCGGCTCCTGTGTTGGGTACCCCCGACTACAGTAAGCCTTTCACATTGTATGTCCACGAGAGAGAGGGATGTGCATTGTCAGTTTTGACTCAACAATTTGGCGATAAACAGCGTCCATGTGCCTATTTTTCGTCGACTTTGGATCCGGTAGCTAGAGCATTGCCGAGTTGTTTGAGAGCTACAGCGGCAGCGGCTGTTTCAATTCGACAGTCTGCTGGTTTGGTGATGACAATACACTGATTGTGATGGTTCCACATGCAGTGGATACCTTGTTGAATCGTACCAAGACACAGCACTTAACTAGTGCTCGGTTGTCGGGTTACGAATTGACCTTGTTAGCGAGTCATGTGCATATAAAGAGATGCAACATGTTGAATCCAGCTACGTTGTTGCCGATTTCAGCTGAGACAGACGTTACCGAACAACATGATTGTTTCCTTAGGACTGAGGAAGAAACGAAAGGGAGGATAGACCTTAGGGATACTCCTCTTCCAGAGTGTGATGGTACCTTATGTGTTGATGGTTCGTGCTTTAAACTTCCAAATGGTGATACGACTGCGGCATATGCTGTTACGACTTTGCATACGATTGTTAAAGCTGCACGTATCCCACATAATTCAGCGCAAGAAGCAGAGTTGATTGCATTAACGAGAGCGTGTGTGTTGTCGAATGGAAAACGAGTGACTGTGTATACCGATAGCCAGTATGCGTTCGGTGGGGTTCATAGTTTTGGACGTTTGTGGAGAGATCGTGGGTTCCTGACTTCGCACGGAACCAGGATCCAGCATGGACAGTTGGTGAATGAACTTCTCGAATCACTTACTTTGCCATTGCAAGTTGCGATTGTGAAATGCAGTGCGCATAAGAAAGTTACGGATGATGTTGGTCATGGTAATGTGTTTGCAGATGAAGTCGCGAAAGAAACTGCGAGAAATGTGATGAGTCGAATGTATGTTGCGGGTCCGGCGAGATGGGTTCCGGATGGAAGTATGTGTGAAGATACGATTGAGAGTGTGAAATCCATCCAAGCCGAAGCTACCGAGAAAGAGTTGAATGAATGGAGAGAGAGCAAGTGTAAATTGGATTCGAATGGTTGTTGGATTGATTTGTCAGAGCATCAGAGATGGTTGTTACCCGATGCGTATGTACTTCCAGTGGTTATAATGGCTCATGGATTGGCTCATATCAGCGTGAAAGGGATTTGCAAGTTATTGGCTCCAGTATGGCAGAATGCTGGAATTCCTAAATGTGCAGAGAATCTGGTTAAGAATTGTATGGTGTGTTTGATGTACAATCCTGGTGAGGGAATTCCAACTCCAGCTGGTCATTTTGCTCCTCCAACGTATCCGTTTGAGGCTTTGCAGCTAGATTTCATCCACATGGAGAGGTGCAACAACCTGAAGTACGTGTTACTGGTTGTTTGCTCTTTTTCTAGATGGGTGGAAGCCTACCCTTTGAAAGATAACACTGCTTTGTCCACAGCGAAAGCCCTTATTAAGGAATTCTTCCCTAGGTATGGTTTGCGGAGAATGATCTGGAGTGACAATGGGAGTGAATTTGTGGGTCAAGTGATGAAGAGAGTATGTGATGGATTAGGAATTAAGCAAAAGTTCCACGCTGCAAATCACCCCCAATCAGCTGGTCTAGTCGAGTGCTACAATGGCACTCTTAAAATGAAATTAGCCAAAATTCAAGCGAGCTCTGGTTTACAATGGCGCGATGCCTTGCCTCTAGCCCTTTTGTCCACTAGAATGACTGTGCATTCACGAATGGGTTTGAGTCCATACGAGGTAGTGTTTGGTCGCCCGGCAAACATTTGGGGTGTGCCGCGGACGACAAAGTTTAGCGAAATAGAACGTCCTGTGTTGCTTGACTACCTGTACGAATTGACGGCTAAATTGCGTGTTTTGCATCAACAGGTTCACGATACACTGCCACAGGCTTCTGAAGATGCAGGACATGCCATTGAACCTGGAACTTGGGTCCTCGTAAGAAACTTCCAGCGGACCAAGAACGAGCAGCCCCGCTGGAACGGACCATATCTGGTGTTGCTATCTACCCGTTCTGCAGTACGAGTGCATGGTAAAAAGAACTGGATCCACGGTGTACATTGTAAGAGGGCCCCTTTGCCTCTGCCGTACGACCGGTGGGTCCAGAAGGGATTTCCTGATTCTGAGACTGAGACTGTGCCTCGTTTTCTGCCTTTTAGCGATGCCCGTTTGAGGGGAACGAACACGGAGCAAGAAAGGGATGATCTGCTTCAAGAAGCTGTGCCTCCATTGAACCGTTTGAACACTTCTGAACCTGAGCTCCTGTTCCGTGAACAGACATTGTCTGGCAAGGAGCGTTATAATTTGCGACCGAGAGTCGCGGGACAAATAAAGCTTTAACGTTTTTTTCTGATTTTTGAAGGTTAGCTCTCCTCCGAAGGAACTACTTTGATTTTTGTTTTTCGAACCACCATCCGGGTTCAGCTGTAGGGTCGCGGTTGTCAAGTCTTTGGAGTGCAAGCCGAAGACATTAGGTCGACGGTTCTGGTTGGTCTAAGGGAGTTGCCCTGGACTGACAGAAGCATTCCTTAGCATAGAACAACCTACCGCCGCGAGCAGCAATTAGAGAGGATGGAGTCTTTCGAGATGGAGAGACCTGTTAAAAGAATAAGCTTTAAGAGCAAAATGTGTAAATGGATGAGCCGAAAACGTTTTTTAATAGTGTGTTTGTTTATGTTGTTTAGTTTAATGATGTTTTTAATGGGATATGTGACATTCACTTTTCAAGTGACGTTCATGCCCACTACGCAACCTATACCTCCTCCTACTGTTTCTTCTCATTCTTTTCACCCTCTGCCCGAACATGAAATCGTTAGAAAATTGGATATTTGCTAATAATTCCTTTGTTCAGCTTCTGCACCAGCACCAGCTAGTAATAAACACGACAAATTGTTGGGTTTGTGGCCTTATGCCCCATACTACCGATAAAGGTATTCCTTACCTGGTTTTGCCTTTCAGCTACAATGGTTCTATTTGGGCATATAGAACGATGTTCATTTATGCTCATGGAGTCTATCCCAATCGTTCCGTGAAAGATAGTTCGAAGACTAGTGCTCTGGTCAAGGGTATAGTCGACATGATTAGAGGAATTAGTTCCTATGAGTCTATCCCGAGAGATGAGACACACGCATACATTGGTTGGAACGTTACTGGATACGGAGTTAGTCTGAGTGTTAACCAGTGAGCGAAAAGTTCTCCACCGATTTGGATAGTGCCCCATCAGGGTCACTATTGTCTGCAAGGTAATAGCAAGAATCCGAGAGCTCAGTTAGGGAAGAGTGTTTGCACTGAGAGTTATGTATTTGCGTCTCAGACTTCCCCAGCGTTCTTAGCAGCTAAGGGTACCTATTTCATATGTTACGATAAAGCATACATATGGTTGCCCCCTGACTTTTCGGGCACATGTTTTGTTTCGTTCCTGTTGCCTCCCACATATACAGCTGCGGCAGATTACCATACGACGAGAGTTGCTAGAGGTGTCTTCAGTAAGGAAGATAACGTAGGAGAAGAATTG
This sequence comes from Lissotriton vulgaris, assembly GCF_964263255.1. NCBI lineage: Eukaryota > Metazoa > Chordata > Amphibia > Caudata > Salamandridae > Lissotriton > Lissotriton vulgaris. The sequence goes on along the minus strand of NC_141687.1, from coordinate 1,325,995,477 downwards.
GGAGATTTCTTTAAGGGTTTTCTGCCGTTCTGGGGACCTATGGCTAATAGCAGGAACATTCGACAGTTGACGAGAGTGGTTGAGTCCACCATAGTCGAAACTGCCGGTGCCCTTAGTAACTTGACTGCTGAGCTCTAGTCGGATCAACTTATGACTCTTCAGAACAGAGTTGCGCTAGATGTCATAATTGCAGATAGAGGTGGAGTGTGTAAATTGATTCAATCGAGCTGCTGCGTTTTCATTCCAGACAACGCTCTGACAGTTTTCCAGGCCATTTCCAAGCTACATAAGATCTCCGAGTCTGTACATATAGATAAGGGAAATTGGTCGTTGATGGGATGGTTTTGGGGATTGTTATCCACATGGGGATGGAAGATTCTGATGGTCATTGGGATGATCTTAGCTATCCTTTTCCTGTTCTGTCTTTGTGTACAGTGTGCTCCTGCTATATGTGGCCTCTGTGCTACTTTGTGTGCGAGGAAACCTGTCCAGAGAGAGTTGCCAAGTACTAGGATGATGTTAGAGCAACATCTTGATGATCTGATGAATATAGACCTGGATTCAGACTGACTTGGGTTTGGGTTTGTTGCCTATGTAAGGGCAAAAGGAGGGTCTGAGGTTCCGTGATTCCGAACCTGTTCAATAAAGGTCGTCGGATATAGACGATTCTGGTACCAGCAGACCGCAAATGACGAGTGCGGTATGTACAAGTGTTTTCGTCATAATCGATCAATGAGAACACTACGTATTCAGGGATTTCGTTTGAAACCTCGGGTTCCATTTTGTGTACGGCAGCCATTTTGTGTGGTTGCCCTCACATAGGCCGATGACTATGGTCGAACGAGTCTTTGGGACACGTACACCTTAGCTGATGTCTGTGTGACCTGAACGAACTGACTCCCTTGCCCGAGGCTGACCTAGTTGAGCCAGTTCTTTGTTAAGCAGCTGGTCAGATAGAGATCAAAGAGCAGGACATTGCTGAGTTTATGGTACATGCACACACCCTTCTATCTTGCTTCTCATCTGCTTCTGTTCCTTCCTTGATGGCTTAATTATTGATTGGGTTGAGGTCTTTACGATGGGTTTATCCTGCCCGTTCGAACAGGAATGTTCAATTTTGCTTGGTCATTGCTGGTGGGCTGGACAACGGAAAGTGGGATTGTCGTTATGCGATATGTTTGAAATGTCACCCTACGATTGGTCAGTTTTATGTAATTGAGGCTAGCCAGGAATGGGATTTTTAGCATAAAAGACGATGCTCCGCTCTATGAATTTGTGCAGTCTCTAGCGATCCACCCGTGTTGTGCTTCGTAGACCTCTGTTCCTGGTTACAGCCAATAAATTTGGTCTTTGACGTCATCAAGAAGTGTCCTGTGTCTCTGTTTGCCAAGGCAGGGGAATCCGAAGACATTGGGCGTTATCCCTGGCACCGCTGGGTTCTAAAACCCGGTTCTTCAACGACGTGCCTTTAATTGCTTGGACAAGCTTTGCAACAGAGTGCTGTTCACACTATCCACCCGACAACAGACATGTGGACCAGTTGCCAAGCCACTGATTATATGTGCATCACTGCACACTGGATCTCTTTTGTGGGGGTTCGAGAAAAGATATCTGCAGCATGTATTGTTGACACTGCAGAGATTTTTAATGTCATTCGGAAACATGGAACTGTAGCCATGTTCGTGGTGGAGAAATCTCATACTGCTGTAAACATTTTGGAAGAGTTTGACAGCAAGGTCTTTGAATGGCTGCACCCAAGAGGGCTTAATATTGATTTTGTTGCCACGGACAATGGCAGCAATATACTTAAGGCCATGTTCGATGGTGGCTATTTCAGGGTCCTGTGTTTGGCGCACTTCATTAACATCATTGTCACCAACTTACTGACCATCTGCAGAAGAATCAGCACACATTTCATCCATTCTTATAAAGTCCGGAAGCAGCTGAAGATCATTCAACGTGAACATAGAATGCCAGTTAAATCACTCATCAAGGTGGTGCCAACATGTTACATGATTGAACATCTGTTTGAGCAGTACAGACCAATCAATGAATATGTCATGCAAAGAGGGAATGCTACTGTGAAAGGCATGATCATTGAGTCGGATCAATTGAGCCTAGTTAAATGTCTGACAGAGATGTTACTTCCATTCGAGCTCTGCACATGTGAAGTCAGCAAGGAGGACTGTACTATGGGCCAAGCTATCCCATTGTTGCACATGCTACAGGAACAGCTGAAAGGGGTGTCTGCAATGTATGCAGGTGTGGAGGAAAAAAAAGAAGCATATGAGTTGGCGGAGAGATTAACCCTTTGCTAAAAATACATGGGTGCAAAGAGGCATTGTGTCATCCAACCATTACATTTGTGCCACAATTCTGGATCCTTGATACAAACAAGTAGTGAACACATTGACTCCTTTTTTAGAAGGGGATGTCACCAAGTACAAAACTTGTATAGCTGCGGAAGCCAGTCAGTTAGAAAAGGAACGGCTTGGAATTAGAGGCCTACTACTCCAGGCCACAACAAATTCTGCAGGGCAGCCGTTGTCAAGTTCAACTTCAGAGCCTGAGGAAAATGCGGTTGGTTCACAGCAGTCAAAACCACCAACACCACCAAGAACAACTTCAACAAGAACAGGAGCACTAGCCCCACCGAAATCGACACAGGAATGGTTTCTACAGCAAGGGCTAGTTAAGTCCAGTGATAAAGCAAAGGCAAAAGAGGCCGAGCAAAGGGGAGCCCCCCTGAGCTTTGAACGGATGGTCGAGGCATATCTGGATGACCCAACAGAGGTCTTCATTGATCAAAACACATTGCTGTATTGGTATGGGAAATGGCACCAATGGCCAGTATTCAGCAGGCTGGCGATAAACTATCTAGCTTGCCCTCTCTCAAGTGTCGCTTCTAAGCATGTTTTCAGTGCTGCTGGTGCCATTCTGACAGTGAGAAGGACCAGTCCCTTTCTCCAAAACATGGAAAGGTTAACCATGATCAAAATGAATTAGCACTTTATATCACTGGATTTTACCATACCTGAAGTAGCACAGCAGGAAGATAATGACGGCCACTTAGGTCATGGAAGTAGTTTGTTAGATAACCTACTTCAGGGTGAACCACCAGAGTTTGAGGACGAGCTCTACTTCTCTGACAACAACCAAGTTTTCAACTTGTTACTTTCTTTCTTGCTTATTTACTTTTATTATTTGTGTGTGTCTCTGTCTTTCTGGTTCGAATCACAACAAATCCATCACCAGCATTTTACTCTTTTATTGCCAGATTGGAGTTGCAACTGTGTGCAGTCAGTGAAGAAGTAAGTTGAATCCTTCGAGTCATGCTCCAGTCTACTCCTGACTTGCCCTTAATCCATTTCCCTCAAGCCAGATATTGGATGTAGAATAGTACAAGAAATGTGTGCCTGCCTCATCGAGTCCCTTTAGAGAACCTGCCTATAGCTATCCTCCTTTTGGAGCCGAGATGGACTGCCCCGTAAGAATAGGTAAATGATGGCAAGCATTGGACGCTGACTCTGAGTGATTGGTGTTTGTGTTGTTGTTGTGCATAACGTCTAGTATGTATTTAATCTACACACAAAAGTGTGACTCCCTTCTTGTTGATTAATAACAAAATTGTAGTACTGCAGACTGATCCATTGTATTTTTGATTCTGGACTCACTCTGTACGCGACAGAGTTGGACACCATGATGACGATACCATACTCGTAGTCAGTCATTAGAATCTGAGATGATTAATGGATTACTCGGGGCATTTCATGAAGTGGCCTAAAAGGTAAACAAGTCAACAACAACCACACCAGACCTACATGTCTTTGTAGTGGTAGAGGCGAGTGTAGTGATATGACTGACAGCGGTGCATTGATTTAGGTACTTAATTTGGAAAATGCTATGTTGCTGTGTATGTATGCTCAGTGCTGTCTTGCTCAAAATCGAAGCTAAGTGGAGGTTGGGTGGGTGCCGTGGGCCTGCTCTGCCCTGTTATTGTTGTAGGTTAATGCTGGAAACAGAGTAGACATGATTTAGCCATGCCACCTCTGAAAGTGTTCTTGTTGCACTCCTCCTTAATTTATGCATTTTTACTTTTCTCCTAGATTTTTCAATATCCCTTTTGTTTTTCCATCTACACTTACAGGCCAGCCTTTACCCTGTGCTATACTGGAAAAAACAACTCACAGTTACCTAACCAATCCACATCCGGCAGGCACGCAGTGGCACCTAAGATGGACAGATGGAGCGTCCATGCAACTCCCAGTTTCACCATAACATAGTTATGGTATTATATTTTAGTTTTAATTTGATTAATTTTTTCTCTTCAATCATTATGACTGTGTATGTTGTTGTTTATTATGTTTGCTTACATATTTGACCCCTACAGCTTTTTTTTAACTTTTGTTGCAAGCTTTAAAAGGAAGCCTGGTACAACAGAACATAAAATGTATGTAATTTGGGTCTCTCTGGGGGCAGACAGGCAAGGCAATTGAATAATACTAATAATATACTGCTGCCCTGTACTTCTTGTCTAGTACTACTTATCATCATTAAGTATTCATCATGCATGTATTACCTTTTCTCCTTTCACATTTTTATGATGGTCGCCTGCCAAGATTGTGATTTGATCATGTGTAGTGATTGTCTTTGTCAAACTTTTGCCTCAAATACCCCTTCCCAACCATTCATCAAACCCAAACCCTCTTCCCGTGGGATGTGTGAATTATAATATTGAGGTCTGACTAAATTACATTTACACCAATAATTTATCACACGCTCGCTGGGGTGGATGTGGTGAAAGCAACACTAACTCAAGGCGAGGATCTTCATCTGCTCTAAATATATATATATATCGCCAGACTGGCAACATATAGATTAGATTGCCAACCCATGCTCAGTATTCACTACTCACGTTTTTTTTCAGAGAAACATAATTAACCCATTATATTTTTTAATTGCCGGCATCAATTTATCATCCTTCCAGCACTAAAGGTTACGCTTATCCACTTCATAGGTCGAGTCAACTTCAGTTTGTAACTTGTACTAGGCTATCCCTGCCACCATTATGTTTTATTTTACTTTAGCATTGCTTATCCTGTTAACCACAGGGTAAATTCCGCCACGGTGTGGGTGATTTCTTGCACGGGTGGGGCAGGGTCGGCCAACGGATGTGTGCAGCACTACGAAGGTAGTGCTTGCGACGGCCGTTAGCCGACGGGCGCAGCGAACGGATGATCATTCATCATCATGGTTTCTTGTTTGGCAGTTTTCTTCTTGTGTACTGTGCTTCTACTACTTGTTCCCTAGTCTCCCTCAGGTGACTGACTGTCATTTTTTTTTTTGCAAATGCAACTGTCTACTTCTGCTACCACCACCTACCATGGCACCAAACCATCACCATGCAGCTAACGCATCGCCTAAACATCAATCACAGTTAAGAGAAGTAGTGTGGGGGGGTTAATGTATATACTATGGAAATTAATTAAGTCACCCACCCACATCCTTCCAAGTACATATTACAAAGGAGTTTTAGTTGCAGAATGCATAGACTAGCAGGAGAGACTGACAGTAGTAGGACAAGTGAGGGTACTACATCTATCTGTTGGTGTGTTACACTAATGGCAGATTTCTAAAAGTGGCTGCGGCCCTGCAGCAAAAGGAGGCGATGTAAAAGAGTAACCCCCGAAAATCTTGACATCATATGTATTGTAAAACTATAAATAATTTATTACCCTAACAAATATAAATTAGAAGAAACCCACAACACCTGACCCATCCCTCTCTCTAACCCCAACCAATGTCAAGTAAAGTAATGTCCATGATTGTACACGTCAAGAAACTCAAGAAAACCCCAAGTTTCCCCAACTCCCAATATCCCACCTACCTAAAAAAAAGATTAAAAAAGGGGCAAGGGTCTAAGTCTAAGGTCTAGCAGCGGGGATGTGGGCTAGTGTGCTCCAGGACCACCTCCAGCCTGGCCTCTAGGCGCGCAATCCAGAGGAGCATGCAACACTGAAAGTTCCTGCAGGAACAACAGGGATGGGCAGCAGTGGATGATGAATTTGATGATGATGGGCACTGGGTGGCTGCCAGAACACAGTGTCATACTACCGGAAGCACGTGGGGGACTGTCTGTGGCTCGGGGCATTGTAGAAAGCTGCAGCTGCCACCTCTTCCACCAGGACAACCAGCCAGCGGATGGCCTCCAGCTTATATTGCCGGACCCTGGCTGCTAACTCCTGCCTGTTGGGTAGGGAAGGAGTAGCTATATCAAGAAACAAAAAAAAGACAATTATAACCAATACTCTTAGCAAAACAGTAACTCAAAATTAAGCACATAGAAATTATAGTGGCCCAGTAGCAGTAGCAGCTGTGGTATCCTCCTCACTTCCTCTGCCCCTAAGATTTGGATGTGATGATTAGAATTTCAGGCACTAGGCACTATGGAGTAGACAAGTATTTGTCTTCTCGCTCTTGTGTAGCACAATTAATCTTGTAGGCATGTCAGTTCAGTCAGCTTGTGCCCTAGACAGACATACTTGACTCGCAGATTCATGTTACTGTACTATTGTCTGCAGGAGGGGAAGCTGTACTTCACAATTATCTATTAATTCCATTACGGCCATACTCCGTTAAATCAATGGCAAATGCTCAATTTCACTTTCACCCTGACTACTGCAATAAGGCACATGACATGCTTATGAATGATGATATATGGCACGACATCACGCCACACACTCACATGATAATGATGATGATGACATACTGATTTGTAAGTAGTTACCATGCAGCCGACAGGCCACCCATGGCTGACACAGTCAAAATGACATGGGTAAGGACTGGAGCGGAAGTAGGCCTGGGAGTCGGAGGGAGGCGATTGAGGAAGGGTAGGTAGGGTACATAATAGTCATGCACAATATATATGTTGTGCTTGCACACTACTATGAGTCAAGGGAAAATTCCATTCTGAAATACAACCTAAAACCTTTGAATCAGATTCAAAAACCTTGAAAAAACAGTCCTTGTTCTTCCCAGGGCTTTTTTCATTTATCATTGCATTGCTCTTCTAGAATTATTGTATTGTTCTCTGGCATGGTTTAATTTTCTTTTACTGTCTCTTGATCCAGTCTGACTCTTCTCACCTACTAGGATACAATCCAGGCATCCATCCATCCAAAACATCGCTATCATTAACCTTTCACCGACAACACACATTTGTCATAGATATAACCAACCATCACCCATGTGTCCTTGCTTGCATTTGAGTTTGACCCCTCAAACCCTCCGGATAATTCATTTCACACATACAGTTTCTCCCACCCAGGCAGGCATCGTTTCTGCTTGCTTTCACCTTTCACCCATCCTTTAACTATCCATGCATCTTATAAAAAGCCACCTATATGCATCCCAGGGCCCCTTCCTTCGCACGTGCCTCCTTCTCTGCCAGTCATATATTACATGTCTTCTGATTCTTTGTCTTCATCATAAACCTTTTTCTGCTGAGTTGAAGATAGAATAGAATAGGCCATTAGTTACTCAACCCCCGCCGCTAATGCTAATGTTAAGTAAAGGGTGTCTTCTTCAACTGTTCAGTGTTCACAACAACTTAGTCTCAGCATAGGTACAGAGCACTGAGTGTACACCCTTGCAGCGAGTATATTCATCATTCTCAATAAGTAAGAAATATGACTTCCCACCGCCCGGCACTGCTGCTTGCTACCCTCTACAGCTGCTGCATCCACTCCCTCTGGAGTGGCATGGTCCTCACCGCTGGCCCTGGCACTGGTGGTCGTAAGCCTGGAAAAAACATTTAATATTTTATAGATGCCACATACACCTCCCCTATTTATGTTTTTTCATTAATAAGATTGAAAATACATAACTAATAATACATACACCACACTCTATCTACAATTCGGATACTAGAGTAGAGTAGACAGTATGTTCTATCAAAAATAACAAAATAATATCTGGTTAACATTTTGTTGGAGTCAATTTTTGAAAAGCCTCTTAAGAAGAGGACAATCCAAAGGACTGGGCTCAGTGGCTAGAGCTATTGCAGCATCTCATTTTTTGAAAAGAAGAAAGAGTGGCGAACTGGGCGGACATGAGATCTCTCTTAGTTGCAAAATAATGGTGCTGTCCGCCTCCTCCTGATACTTACTTCCTGCCATAGTACACGGTAATCAGTTGTTCAGTGTTCACCATCAACTGTTGGTAAGAGGTGGCGCTGGACAAAAAAAAACTGTGCGCCCACCTCCACTTCAGAGAGTAAGGCCCGTGGTTGCACCTCTTCTGGGCGCCTTCTTCCACAAGGAAGGCGGTTGCGGCTCTCGCTCCTCGGCCTCTTCCCCTGGCTCTTAGTGATTTTAAGACTCTTCGCCATGGTTCTGGGTAGGTGGGGGGCAGAAAAGAAAACGTAGGAAGTAAGAAAGTTATAAAAATGTATAAAGCAAATAATAGAAAAAGAGTGAAAAGCGCAACAAAAAACACTCAAAATGTGAAAGAAACATAAAATATACAATCAGGAATAGAGAGGAATAGATAATAAATAAATAAATAAATAAATAAATATGAAAAAAGTTTTTAGAAACAAAAGATCAAAAAGATATAGGGAGGATTGAAAAACAGGCCCAGAACCATAGCAAAAAGTTTTAAAAAAAGATGGCCGCGCCCTTGGCGACCGTGTGGTGAAGTTTGTGCAATATTTTTCCCCCCGAGCACATAATAAGCATCCCCGAAAACGCAATACGCATTCCCGAACATCAAAAACTCAACGCGAACTGGCGGAACAAGCAACTCCATGAGCTTGCGGAACCTGGCATAGCTCGCTGTGTTTTTCTGTGACTTTGCGGAATTCCACGTAGCACGGCTACGCAAACTCCGCCCAGGGTTAGTTGTAGCTTAAAAAATGTTCTCATATACGGCATTAGAGTTTATGATTTCAAAAATATCTGTGGGGGGTGCATTATGTAACCTTATCACAAATAATGCACATATCATAATTGAGCAGGCTGCTAGAAATGATGATTATCTAACAAATGCAAAAACCACAATTGAAGGACAGAATGCAGAACAATGGCATACATTCACCCCAGTACAGAGATCTGGGCCTAAATCCATCGTTTTTTTTGCACTCCACACCACCCCAGTTCAGACATGGCCATATGCAAATCAGTCTGACCCTGTGCCTCATGGGAACAGTCCAGCCCGAACTGCCAAGCCATGCCTTCCCTAGACCGGAAACAAGCTACCGAGGACCGGTTTCTGGCATTCCAGCCGTCTTCAGCCCGGCTTGCTTGAATCCAGTGGTGTGGAGTGCATGGGACTCACGTCTGAGCATACCCATCCCACTCGGGGTGACAAATGCAAAAACCACAGTTGATGGACAGAATGCAGAACAATGTCATACATTCACCCCAGTACAGAGATCTGGGCCTAAATCCATTGTTTTTTTGCACTCTACACCACCCCAATTCAGACATGGCCATATGCAAATCAGTCTGACCCTGTGCCTCATGGGAACAGTCCAGCCCGAACTGCCAAGCCATGCCTTCCCTGGACCGGAAACAAGCTACCGAGGACCGGTTTCTGGCATTCCAGCCGTCTTCAGCCCGGCTTGCTTGAATCCAGTGGTGTGGAGTGCATGGGACTCACGTCTGAGCATACCCATCCCACTCGGAAACTTGTTTCCGGTCCAGGGAAGGCATGGCTAGGCAGTTCGGGCTGGAATGTTCCCATGAGGCACAGGGTCAGACTGATTTGCATATAGCCATGTCTGAACTGGGGTGGCAGAGTGGGCTAAAGAACGGTGATGGATTAAACCCAGATCTTTTGACTGGGTGTGAGTGTTTGATTGGTTCAGATGCTCCGTCCATTACCACCCCCTTTTGTACCGCTTTTGGCCGCCATAAGTGTGGCAGGGTATGCTCAGACGTGAGTCCCTTGCTCACTTTGCCACTGGATTCAAGCAAGCCGGGCTGAAGACGGCTGGAATGCCAGAAACCTGTCCTCGGAAGCTTGTTTCCGGTCCAGGGAAGGCATGGCTTGGCATTTCGGGCTGGACTGTTCCCATGAGGCACAGGGTCAGACTGATTTGCATATAGCTATGTCTGAACTGGGGTGGCAGAGTGGGCTAAAGAACGGTGATGGATTAAACCCAGATCTTTTGACTGGGTGTGAGTGTTTGATTGGTTCAAATGCTCCGTCCATTACCACCCCCTTTTGTACCGATTATCTAACAAGGCACAATTTCAATAAGTTGCACTATAATGTTGCAGTCAATATAAACAAATCTACAACATGCAATATAATAAGCATTATTAATTCTGCTTTTCAAAACTATTATTTTTATATTGTCCCTGAGCATTCCAAGATGTTATCCCAACCTAACTTCTTTTCCTTGCAGGTGAATCACATCAGGAGTCTGAAGATGAAGGGCCTTCATGCTCAAGGGCCATGCAAAGAAAGTCATCATCAGGTCTCAAACAATTGTATCTGAAAAAAGCACCGAACAGGATAACAACCAATATGCCTTCTAAATTAACGAAGCCAGCGGTAACCAATAGCACCAAGGCATTCACCTATGGAAGCAACATTAAAGGACAACACATTTCGACAGCTGTCTATGCTAGTAATTCTACTATGTCAACAACATCTGTTGTGTCATTATCATCAACAAGTGTTAATCATTGATAAAATATTTATCCTAGTGCACAAACTATGTTTGATGCTGAAACAACCAAGACAATCATAGGCTTTACTACAACACCTCTAACAGTCACTTCCAGTACAACCTTGGTAGAGGTTCTTGTAACTTCTACCAAAACAACAACATGTGGCACAGCTGTTACTGCAAGTGTAATCCCTTTTGAAACTTCACCTGAAATTAACTCACATGTCATGCCTTCTGGTATCAGACCTGTACAATTCATGAACATGCTGGAAAATGAACAAACTGTAGAGGCAATGTTAACATCTGATGATCAAGAAACCTTTAGTCCAATTCATCAAACAACACAGGAGGTAAGCCATGTGAGCTCATATGATGAAGAAGATCCCCTAGCTATACCACCAATACATCAAGACATCACTCATCATCTTAACAACATGGAAAAAGTCCAAGACACTCTCCTGGTTAACTCCCCCAGGTAATCTCAAAGTCTGCTATACAAGGAATTAGAGATATTTTTCAAAGAAATCCTTCAACAAATAGTTAAGACTGACCAAGTACCATAGCAACACAGGTAACATCATCAACACAAGAACACAAGCATGTGAACATACATGTTCCCTGAACAGCCTCAGTTTTGTAAATATTGCTATGAATAGTTATGCCACATTTTCTTCTATTACAATGATGCAGTTTCTGGTGTTCTACTCAACCTACTCCTGCTCATTCCCCCTCCCAATCATTGTTCCACTGAAAATTATCTCTCCTCTTCTTTCTGCGGAGCGTCAACTGAATGATATCAATGAAATAGCGATATAAAACATTTTATGAAATCGTGTATAGAGAATGGATCTTCTAGCGTGTACCCAAAGTATCATTTTCAATTACTTCCACTGGAGCCATTGCTTAAGAAATGTTTCATTTGTGTAATACGTTTCCGAAGTGCTGTTGATGTGGAAGCAAATGGAAGACTTCTCTTACTTTAAGAAATGGTTTAGTGCTAATGGTTTAGAGAATGATGTTGTTGTTTCTGCTTTGCCAGTGTGACTCTAACTAGAGACATTGGAGCTGAAATATTTTGGTAAACTATTGGGGTGATTACATTTTGAGATTCAGATGATTATTGGGATACGGCTCCCTCAATGTTAAGCCTAACGCATACAATTTTTAACTCTTAATCAGACTCATCAGATAGAACAGGAGTTATTTAATGAAACACGCATTATTGGCTACATCAACTAACTCAGAATCAGGGCCTAAATTCCAAGGTAAAACCTCGAACTGGTGCAAATCGTTCCCTGCAGCAAAGCCACCTGTGAATATACAAACTCCAGCTTTGCTCTGCCAGAGCTTTGGATGCCAAGCCAATGGCTTCAGCAGGAACTCGGTGAGGACTTTGATGGAGCGTTAATAGTTTCAGCGTTGGACTTTGACTCACTGGAGGACTTTGAACTTCCCACAGTCAGTGCTGAATCTGAGTCACTGGTTGCCAGTGAGGGCCACCGAGGCTCATTTTTGGGGGCAGGCACTTATTTTACTTCATCAGACATTTCCCGAGAGACAGACAGAGTAAAACACACAAAGGGGAAAAACAAGGAGGATAAAGACAGAAAAACCGTCATGGCGGGAGAACGCATTAACCTGCAAGACTGAGATAAAAGGCTACTTTATACTGGCACAGCACTTTAAATGTTTAAGTGTGCTTTGCTTTAAAACTTTTAAATATCTTTTCTCCACTTCCTCTTATCCAATTTTTATTGTTTTTTGTGCTGTTTGCTTATCATTTTTTCTAAATCATTTGAGAATCGTATTGTGTTGTTTTCTGGACTTAAAAATGGTAGCTACTATTTGAATTTAACAGGTATATGTCTGGGAAGTTACCTGCTCCTTGAGTCACAGTTACCTGGGTTTAGGTGGACAACTAACCACTGTGTTTTAGACTAACTAAAGTGCTTATTAAGTTGTTATTGTAACTCCCCTCCTAAATTAACAAACTACTTTCTGACAACAACAACAACAGCTATGTGCACAAAGCTCATACTGATGTCCACATGCAGTGTTAAATATGTGAATTTCTTGGGTTTTTACATATTTCAGAAAGATCCTGCGCCACAGTGTGAGCCAAGTCCATGGACCGACTTCCATGGTTCAAAATATGTGAACTTCTGCGACCTAGCCTAAGCTGACAATGAAGTGCATGTCTAGAATGACCACAGTGGCGTAGCAGGTGGGGGAGGCGGCGGCCCGGGCGGCCCGGGTTTTGGGAGCGGTAGCACTTTTACTCTCGTCGTCGTCTGTCTCCCTCCTTTCCCCCCTCCCTCGACTTTTCGCTCTTTTTTGTGTGCAGATTTATATATTGCGAACTGGACCCGAAGGTATTAGAGTGCTTTACATCAGCACCAGATACATTACAGATGGACACATTCATTTTTAGGTCTCGCCTAGCGAACGCAGCGCATGTTCTGCATCGCCTTGACGAGACTATTGTTGCCGGTTTTGCTAGCGAAGGGAGACAAACCATGTGTGCGTACGGACAGGCGTTGTGCACACGCATGGGGTCTCCTCTCTGTTTTAATGGCTCTCAGCGTGCGCTTAATTTATTTTCTAGCGGCGGGCAGGATCTGTGTGAAGTCCCATCCGCGCCGCTGCTCTCACCCGCATGCTGTTTTCCTTTGTGCCTTCAACTCCACCTAACACGTTTTTTCTCTGGTTTGTGCATGCGCCATGATGTCTATAAATTCGAGAGGGGACGTTGTGGTATTGTGGTGGCAGGCGAGGTTTGTAGGTATTTTTGCCTGGTTAAGTTTATGCTAAACTGTTTTGGATTTCGCTTGCGGCGGACGGGATTTGTGAGTATTCCCGCTCCAGGTATCTTCTGTATGTTTATCTGGTGGGCTTCAGCACCCCCTAATACATTTATATGCGTGGGTTTCGGCATGTCCTTGTGTGGTTGATTTGAAATTGCTTCACCGGGCAGGGTTTGTTAGTATCCCTGTTCCAGCGGCTGGTTTTCTGTGTTGGGCAGGCGGCGGGGCAGTGGGTATCCCCGCCGTTCACCCCACGGTGGTTTGGGAGGTTAGACTCGCTATTGGGCTCCGCAGGGGGTTCGGGACAGTATTTATGGTGCAATTGTCACATCTCTTAGCCCAATTAAACTAAGATGATGGATCTCGACCTTGGCGCATCGAGTTGGTATCTAAAAGATGTGCGCAACATCCAGTGATTCTGGACATATCACTTAATCCCCCCACTTGCAGTACGCTTATATAGCAAGGTACAGACGGTCAACTGAGCAGTTTTGGGAAATCAGTGTTACGCCTGATTTAGCAGAAGCACGGATAATTGATTGAGTGGCTGAACATATTGCAGGATTGCCTGGGAAGGGGCCTCTTAGAACCACAACAAATATGTTTGTTTTGCTGGCTCGCCCGCCTCTAATGGATACTCAGGTGTAATATGTCACCATGTCATTTGCACTAATGCCAGGTATCACAAAGCCATTATGGCAAAAAATAAACTAGGAAATAAATGACAGTCTTGAAAGCAAAACCTTGCACCTACGTTGTTATTTTGAGTCATTTCTGTTCCGAAGTGATCTGCTGTTCCAGGAGCTTGTAGAGGAGTGTGCAGATAATGGGTGTGTGGTCTCTCTACCTCTTCCACTTTCACTCTCCCAAAGGTGAGGCATATACATTTTCTTTTCACCTCAGGTGAGTACTTTGAATTGTTTTTTTCCACCGAGAAATGACTTTGTCAAAACCCTGGTATCACATCCCTAAACTCAGCTGTGTGGCGGCATCTACTCAAGTCGAGACCCTGCTTTTTGTAAATGTTTTCAGGCTCTTGAGTAGTACTTGTGTGTATTGTGTATGCTTCTGTGCAATGTATAAATTGAGCGCACCAGCATATCCCAGTAATCTGCACCTCCATCAGCGGATTAGTAATAACTACTTTTGTAACTACTGTGTCATTCCTCACTTCTGCCTTTTTTGTACTCTGTGCATCGGTATTACCATTGCATAATTTAATGTCAATCCATTAGCTGACCTCGGAAGGATTTAAATCAGTTTTGCTCATTCCAGGATTTCATGTTACCTGCCTATCCCAGCAGATGTTCGCAGTGAGTGTTTCTCTCCCCTGAGCCTTGTTACAGGCTCTATGAGCACCAAGTAAGATCAGGGATACTGAAGCGTCTGTGGGCTATCTTTGTAGTGGGATGACTCTCGCTATAGGATGGGCCGGCAAGAGGTGCTAGTAAGTGAACCGGATTGAAGAAACCGCACATGGTTCCCGGTTAAACATCTTAACATTACTATTTTGTAGCTTTGAGATGCTTGTGCTCCTTTATTGATCTATGTTGACTTCAATGCCTGCACATTTAATGAGCACTTTTTCAGTGTAAACCCACTTAGCTATTACGTGTACTCTCATTCTTAACCTGTTTTAGGTCAAGCGTGGGCAGCACATGTGCTGCGAGGCATGTTGTGATGGAGTATGAGATTCAATCCCCACCCACTCTCCGCCCATAAGTGGCTTGTGTCAATGTCCTACATAGATACTGGTTTCTGATTCGTTAATAGGCTTGTTAGTCAGTGGCGGCTGGTGACATTTGAAAGTGGTGAGGTGTAAAATGATAATCATACTGCACTGTAGCGAGCGTGCGTAGCGCGCGAGCCCGAACCCCCTAAGGAGGGTTCGGGGGGATTTCCCCTGAGAACATTTTCAAAAAAGAGTGGACAAATGGTGCATTTTCAAGTAAATTTGAGAAAGCAGGAAGGTTAATAAAGCAATTGTGAAAGTGCAGGTATTACATTAAGAAAGTGATGTCATATAACATAGGTAGCTGCTTAGTCAGCATAACCACAGAGTGCTTCATAACAGGCTTTGAACCACAATGCTTTGCTGAGTACCTCACAGATGTATTTTAATAACAAACAAATAAACAGGACGCAAACTAGCAGCATTCAAACAGTGTTTTCACTTTTTGTAAATAAAATCAGCAAGTCTGTCTTTAATGGAAGCAAACTTCTCAATGACTTGAACATTGAAGTCTGGTATTCTTTTAACTAAGTCACTCTCTATAGAAAGCATCGCTAAGGCATTCAGCCTTTCCTGAATCATGGTATTTCATAAGAATGTTTTAATTCTATTCAAAGCGGACAAGAAACGCTCCGCCTGTGCTGTTGTCATCAGTGTCGTGATGACTATTTTTAGTAAATCCACTGTTTCTGTAAGTGACTTTTCCATGTTAAGGTTCTGAATTAAAGCAAGCAAAGAAATTGCACCAGTGGCCTGCCGGTATACATGCATAACATACAGTACAGTTAATTCTGTTCTCAGATCCTCCTTGTTGAGCACAGGGTAAGCATCCACAGTGGTATTCAGTGCTTGCTCAGGGAAGGAATTATCATATTTTGCAAACAGATCACTTCGTAGTAATGTGGCACTCACCAAATGCTTTGTAAAAGAAAAGCGTTCCTTTGCTTGCATAATTATAGTGTCACATATCTCTTTGGAAATTCAGACCAGACTGCTGATGTTTTTTCTGCGGTTAGAGAAACTAGAGTCATTTGGCAGTCTGCTGTCTAAATTGCCAACCCCTTCTCTGACTTTGTTCATGCTGGTGACAAAGTCGGTGGTAGCTGTTTCCACATAGACAGTATCTATTTCACGTTTTTGTAACTTATCATACAGTGCGTCAACATGAGGCATTATTCCATATAACAAAAACAGCAAAAACTGCAACTCCCTGTCTTGCAGTGTTCTAGCAAAGCCACAGGCCTCATTCCGGCTTTTGTAGTCAAACTCTCCATTGGCTTCTATGGTGTCGAAACATTTCTCAAGGTCAACCCTATATTGGTATATTAGGCTGATTGTACGAATGTGAAAATTCCAACAAGTTGGGCCTCCCTTTGGAATCCATCTGTTAACAATGGTATGAAGTACCTCAGTTCTTTTGGGGGAGTATGAGAAGAATGCTGCCTTTCCTCCTACATCCATGAAGAATATCTGTGCCTCAGAGATCTTTCCTACTGTTTGTTGCATAATCAGATTTAGTTGGTGGGCATAAAAGTGCACGTAATGGGCATTAGGGTACACATCTCTAAAAAAAATGTGTACTCCACTGTAGGTTCCACTCATTACTGCAGCACCATCGAAGCTTTGTGCAATCAGTTTTTGTTTTTGAGGCTGCTCTGGAAAAATCAAGTTTAGGTCATGTAGAATAGCTGAAGAAATGCTTTCTGCACTAGAGTCTCTTAAATGGGTGAAACCATACAACCTTTCCACAACTTTGTTGTCACTGTTAAGGTCCCGAAAGACTAATACTGACTGTGTTTCAGTGTCCACATCAGTGGTGTCATCAGCCTCAATAGCCACAAAGTCTGTGTTTTTCAACTCTTGTACGATATTGCTTTTTACAATCTCTAGCATGCACTCAAGCAGTTAATTTTGTATTATTTTAGAGGTGCCCTTGAAGACTGTAGCACTTGATAGATGTGCTTCCATTTCATGGTCTATGCTTGCTATTAAGTCCACAAGGCCTTTGAATATCCCAGGATTTGCAGAACCTTCCGATTCATCATGCCCTCGTAAAGCCAGTTCTAACGCACCACAGAAACGAATACAATGAATGATTTTTGATAGTACGTGTCTATTCCTGCTTCAATGTGTTTCTTTATTGTTTCGCGGTAGGCGTCGCTTATGTGGGCTTCAACCGGTGTATCTCCCAACATTCCCAGTCTTCTCAGGTTTTCCATATGTGTTTTTGAGTGTGCATGCTTCTTTACTTTATCTGGCAAATACTTCAAGTCTTTTACTCCTTTTTCGGTCCAAGGAGTTTCATCACCAAACAGCAGACAGGGGAAGCAGAACAGAGTATTTTTTGAAGGACATCCTGTAAGCCAATCAACTTTTGTGTACCAAGTGTTTGAGAAAGAACGTGTGTAAATCTTCCCTCTGTCTAGGGAACTTTGTTGTAGGTTTATGGCTGGCTGGTGAGGTCCTAATTGTTTTACAATTAGTTTCTCTTCACGTTTCAGTCCAATGAACGGCTTTGCAAGTAGTTGCTCTACTGTATTCATGGTGTTACCAACAGTGGCGGCTGGTGACATTTGAAATCGGTGAGGTGTAAAATCATAATCATACTGCACCGTAGTGAGCGAGCGTAGCGAGCGAGCCCAAACTCCTTAAGGAGGCTTCGGGGGGATTTCCTCCCGCGAAATTTACAAAAAAGAGTGGACAAATGGTGCATTTTCAAGCAAATTTGGGCAAGCAGGAAGGTTAATAAAGCAATTGTGAAAGTGCAATTATTACATTAATAAAGTGGTGTCATATAACATAGGTAGCTGCTTATTCAGCATAACCACAGAGCTTCATAACAGACTTTGAAATACAATGCATTGCTGGGTACCTCACAGATGTATTTTAATAACTAACAAATAAACAGGACGCAATCTAGCAGCATTCAAACAGAGTGTTCACTTTTTGTAAATAAAATCAGCACGTCTGTCTTTAATGGAAGCAAACTTCTCAATGACTTGAACATTGAAGTCTGGTATTCCTTTAACTAAGTCACTCTCTATAGAAAGCATCGCTAAGGCATTTAGCCTTTCCTGAATCATGGTATTTCTCAGGAATGTTTTAATTCTATTCAAAGCGAAAAAGCAACGTTCCGCCTCTGCTGTTGTCATCGGAGTGGTGATGACTATTTTTAGTAAAGCCACTGTTTCTGTAAGTGACTTTTCCATGTTAAGGTTCTGAATTAAAGCAAGCAAAAAAATTGCACCAGTGGCCTGCCGGTATACCTGCATTCCATACAGTACAGTTAATTCTGTTCTCAGATCCTCTTTGCTGAGCATAGGGTAAGCATCCACAGTGGTATTCAGTGCTTGCTCAGGGAAGGAATTATCATATTTTGCAAACAGATCACTTTGTAGTAATGTGGCACTCACCAAATGCTTTGTAAAAGAAAAGCGTTCCTTTGCCTGCATAATTATAGTGTCACATATCTCTTTGGAAATTCAGACCAGACTGCTGATGTTTTTTCTGCGGTTAGAGAAACTAGAGTCATTTGGCAGTCTGCTGTCTAAATTGCCAACCCCTTCTCTGACTTTGTTCATGCTGGTGACAAAGTCGGTGGTAGCTGTTTCCACAGAAACAGTATCTATTTCACGTTTTTGTAACTTATCATACAGTGCGTCAACATGAGGCATTATTCCATAAAACAAAAACAGCAAAAACTGCAACTCCCTGTCTTGCAGTGTTCTAGCAAAGCCACAGGCCTCATTCCGGCTTTTGTAGTCATTGGCTTCTATGGTGTCAAAACATTTCTCAAGGTCAACCCTATATTGGTATATTAGGCTGATTGTACGAATGTGAAAATTCCAACAAGTTGGGCCTCCCTTTGGAATCCATCTGTTAACAATGGTATGAAGTACCTCAGTTCTTTTGGGGGAGCGTGAAAAGAATGCTGCCATTCCTCCTACATCCATGAAGAATATCTGTGCCTCAGAGATCTTTCCTACTGCTTGTTGCATAATCAGATTTAGTTGGTGGGCATAAAAGTGCGCGTAATGGGCATTAGGGTACACCTCTCTAAAAAAATGTTGTACTCCACTGTAGGTTCCACTCATTACTGCAGCACCATCGAAGCTTTGTGCAATCAGTTTTTGTTTTTGAGGCTGCTCTGGAAAAATCAAGTTTAGGTCATGTAGAATAGCTGAAGAAATGCTTTCTGCACTAGAGTCTCTTAAATGGGTGAAACCATAGAACCTTTCCACAACTTTGTTGTCACTGTTAAGGTACCGAAAGACTAATACTGACTGTGTTTTAGTGGCCACATCAGTGGTGTCATCAGCCTGAATAGCCACAAAGTCTGTGTTTTTCAACTCTTGTACTATATTGCTTTTTACAATCTCTAGCATGCACTCAAGCAGTTCATTTTGTATTATTTTAGAGGTGCCCTTGAAGACTGTAGCACTTGATAGATGTGCTTCCATTTCATGGTCTATGCTTGCTATTAAGTCCACAAGGCCTTTGAATATCCCAGGATTTACAGAACCTTCCGATTCATCATGCCCTTGTAAAGCCAGTTCAAAAGCACCACAGAAACTAATGTAATCAATGATTTTTGATAATACGTGTCTATTCCTATCAACTGCTTCATTGTCTTTCTTTATTGTTTTGCGGTAGGCGTCACTTATGTGGGCTTTAATCGGTGTATCTCCCAACATTCCCAGTCTTGTCAGGTTTTCCATATGTATTTTTGTGTGTGCATGCTTCTTTACTTTATCTGACAAATGCTTCAAGTCTTTTACTCCTTTTTTGGTCCAAGGAGTTTCACCACCAAACAGCAGGCAGGGGAAGCAGACAGAGTATTTTTTGAAGGACATCCTGTAAGCCAATCAATTTTTGTGTACCAAGTGTTTGAGAAAGAACATGTGTAAATCTTCCCTTTGTCTAGGGAACTTTGTTGTAGGTTTAGGTCTGGCCGGTGAGGTCCTAATTCTTTACAATTAGTTTCTCTTCACGTTTCAGTCCAATGAACGGCTTTGCAAGTAGTTGCTCTACTGTATTCATGGTGTTACCAATGTTAATGTTACCTGTCAATAATCAAAGTACAACGTATGAGGTTTGGTGCATGTATTTAGACGCCACCCACCATGTACACAACTTACATAGCCCTTTACTACTAGAATGTAAATATAGCAGCAGTTTCCTTACCTTAAACACTGGGGTTGTTGGCTGTGTTGTAGCAGAAAAGGAGGTTGGTGCCTCTTCTTCTTTGTCTTATTTTCCCAAAAATTAGTTTGACCGCCTGAGGCTTTACCAAATGCTCAAAAGCAAATACAACAAAATGTAGTTGTGTCAACCAAACACACAGACTTTTAATTGTAAAGAACCCCAAGCCTCGGATCATACATAAAATAGATTCATCCTGTGACTTCAGAGTCAAGATGTGAAGACATTTTTACCCACCACCATTGCACATTGTCTTATTTGTTAAGGTATGAGTCGAATGAATGTAAGATCTTAGTGAGTCTTGGATTTGGAATGTAAGAAATCTGCTTCGGAATCGATCCAGACAACAGTTGCCCAAAAATATACTATTGAGGGTGTAATTTATCCTTTATTCTAATGCCCATTTATTTTAAATAAAGCAATCTTTTTCTTTTTAAATGCAGCCCGTTTTCCTTAAAGGAAAATGGAATGCGTGCAAAAATGAAAATGAAGGAGGATATAGGTACTCCCTTGCCAAATCTCCAATTGCCGTACATTATCATAATATGCAAACTTCCCTGAGCAGTTGCATGTGTGAAAATTGTTTGTGAGGTATGCCCTTGCATACAAACACTACATGCAAGAAACCAGCTCAATGCATTTTGTATACAATTGCTAAAGTCGTGGAGTGAACATTGCTAGCAAAGCCATTGTCGACTAATTGCCCTCACTGATGTGTTTCAAGGCCTACAGGTTTCTAAGTGCGCGCGCCTGCAGTCTACACAGGATCTGGATGGCTCTGGATTGAGTGAAAGAAACAACTCTGGCCTTTGAAAAACCCAGGAGTTAAGGAATCATTGAACCTGCCAAGCAGTGATGTGCAGTTTAGAGCAGTATTATTGTGCATAGGCATCAGGAAAGGATATGTGATACCGGAGGCTGTGTGTGTGCTCTTCTGCGGAACAGGGAAAAAATACCTCCAAAACTCATAATTAGGCCCTCAATGTGTGAGGGTGTGTGTTGTTAAACTACATGCAAAATGGTTAGTATTAATGAGATAATGAAAAGGCGCACTAGACAAATGTAAACTAAACTTTCACTATAACAATTCCTGGTATTACATTATCAGTAGTTTAAAATTACTTATGCACAACAAAACAATACATATGCCAAATTAATAATGGACAGTGTGTATATACACCACAAGAATACCTTGACATTATTCATGCTTTCTAGGAGGTAGCCTCTTTAGCAAGGCACATGAGAAGAGAGGAGTTGCAATCAGCCCATCTCAGGGACTAGTATCCTTCCAATCCATTTCATTGCAGAGAAGAACCCCAGTTGTTGCAGGCTGCCATTTTGGACAGGACTATAGGGGAGATTGGAAACCCCATTTGTGTTTCACTATGGTCCCCTCTCTACTGACCCTACTCTTTAACTGGTTATTGCCCACGGCACACCTTTCATCTCCTGAATCTAATATACCATCTACTTCTCTGATCTTCCTTGTTAATTCTCCATCATATTTTCAATTTCAATGTATTGTCATCTCTATTTTAAAACATGCACACTCTCCCTTTCGTTCAGTTGTCAGCTCCTCCCATCTGCCTCAACTGATTAGCCTACTCCCAGATCACTGGATCATAACTTGGCCAAATGTTCTTCCCCTGCACCCCACCGCTCCATGTTTTATCTGTAACTTTTCCAGTGGTGAACCGCCACCTCCTCCACTCCCATTTACACGATTCAATTACTCCTGTCCCACTCTCCCTCCAGCTCTAGAGCTATGTTATGTTAAGTCCACTTGTAGCGCGCATGGATACACATGAGTGTCCCGGCGCGATGCCTGAGAGGTACAAGAGGAAATTAACAAACAAAAAATTAAGTCTTGAGTTTCTTTTTGAATATGGCAGGATTCTGAATAGACCGCAGGGAGAGGGGGAGGGCATTCCAGGCTGCGCTGGCCTTCACCGTGAGGGAACTGCCACCCATCCTCTGAAGCCTAAAGCGAGGCACCCGGGCAAAGCATTGAGTCGCAGATCGAAGAGCACGAGCCGGGAAGTAGAAGGAAAACCGCTTCTGAAGCTAGAGGGGACCAAAGCCATGGAGGGCACAGGGGGCCAAAACTAAAGATTTAAACCTGACCCTAGGCAACAGGAAGCCAATGAAGAGAGCGTAATTGAGAGGTCACGCTATTCCTTGCCGAGATGCCCAATAGCAATCTGGCAGCCGTGTTCTGGACTACCTGAAGTTTTTGAAGCAGATATCCAGGAGACCCAACAAAGAGAGCATTGGCGTAGTTGAGGAGGGAAAGGATCAGAGCGCAGGTAACGGTTTCTCTAGCCGCTGGAGGAAGAAGCAGGAAAAAGGTCCGCAGAGTCTTAAGGAGCCAAAGCAGCAGCCTGCCAGTTTCTTATTATGGGCTGAAAAGGAGAGACTCTCATCAAACCATACTCCCAGGTTTTTTGCAGGCTGTCCCGACACAGGTGCAAAGTAGGAGACCCTGTGGTTTGTTATTATTGAATGGAGTCAACAATGCTGACTAAAACAAAAACAAGACAGTGTGGGGGCAAGACAGGTCTCTAGGAGGTCCTAATTTTTTAGTTACATTACAACAGAAAATATATGGAACACTTTTCATACTGCATGTCTAAATGCTATAAAATAAACAAATCCACCAAAGATATTAGAAATATATAAAAACACAATTTATTATAATACCTTCCTTAAGGGTTACAATCTAAATTATTAAAAAGCATTAAAATAAATTATCCACATAGTGAACAAATCTGTGATAAAAAAGGTCAAAAGAAAGAGTTGACGAGGCGTTTCGGTGTTCGTTTACAATATTCACACCTTCATCAGGACACTTTGACATTTGATTGGTAATCTGATTTTTTGAAGCTTCTGTTTAAATTTGAAAGACTTCTAAATCAACTGGATACTTGTATACATCTCTTTTTAATGATCATGAGATACTCTGTGATAAGGTAGCTGCGTGAATAAATTTGACACGGAGAAGCCACCAGAATTTATTCTCGGGTTAAGTTCAAAAATGGACTCAGGATCCCTTCGTCAATTCGGAATCGCGAGTTTATCTACTAATTTTTGTGCGGCCGGTGCGACTAGTTGGTCACTTGTCTGGTGCCTTTAGTTTTAAAATCGCTTCTTGTTTTTCTTAAACCTTTGAAGTTTGATTCGGCCTCCCTGCTCCTCCGTGCTCGATTCCTCCGGGAAATTTGTGGTGTCCCGACACAGGTACATGTGTGAGGGACACCACTGATTCTTGTTTTTAATAAACGTGTTCAGTACTTTTTCATTTCATAGAGCTTTATTCGGAGCATAAAAACATGTCCATAAAAGCACAACAGTTACATAACAAACATTTCATTATTAAAAGATACAAAACATGAAAAGAATACACATATTACAATAATTATCCAATGTGAGATGGAATAAATAGTTAAAACCAAACTTAAAAATACATACTTTTCCTAGCACCAATAGCCTTGAGTAGAAAAGTAGCTGTAAAAAAGCAAATGTCTGGATGGTGCATATTAAAAAGCAATTTCATGGATTCGGTGATTGTTCTTACTCCAAATCTTTTCAAAATAGGTTTTAAATAAATTTTCCGTAATTCACTGTACAAGGGACAAGAAAAAAGAAAGTGCGTAGTACTCTGTTCGATCTTACAATCACATGGACATGGTCCCACCGGGCGTGTTTTTACATCAGGGCACGCGACCAGATGATGAGCTGTTCCCATCCTTAATCTAGTGAGAACAAACTGATGTGAGACTCTAGACACCTGAGTCAGATAAGGGTGAAGTCCACTATACTCATTCAGGCCATTGTACAATTTACAAGAAGAGAGTTTTAAATCTTCTATGGCACGCCTCTCTTTACAGTAATTCAAAAACATGATTTTCATATTTGATTTGGAGTTATCAGATACACAACACCGATCAAGGATCACATTATATCCAAAAACATTTTGAAAATTTTCGATATTATATTTAAGCCAGGGGATCCTTAAGTGCTGGTCCATGGTGAGGCAATCCTCAATGATAGCTCTATTTAATGAGGTGCCTTCATTTAACCAAACAGATCGCCACAACAATAAGGGTCTTAGCATGATTAAATCGTTCAAGAAGTGTATCCCCATTTCCTTGTGTACCAGGGTATTAGATGTCGATTTGGGTAGACAAAGGAGCCTTTTCAAGAAGTTGTTCTCCTCTATCTGAAGGCTCCCAGCATGTGTCACACCCCAGACTCCTGCCCCGTAAAGGGCCGCAGATAGGCATTTCGATTGATATATTTTTAGCATATCTGCTATACGTCTATTTCCCAATTTCTTTGCGAAAACGAAAACCCCATTGGCACTTCTGGTCATCTTAGTTTTAACCGCTCTGTGTTCAATGTCCCAGCTACCATTTTTTGAGAAATTGATCCCCAGATAGCAAAAATTGTCTACTTTTAAGACCTGTTCTCCTTCTATAAAATAACGGGAGTTAACTTTCGTTTTAGTCGTGGCTCGTCCTGAACATTCCATCACATAGGTCTTAGACCTATTGATCACAAGTTTCCTGTCTTTGATGAACAGGACAAACCTGTCCATCAACCGTTGGAGGCCCAGGGGGGTCCTAGACAACAACACTGCGTCGTCCGCATAGAGCAACACAGGGATGTCAAGACCTTTGACTCTTGGGGCGTCGGCCGATACTGTTTGTAAGACAGCATCCACCTCATTAATGAAGAGGGTGAACAGTAGGGGTGCTAGAACACACCCCTGCCTGATTCCTCTCCCTATCCTAAACTTATTAGTGCATTCCCCGTTTGGCCCATATCGTACACTGGAACTAAGTTTTTCATACAGGCGAGCTAGAAAATACACTATGCTGTCTGGAGCTCCCATATCAAGCAGTTTAGCCCAGAGTAGGGCGTGGTCAACCATATCAAAGGCACTGCTTAAGTCGGCGAAGCATAAATACAGAGACCCTTTTTTTGCCTGGGTATACTTCCCAACCAGAAGCTGTAGATTTAAGCACTGCTCTATAGTTCCACGCCCCTTTCTAAACCCAAACTGACTATTAGTTAAAATCTCATTCGACTCTGCCCATTCCTCTAATCTGGCTAAAAGAACACAGCTTTGAATATCCCAGGATTTGCAGAACCTTCCGATTCATCATGCCCTCGTAAAGCCAGTTCTAACGCACCACAGAAACGAATACAATGAATGATTTTTGATAGTACGTGTCTATTCCTGCTTCAATGTGTTTCTTTATTGTTTCGCGGTAGGCGTCGCTTATGTGGGCTTCAACCGGTGTATCTCCCAACATTCCCAGTCTTCTCAGGTTTTCCATATGTGTTTTTGAGTGTGCATGCTTCTTTACTTTATCTGGCAAATACTTCAAGTCTTTTACTCCTTTTTCGGTCCAAGGAGTTTCATCACCAAACAGCAGACAGGGGAAGCAGAACAGAGTATTTTTTGAAGGACATCCTGTAAGCCAATCAACTTTTGTGTACCAAGTGTTTGAGAAAGAACGTGTGTAAATCTTCCCTCTGTCTAGGGAACTTTGTTGTAGGTTTATGGCTGGCTGGTGAGGTCCTAATTGTTTTACAATTAGTTTCTCTTCACGTTTCAGTCCAATGAACAGCTTTGCAAGTAGTTGCTCTACTGTATTCATGGTGTTACCAACAGTGGCGGCTGGTGACATTTGAAATCGGTGAGGTGTAAAATCATAATCATACTGCACCGTAGTGAGCGAGCGTAGCGAGCGAGCCCAAACTCCTTAAGGAGGCTTCGGGGGGATTTCCTCCCGCGAAATTTACAAAAAAGAGTGGACAAATGGTGCATTTTCAAGCAAATTTGGGCAAGCAGGAAGGTTAATAAAGCAATTGTGAAAGTGCAATTATTACATTAATAAAGTGGTGTCATATAACATAGGTAGCTGCTTATTCAGCATAACCACAGAGCTTCATAACAGACTTTGAAATACAATGCATTGCTGGGTACCTCACAGATGTATTTTAATAACTAACAAATAAACAGGACGCAATCTAGCAGCATTCAAACAGAGTGTTCACTTTTTGTAAATAAAATCAGCACGTCTGTCTTTAATGGAAGCAAACTTCTCAATGACTTGAACATTGAAGTCTGGTATTCCTTTAACTAAGTCACTCTCTATAGAAAGCATCGCTAAGGCATTTAGCCTTTCCTGAATCATGGTATTTCTCAGGAATGTTTTAATTCTATTCAAAGCGAAAAAGCAACGTTCCGCCTCTGCTGTTGTCATCGGAGTGGTGATGACTATTTTTAGTAAAGCCACTGTTTCTGTAAGTGACTTTTCCATGTTAAGGTTCTGAATTAAAGCAAGCAAAAAAATTGCACCAGTGGCCTGCCGGTATACCTGCATTCCATACAGTACAGTTAATTCTGTTCTCAGATCCTCTTTGCTGAGCATAGGGTAAGCATCCACAGTGGTATTCAGTGCTTGCTCAGGGAAGGAATTATCATATTTTGCAAACAGATCACTTTGTAGTAATGTGGCACTCACCAAATGCTTTGTAAAAGAAAAGCGTTCCTTTGCCTGCATAATTATAGTGTCACATATCTCTTTGGAAATTCAGACCAGACTGCTGATGTTTTTTCTGCGGTTAGAGAAACTAGAGTCATTTGGCAGTCTGCTGTCTAAATTGCCAACCCCTTCTCTGACTTTGTTCATGCTGGTGACAAAGTCGGTGGTAGCTGTTTCCACATAAACAGTATCTATTTCACGTTTTTGTAACTTATCATACAGTACGTCAACATGAGGCATTATTCCATAAAACAAAAACAGCAACAACTGCAACTCCCTGTCTTGCAGTGTTCTAGCAAAGCCACAGGCCTCATTCCGGCTTTTGTAGTCATTGGCTTCTATGGTGTCAAAACATTTCTCAAGGTCAACCCTATATTGGTATATTAGGCTGATTGTACGAATGTGAAAATTCCAACAAGTTGGGCCTCCCTTTGGAATCCATCTGTTAACAATGGTATGAAGTACCTCAGTTCTTTTGGGGGAGCGTGAAAAGAATGCTGCCATTCCTCCTACATCCATGAAGAATATCTGTGCCTCAGAGATCTTTCCTACTGCTTGTTGCATAATCAGATTTAGTTGGTGGGCATAAAAGTGCGCGTAATGGGCATTAGGGTACACCTCTCTAAAAAAATGTTGTACTCCACTGTAGGTTCCACTCATTACTGCAGCACCATCGAAGCTTTGTGCAATCAGTTTTTGTTTTTGAGGCTGCTCTGGAAAAATCAAGTTTAGGTCATGTAGAATAGCTGAAGAAATGCTTTCTGCACTAGAGTCTCTTAAATGGGTGAAACCATAGAACCTTTCCACAACTTTGTTGTCACTGTTAAGGTACCGAAAGACTAATACTGACTGTGTTTTAGTGGCCACATCAGTGGTGTCATCAGCCTGAATAGCCACAAAGTCTGTGTTTTTCAACTCTTGTACTATATTGCTTTTTACAATCTCTAGCATGCACTCAAGCAGTTCATTTTGTATTATTTTAGAGGTGCCCTTGAAGACTGTAGCACTTGATAGATGTGCTTCCATTTCATGGTCTATGCTTGCTATTAAGTCCACAAGGCCTTTGAATATCCCAGGATTTACAGAACCTTCCGATTCATCATGCCCTTGTAAAGCCAGTTCAAAAGCACCACAGAAACTAATGTAATCAATGATTTTTGATAATACGTGTCTATTCCTATCAACTGCTTCATTGTCTTTCTTTATTGTTTTGCGGTAGGCGTCACTTATGTGGGCTTTAATCGGTGTATCTCCCAACATTCCCAGTCTTGTCAGGTTTTCCATATGTATTTTTGTGTGTGCATGCTTCTTTACTTTATCTGACAAATGCTTCAAGTCTTTTACTCCTTTTTTGGTCCAAGGAGTTTCACCACCAAACAGCAGGCAGGGGAAGCAGACAGAGTATTTTTTGAAGGACATCCTGTAAGCCAATCAATTTTTGTGTACCAAGTGTTTGAGAAAGAACATGTGTAAATCTTCCCTTTGTCTAGGGAACTTTGTTGTAGGTTTAGGTCTGGCCGGTGAGGTCCTAATTCTTTACAATTAGTTTCTCTTCACGTTTCAGTCCAATGAACGGCTTTGCAAGTAGTTGCTCTACTGTATTCATGGTGTTACCAATGTTAATGTTACCTGTCAATAATCAAAGTACAACGTATGAGGTTTGGTGCATGTATTTAGACGCCACCCACCATGTACACAACTTACATAGCCCTTTACTACTAGAATGTAAATATAGCAGCAGTTTCCTTACCTTAAACACTGGGGTTGTTGGCTGTGTTGTAGCAGAAAAGGAGGTTGGTGCCTCTTCTTCTTTGTCTTATTTTCCCAAAAATTAGTTTGACCGCCTGAGGCTTTACCAAATGCTCAAAAGCAAATACAACAAAATGTAGTTGTGTCAACCAAACACACAGACTTTTAATTGTAAAGAACCCCAAGCCTCGGATCATACATAAAATAGATTCATCCTGTGACTTCAGAGTCAAGATGTGAAGACATTTTTACCCACCACCATTGCACATTGTCTTATTTGTTAAGGTATGAGTCGAATGAATGTAAGATCTTAGTGAGTCTTGGATTTGGAATGTAAGAAATCTGCTTCGGAATCGATCCAGACAACAGTTGCCCAAAAATATACTATTGAGGGTGTAATTTATCCTTTATTCTAATGCCCATTTATTTTAAATAAAGCAATCTTTTTCTTTTTAAATGCAGCCCGTTTTCCTTAAAGGAAAATGGAATGCGTGCAAAAATGAAAATGAAGGAGGATATAGGTACTCCCTTGCCAAATCTCCAATTGCCGTACATTATCATAATATGCAAACTTCCCTGAGCAGTTGCATGTGTGAAAATTGTTTGTGAGGTATGCCCTTGCATACAAACACTACATGCAAGAAACCAGCTCAATGCATTTTGTATACAATTGCTAAAGTCGTGGAGTGAACATTGCTAGCAAAGCCATTGTCGACTAATTGCCCTCACTGATGTGTTTCAAGGCCTACAGGTTTCTAAGTGCGCGCGCCTGCAGTCTACACAGGATCTGGATGGCTCTGGATTGAGTGAAAGAAACAACTCTGGCCTTTGAAAAACCCAGGAGTTAAGGAATCATTGAACCTGCCAAGCAGTGATGTGCAGTTTAGAGCAGTATTATTGTGCATAGGCATCAGGAAAGGATATGTGATACCGGAGGCTGTGTGTGTGCTCTTCTGCGGAACAGGGAAAAAATACCTCCAAAACTCATAATTAGGCCCTCAATGTGTGAGGGTGTGTGTTGTTAAACTACATGCAAAATGGTTAGTATTAATGAGATAATGAAAAGGCGCACTAGACAAATGTAAACTAAACTTTCACTATAACAATTCCTGGTATTACATTATCAGTAGTTTAAAATTACTTATGCACAACAAAACAATACATATGCCAAATTAATAATGGACAGTGTGTATATACACCACAAGAATACCTTGACATTATTCATGCTTTCTAGGAGGTAGCCTCTTTAGCAAGGCACATGAGAAGAGAGGAGTTGCAATCAGCCCATCTCAGGGACTAGTATCCTTCCAATCCATTTCATTGCAGAGAAGAACCCCAGTTGTTGCAGGCTGCCATTTTGGACAGGACTATAGGGGAGATTGGAAACCCCATTTGTGTTTCACTATGGTCCCCTCTCTACTGACCCTACTCTTTAACTGGTTATTGCCCACGGCACACCTTTCATCTCCTGAATCTAATATACCATCTACTTCTCTGATCTTCCTTGTTAATTCTCCATCATATTTTCAATTTCAATGTATTGTCATCTCTATTTTAAAACATGCACACTCTCCCTTTCGTTCAGTTGTCAGCTCCTCCCATCTGCCTCAACTGATTAGCCTACTCCCAGATCACTGGATCATAACTTGGCCAAATGTTCTTCCCCTGCACCCCACCGCTCCATGTTTTATCTGTAACTTTTCCAGTGGTGAACCGCCACCTCCTCCACTCCCATTTACACGATTCAATTACTCCTGTCCCACTCTCCCTCCAGCTCTAGAGCTATGTTATGTTAAGTCCACTTGTAGCGCGCATGGATACACATGAGTGTCCCGGCGCGATGCCTGAGAGGTACAAGAGGAAATTAACAAACAAAAAATTAAGTCTTGAGTTTCTTTTTGAATATGGCAGGATTCTGAATAGACCGCAGGGAGAGGGGGAGGGCATTCCAGGCTGCGCTGGCCTTCACCGTGAGGGAACTGCCACCCATCCTCTGAAGCCTAAAGCGAGGCACCCGGGCAAAGCATTGAGTCGCAGATCGAAGAGCACGAGCCGGGAAGTAGAAGGAAAACCGCTTCTGAAGCTAGAGGGGACCAAAGCCATGGAGGGCACAGGGGGCCAAAACTAAAGATTTAAACCTGACCCTAGGCAACAGGAAGCCAATGAAGAGAGCGTAATTGAGAGGTCACGCTATTCCTTGCCGAGATGCCCAATAGCAATCTGGCAGCCGTGTTCTGGACTACCTGAAGTTTTTGAAGCAGATATCCAGGAGACCCAACAAAGAGAGCATTGGCGTAGTTGAGGAGGGAAAGGATCAGAGCGCAGGTAACGGTTTCTCTAGCCGCTGGAGGAAGAAGCAGGAAAAAGGTCCGCAGAGTCTTAAGGAGCCAAAGCAGCAGCCTGCCAGTTTCTTATTATGGGCTGAAAAGGAGAGACTCTCATCAAACCATACTCCCAGGTTTTTTGCAGGCTGTCCCGACACAGGTGCAAAGTAGGAGACCCTGTGGTTTGTTATTATTGAATGGAGTCAACAATGCTGACTAAAACAAAAACAAGACAGTGTGGGGGCAAGACAGGTCTCTAGGAGGTCCTAATTTTTCAGTTACATTACAACAGAAAATATATGGAACACTTTTCATACTGCATGTCTAAATGCTATAAAATAAACAAATCCACCAAAGATATTAGAAATATATAAAAACACAATTTATTATAATACCTTCCTTAAGGGTTACAATCTAAATTATTAAAAAGCATTAAAATAAATTATCCACATAGTGAACAAATCTGTGATAAAAAAGGTCAAAAGAAAGAGTTGACGAGGCGTTTCGGTGTTCGTTTACAATATTCACACCTTCATCAGGACACTTTGACATTTGATTGGTAATCTGATTTTTTGAAGCTTCTGTTTAAATTTGAAAGACTTCTAAATCAACTGGATACTTGTATACATCTCTTTTTAATGATCATGAGATACTCTGTGATAAGGTAGCTGCGTGAATAAATTTGACACGGAGAAGCCACCAGAATTTATTCTCGGGTTAAGTTCAAAAATGGACTCAGGATCCCTTCGTCAATTCGGAATCGCGAGTTTATCTACTAATTTTTGTGCGGCCGGTGCGACTAGTTGGTCACTTGTCTGGTGCCTTTAGTTTTAAAATCGCTTCTTGTTTTTCTTAAACCTTTGAAGTTTGATTCGGCCTCCCTGCTCCTCCGTGCTCGATTCCTCCGGGAAATTTGTGGTGTCCCGACACAGGTACATGTGTGAGGGACACCACTGATTCTTGTTTTTAATAAACGTGTTCAGTACTTTTTCATTTCATAGAGCTTTATTCGGAGCATAAAAACATGTCCATAAAAGCACAACAGTTACATAACAAACATTTCATTATTAAAAGATACAAAACATGAAAAGAATACACATATTACAATAATTATCCAATGTGAGATGGAATAAATAGTTAAAACCAAACTTAAAAATACATACTTTTCCTAGCACCAATAGCCTTGAGTAGAAAAGTAGCTGTAAAAAAGCAAATGTCTGGATGGTGCATATTAAAAAGCAATTTCATGGATTCGGTGATTGTTCTTACTCCAAATCTTTTCAAAATAGGTTTTAAATAAATTTTCCGTAATTCACTGTACAAGGGACAAGAAAAAAGAAAGTGCGTAGTACTCTGTTCGATCTTACAATCACATGGACATGGTCCCACCGGGCGTGTTTTTACATCAGGGCACGCGACCAGATGATGAGCTGTTCCCATCCTTAATCTAG
The DNA here is from genome assembly GCF_964263255.1 of Lissotriton vulgaris. Classification (NCBI taxonomy): domain Eukaryota; kingdom Metazoa; phylum Chordata; class Amphibia; order Caudata; family Salamandridae; genus Lissotriton; species Lissotriton vulgaris. Next base: position 1,325,962,980 of record NC_141687.1, on the reverse strand, counting down.
TGAGAACAAACTGATGTGAGACTCTAGACACCTGAGTCAGATAAGGGTGAAGTCCACTATACTCATTCAGGCCATTGTACAATTTACAAGAAGAGAGTTTTAAATCTTCTATGGCACGCCTCTCTTTACAGTAATTCAAAAACATGATTTTCATATTTGATTTGGAGTTATCAGATACACAACACCGATCAAGGATCACATTATATCCAAAAACATTTTGAAAATTTTCGATATTATATTTAAGCCAGGGGATCCTTAAGTGCTGGTCCATGGTGAGGCAATCCTCAATGATAGCTCTATTTAATGAGGTGCCTTCATTTAACCAAACAGATCGCCACAACAATAAGGGTCTTAGCATGATTAAATCGTTCAAGAAGTGTATCCCCATTTCCTTGTGTACCAGGGTATTAGATGTCGATTTGGGTAGACAAAGGAGCCTTTTCAAGAAGTTGTTCTCCTCTATCTGAAGGCTCCCAGCATGTGTCACACCCCAGACTCCTGCCCCGTAAAGGGCCGCAGATAGGCATTTCGATTGATATATTTTTAGCATATCTGCTATACGTCTATTTCCCAGTTTCTTTGCGAAAACGAAAACCCCATTGGCACTTCTGGTCATCTTAGTTTTAACCGCTCTGTGTTCAATGTCCCAGCTACCATTTATTGAGAAATTGATCCCCAGTTAGCAAAAATTGTCTACTTTTAAGACCTGTTCTCCTTCTATAAAATAACGGGAGTTAACTTTCGTTTTAGTCGTGGCTTGTCCTGAACATTCCATCACATAGGTCTTAGACCTATTGATCACAAGTTTCCTGTCTTTGATGAACAGGACAAACCTGTCCATCAACCGTTGGAGGCCCAGGGGGGTCCTAGACAACAACACTGCGTCGTCCGCATAGAGCAACACAGGGATGTCAAGACCTTTGACTCTTGGGGCGTCGGCCGATACTGTTTGTAAGACAGCATCCACCTCATTAATGAAGAGGGTGAACAGTAGGGGTGCTAGAACACACCCCTGCCTGATTCCTCTCCCTATCCTAAACTTATTAGTGCATTCCCCGTTTGGCCCATATCGTACACTGGAACTAAGTTTTTCATACAGGCGAGCTAGAAAATACACTATGCTGTCTGGAGCTCCCATATCAAGCAGTTTAGCCCAGAGTAGGGCGTGGTCAACCATATCAAAGGCACTGCTTAAGTCGGCGAAGCATAAATACAGAGACCCTTTTTTTGCCTGGGTATACTTCCCAACCAGAAGCTGTAGATTTAAGCACTGCTCTATAGTTCCACGCCCCTTTCTAAACCCAAACTGACTATTAGTTAAAATCTCATTCGACTCTGCCCATTCCTCTAATCTGGCTAAAAGAACACAGCTCATAATTTTTACTGAAGAATCCAGTAGGGATATTGGTCGATAATTTTTTGCTTTATCCCGATCTCCTTTCTTGTATATAGGGATTATAATGGATTCTGCCCAAGTAGATGGTATTTTGGAACATACTGCTGCATTAAAAATTTTTGCTAATAGGGGGCCCCAAATCTCCGGGGCGGTCCTATAAACATCAATAGGAACCCCATCGGGTCCTTGGGCCTTACCTCCCTTACTAGTTCTTATACTAACCATAACTTCCTCTACTGTTATATCTAGAGCAACTATGGGCCATCTTTTTCCTACAATGGCGTTACTATTGCCAGAATCAAATATAATCGAGAAATGTTGGATCCATGAGTCTATGCTTACATTAGATGTTAGCACTGGGGCCTCCTCATCTTTGAGGAAGGGGCTGTTTACAGTGGACCAAAATAGGTTGCAGTTCCTTTGTTCTGCTGCTTGGCTTAGGTTGTCCCAAGCTACCTGCTGCAACTCAGACTTTCGCTGTTTGAGGACCAATTTAAAGTCCTGCCTTAGTTGGATCACTAAACACTTATCTCGTGGTTTGGCTTTTTTAAGATCTCTCCGGGCATTTGAACATGTATGAACATGTGTGAGGGACACCACTGATTCTTGTTTTTAATAAACGTGTTCAGTACTTTAATAACCTAATTTCACGTTTGATTCCGCAATTTTTGAAAATATTAATTTTGTTACTCCATAAACTCAATTTCAGTCCCTGCAATGTTCAAATTTAATATTGCTTTATTCAGAATGCTAAATCGTTTTTCTTCCAAAACCTCAGGTTTGTGGTATGATACTCATTCAAAAACCCAGTGCATTCCGAGCCATCTGGGCTCTCGTAGGGGCCTTTGAACATAGAACCGGTGTCAAACCTGATAGCCAGACGGCCTTGCACAGGGCCTGGCTTGGAGCTGTGGCCCTCTTACATGGCTTGCCCCACTGTCCCCCTCACCCTGCGCGGAATCCAGCTGAAAATAAACGCCCTTCCACTGTGGTTTTTAAGACAAATATGAAAGAGCTGCTCATGTTATGTTATGTTAAAGTTTTTTATTGTGCGCACAGCTACTCCAGCCAAGGCGCGTCCTGGCGCATAGACAAGGAGAACATAACACAACAGGAAAAAGAAGACTAAAAGGAACAGTTAAAACAGATACGTTTTTATTGCTTTCCGGAAGGTCATGAGGTCCTCCAGCAACCGGAAGAGAATTCCAAGCAAGTGCAGCTTTTACGCTGAAGGAGCGACCTCCCATCCGGCTGAGCCTAAATCTTGGGACTACTGCAAAAGCCTGACCTTGAGAGCGGAGGGCGCGTGCAGGAACATAGAAGGAGATACAGCTGGACAGAATGTCGGGGCCTATACCTCTCAGGACTTTAAAGGTCAAACAAAGGACCTTAAAGAGAATACGCTTCCTCACTGGGAGCCAGTGTAGGGAGCGGAGAACACTCGCCACCGGGCAAAATCTGGGCAGGCCAACAATCGCTCTGGCCGCCGCATTTTGAACCCGTTGAAGACGAGTAAGCTCGGCCTGGTTAGCCCCGACCAGAAGAGAGCTAGCGTAATCCAGGCGAGAGATGATAGTAGCCTGGATTACCAGCTGTCTGGTTGGTGCCTCAAAAAATTTGAGCACAGGTCTTAAGCCTCTCAACAGGCCGTAGCAACAGGCTGCTGTTCTTTTGGTGTATCCCACAAAAGAGAGGCCAGCGTCCAGCCAGACCCCCAGATTTTTCAACTCCGACACCGGGGTCGGGGTAGGTCCCAACTCTGGTGGCCACCATTGGTCACCCCACAACTCCACTCCCCTTCCGACAAACATTACCTCCGTTTTAGTGGCATTGAGCTGGAGACAGTTTCCCGTCAACCAGCTAGCCACCGCCTTCAGTCCATCCTGGAACTTGGGGGCATCCTGTTCCGCGTCCCCGCTGAGAGTAACCGCCAGCTGTGTGTCGTCGGCATATGAGACCAAAGTTAGGCTCCACTGCCTGGCGACATCAGCCAGCGGTCTCACGTAAAGATTAAACAACATGGGGCTCAGCGAGGACCCCTGCGGAACCCCCATGGCCAGAGGCTGGAAATTGGACCTGAAGGGAGGGATGGCAATACAGAAGGAACGATTGTCGAGGAAGGAGCGGAACCATTGCAGCGCCTGACCACCGACACCAACCTCCTCAAGCCGATGCAGGAGGATGCTGTGAGATACCGTGTCAAAGGCGGCGCTGAGATCTAATAATATCAGCGCCGCCGTTTGCCCAGCGTCCAACCTCGCACGGAGATGTTCCACCATCACAAGGAGAGCGGTCTCCGTGCTGTGCCCAGCACGGAAGCCATTTTGTGTGGGGTCGAGGGCGTTGGTCCGGGCTAGATGTTCTGACAGGGCCAGATTGACATGAGCCTCTGTTATCTTTGCCGGCCAGGGTAGCAGCGAAATGGGACGATAACTTTCAGGCTTAGACGGGTCCAGAGAGGGTTTTTTGATGATCGGGGACACCACCGCCTGCTTCCACTTAGTTGGAACTACGCCCGACTCCAGGGAGAGGTTGACAAGGGAACACACAACAGGGCGTCCCATAAAGGCCTGATCTCTGAAGAGAGCAGGTGTTACTGGATCAGATGGAGAACCAGATTTAACTTGCAACGCAAGCTTGTCAAACCCATCCGAGGTAAGAGGGGGAAAAGAGAGCAGGGTAAACTGGTGAGGTGTCCCATTGGAACTTCCCAGGTCGATCCCTATGCTAGGGAATGTCCGATAGATGGTTTGGACTTTTCCCAAAAAGTAAGAATCAAGGGATTCGCAATGGGAGATGGAGCTCACGACCACAGGGGTCGACCGCTTCGCCATGAGATCTTTCACGGCCTTGAAGATGGCCTTCGACGGGTTAGTGCTGTTTCGAAATTCTGCTGCATAGAATGCCGCTCGAGCTCGACAAATCGCTCAATGGTAGAGCTTGACGGACGCGGCGTATGCGGCTTTTAAATCAGCCCCATACGACTTCCGCCATGCCCTCTCCGCCCGTCTACAGGCTCCCTTCAGGGTACGTAAGGCGCCATCATACCAGGGGCTCGACTCTCTGGTGTTGATTTTAATTGATACAATAGGTATCAGAGTGTCCAGAGCCCTGGTAAGCCAAGAACAGAAGAGGTCATACCCCTCTTCTACGCCGTTCAATGCACTCAGTGGCTCCTCTGCCAGAAGTCGATGGAAATCTTCTAGCCTGAGTTTGTTCCAGAGCCTCCTGGGTACCCTTCTAGCTGAAGGAATAGAGGGAGTGACAGATATAGGACAAAGAATGGACACCAGAAAGTGGTCAGTCCACTGTAGTGGAGAAGTAGATGTGATTTTAGTTTCTGGCAGGTTGGTAAAAAAGGGGTCAAGAATATGTCCCCCAATGAGGGTAGGCTGGGAAACCAACTGGGATAATTGAAAGGCTTCTAAATCAGAGGAAGTGCTGCGTACCGTCAGGTTGGAAGGGGTGTCAAAATGTAGGTTCAGATCAGCCATGATGGAATAGTTGGCACAATCGGTGACCAAGGTGCCAACAACATCGGGGAAGGAATTTCTGAACACCACATCGCTACCCGGCGGGCGGTACACAACCATCCCAGAGAGCGTAAACTCAGGGCTGACAGAGATCTTAAAAGAAGCACTTTCACACCCGGCGATGTTAAGGCCACTCCATACACAGGAGAAACTAGACCTGACTATGAGAGCTATACCCCCACCTCTAGAAGATCTATTCAAGGTGAACATAGAATAGCCAGGGGGGCATGCTAAGTTGAAAATAGCAGCGTCCGCGTCCTGGAGCCAGGTTTCAGTGATGGCAAAGATGTCAGGGGCTTCATCCTCAATTAGATCGTAAATGTTTTGATGGTGTTTCAAAGCCGATCTAACATTCAGATTTAGGATTCGCAAAACGGAGGGGGAGCTCCTGATGCGATGAATATCTGGAATCTTTTTCCGGAGGATGGACCCCGGAAGGTCAAGACCCCAGCCGTTGCATGAGCAACGGTACGGACCGCAGAGCGGACGGACAGGCGGGAGATTACACCTATGCCTCACCTGACCGATGGAATACAGGCTCTCTCTAGAGTATGTCAACATCGCAACACAGAGTGATGACACAACTGCCACAGCTCAGCAACCCGCAGCGTCCCGCACGGCCTTAGCGCGGACGGGCGCAGACGGGCAGGACTCTGGCACGACTCCGGCCACGCGAGGGCACGCCCGCTGCGCGATTCCGCTGCGCTGGGCAGGGAGCTTTAAATAGGCGTCCCACCTGTGCTACAGCGCACTAGAGCGCTCGCTAAAAGATGGCGCCCAAACTCCTACCCCACTCCAAGATGTCTGCCACAGATTCAACCCATCCTGAGACCCGGACCCGCTCGAGCAGCGGTGGAAACCGATTATAGTGCAAGGTGAGGGACAATTTTAAAAACCCTATGAAGTCATGGCCACACTAAATGACATTAAAGCTGATATTAATGAAGTATGATCCTGTTCAGATCACCTGTGCCTCACGCATGAGTCAAACGCACTTTATTACAGTGATTACAGCGTCACGCTTCGATACCTACGGGTTGCAGCGCTTTACGGAAACCATTACACAAATAAATCTGTTCTGCCTTCTGCCCTCCACACAGAAGTCACTTCAAGCCTTGCTTGGGTTTCTAGAGCTCGGTGTGTGAGACACATTAATCACCACAGAAGCCCCAGAGTAAACAGCAATAAACACTATTAATACTATATTAATGTTTCAAAGGGGCATTGTACAGGTGTGACATGACGTATCTAAAAGCAGGTTTGGGTGGGGTCCTATGCTTTTTGCACTCACACAGCTGTAAAGAAACTCCAATGCCCTGCCAAGCCCTCTCCTCTTCAAAGTCCAGGCAGGCAACCAGTTACAAGTGGCGAGTAGTGGACGCAGTTGCGGCCTACGGATTTGTGGGCACTGGGGTACATGTGTCCATTTAAAAATTGAGCATGGAGTCTGCTTAATCACAAATTCCAAATAAAACTCACTGCCACGTACAGGCACCAGACAGTAGTGACGAGTGACGTGTGACGATAGTGAATCAGCGATGGTGCGTGGACAACAGGAACAGGCCCAGTGTGTGGGGCGATATCTAATGCACTGTGCATGTCATTAATTTACAGTAATGCGCGGGTTCGCTTAATTTTGCCTTAGAAGCAAACTTTTAACTTTACATAATATGGACTGAAATATTTCCTCCTCCTCCCATGTAAGTAAATTATAGTTGCATGAAGCATTTGAAGTTTGCATTCCACCCTTTTTTCCGTTTAATAATTCAGGAGGCGCAAACGTCTCGAGTGAAACCACGGAGCAGGTGATGTTTAGAAAGTAAACAAGCGCGTCTGGGAGGTCTAGTGAGTGGTCAAGTTGTCAATTTTGGCACTTACTGTTTCGCCCGGCCATTCTAATTAATTAAACAGGCTCTAATTGGTTACAAAACTGCTGACAAACTGTTAAGACGCTTCAGTTTATCCGAGTGACGTTTGAGACGATAGTGAATCAGCGACGGTGGCCAACTGGAACAGGCCCAGTGTGACTGTGGGGCAATATCTACTGCACTGTGCCCGACACTTTTTACTGAAATAACACTGCCCTGTGCCCTTAGTGCACAAAACAAAACACAACGGGGGATGATTGAACAAATATATATATTACACAGTCAGCCTCAGATACACCTTGCGTCGTCACTGCAGTGTAGTAGTCAGTAGTCAGTCACACAGTCACTCACTGCCTGTCTGGATGTCTGATCTCGAACGATCTCCACTCGAGTCGACTGCACGTGCTCTTGTGCTGTAGAGAGGAGGAGGAAGGGTGACTGGCCGTGGGCCGGCCCGATTTGCCCAGCAACTGCAGAATGTCCAATCACTGAATGGCTTAACACTAAGCCATTACAGTGATTGGGCATTGCCATTGCCCCACGTTGGACGCTCCCACCCCGCGGTGCGAGACTAGACTGGCAACCGCATATTAAACACTACATGCTGCAGCAGTACAGTAGCCAATCCTGACGCTGCTCTCTTCAGAGGAGAGCTGCTCTCTGAAGAGAGCAGCATCAGGATTCTAGTGAGCAGGCAAAAAACGCTGCTCATTTTGGAACCACTGGGGTCTGTGGCATTAGGCAAACCCCATATTCACCGGTGCTTGCTTTTCAAAGACCACAGGGTTCCTAGCTGCAGAAAGGCAGCCGGTCAAACACCACATGCGCAGTGCGCACTGTGCCAGCCCTGCAGTGGCAGACTCCGTCACTGGGCCAGCCAGTTGTCACGTGATTTGATGACATGACGCCGCAGCGCGATGGAGCGCAGTTTAATTAATAATACAGCAGTCAGGAAACTTGAGAACTGTGCGCGCCGCTCAAATAAATTGCCCGATAATTATTAGTGGGGCATTGCCCCACCGCCCAAATGGTAAAACCGCCACTGTTGTTAGTTCCTCCTTAGTACTGCCTTGCCTTCATTTGTAACCACAAGGTTAAAGAAAATTCTTCCCTTTGGAGATATTGTACATAGAATTAACTCACTTATTCTCCACAAGCAATCACTCACACTATATTCGGTTAAAATTCCACTCTGGATGCTAAAGCACTTATTTAAAATATTTTATTCACAAGGTCACAATATATATTAAAAACAAGTGCAAATAAACAATTACTATTAAAAAAAATTCACAAAACATCTTAAAATCCAACTATATCACATCTACAGCATAATTTGTAACCTCCCATGAGGACTGGCCCTTTTACTTCTGTTGTTACACGTTATGTCCTATTAAGTCTGTAAGTCCTGTTTTTCTAATGAGTTTCTCCTACTGCAGGCACACATGTTTTCCTGTAACATTCAGGGCGTCATGCGTGCTTTCCCTTTCCAAGCAGCCCGGGACAATGGCGGCTGCTTATTTGAAATGAAATAGGTCTCGCATTTACAAGAGTTTGAGGTATTAGCATTGTAAATGACAATGCCTTTTATTTATGTGTCAATCATCAAAACAGATCAATAAAAGGCATTGTCTTTTGCAATGGCAATAGCTTAAACTCTCGCAAATGCGAGACCTATTGCATTGCAAATGCTTATTTGGTAAGCAGAGGGAGATTAAGTGATTTGCCCAGAATCGCAGGAAGCTGAGCCAAAGCTGAGGCTCGAGCCGGTTCCCTAGCTCCAAAGTCGGCACCTCTGGCCCTAACGCCACAAACTCTCCCCAACCTCTTACCTGCGTCTCGGAGTAGCAAAGGCAAGGACCACCAAGGGTCGCAACCAGTCGAGCTAGTTACGCCACTGTCTGACCGGGGCTGGCTCATTGTCATGGTCTTTGCTTTTAGATATCATTGTTATCAGGTGTTCTATTCCAAATGGAGTAAATAAAATGCGCCAAGACTACAACTCACAGAATGCATTGAGGTGTAAAAGCAATGTCGAGGAATGGAAATATGGCGTCCTGATGACATGGATTCATCTGATCACCATATGCATTTTATGAGATTATTCAGTATATATGGGGAGTTTACGGACATTCTCGTGAATATTCCATAGCAGAGAGGCTGTCAAATATTTATGTTCTGTTTACAAGGATTTTGTAGCATTATATAGTATTCATGGACAAGTTATCAGTTTATAGAAAACGTTATGGTGAAGGCGTGAAGCTGCGCCAAACGGAATTCAGGAAGATTCCTCAACCGTTTCTTTATGTGCGAATCAACGACACTGTCATTAAATTCATACAAACCCATTAAAAAATGCTTATCATCACAGTGTACCGAACTCAAAATACACATTTATTCCGTGCTTGCCATTAATCCTAAACAAAGACTGCCAAAGTATTTGCCAAGCACGAGCTCGTAAGCCTTACGCTAAATCTTATCTCATGGTAATGCTTCCTGCTATTTCAAATATTCAGACTGGCGCTAATATGCTCCATGTGTACAAACGGGAAGAGCTGTCGTACTTAAAAGTGGATTCGCTATTCCCATGGCGGCAGTGAAAACACTCTTCTTTAACACCAGATTCGTCAGGAATTAGGTGCACCTTCACCTTTGTCAGAAACAGCTGTAGAGCAGCACCAGGGCCAGAGGAATACGTCATTCTATGAACATTCGACTATGTGATGTTTACGTACAGCTTTACTTGGATTGATCTCGTGAATGTTGGCCCCTGGGTCACGTTCTGGCAACAATTACATCGCAAAAAGTTTCCAGGAATGCTGTCTCTTTCCCCTCGCAGATGGCGTCTTTATTAAAGCGCCAAAGACTGTATGCCCGTGTGCAAGGGCATGGGACTGGATAAAGGGGTAGCTGGCCATATTTATATATATTTTTTGCTGGTTTTTTTGAGTAGTGCGAACTCGAGCAGGAGGTATAGCAGCGCTTTACATGAACACTGGTTACATTACACAAAGCCACATTAATTGTTAGCCAATGGGTGATCAAGTGATTTGCCGAGTATCACAGAGTGTTCAGCCGACGCCGAGAATCCAACCTCCCCTGTTCCAGACTGGACCGATCTGGCCGCAATGCCACATTCCCTCCCATCAATGTAAAAAAGTATAAGTCCTACTTGCACAATACGTATTTTTTTATTGCGCTTGTTTCGCGCTTTAAATTGATTCTTTAACCCAGAAGTCCATTGACTGCACCATCTGATACAATGAAGAACATCTGAGTTCACGTTAGTTCCCTAAGTGGTGAAATGTAATGTCGATTATGTTGCAGTAGCGACCCCTGGTGGCCCTGTGGTATACAGAAATGCACTGGCAGAAAGCTTTTGGTCACTGTGGATGAGGAGATACACAAGCACGCACCGCCCCCTCCCCGTATCTTGGTCGGTGGATGATGTAGGGGCATATTTACAAGCAATATAGGTATACAAAAAAATCCCCCCTCGGCCAGTTCATACTTCTATAGCTAATTTCATCAAGTCAGTTTATTTACCTTCTGTAAAGCATAGGTGAAGCAACAACAAGAGTTTCATTTTATATATTTTGTTTATTTTCTTTTTTTAAAAAGAGTATCAAAAGATAAATATATTTTTTTACTTTTTTGAATCATTTTTTTGTATATACTTCAAGTTCATAAATGTCATTTTAAATTCAATTCAGTTACAATTATAATCTTCACAGTGTTATTAGAATTCAATCCTTAATATAAAACAAAAACAATACAACCCTGCCATCCACACATCAACCAACAATCACACTAACACATTCATACATTTTCCACATTTATTCCAATCCCAACAAAAAGGCTGATTCTAAGGTTTTGAGTGACACAGATGTTATTCGTGTCTTGTCCACGCCAGGTCTACACGCGTTTCGGTGGGTTGAGACCACCTTCCTCAGGACCAGACAAGAAAGAGTATTTACTCTCTCTTCCTTACGTGTGTGCAGGGTACCTGAAATTACAAACAAAATATAATATACCCATGCCTTAAACTAGACAAGAAGGACATATGATTTAATCACCAACACTTAATACAATCATTACATTTTTACATAGGCTGTGAAACACCACATTGCATCTGGGGTGGCTGAGTGTGCAGAAATATATTATATTATCCGGGTTTGTATGACTCCTGATGAGTTTGAAAGGTGATGAGCCAAGTACAAAGACTTGGGTGTTTGCAGACAGGTATAACAATCACCTTGGGGCATGGTATTAATACTGTTGGGGTAACTAAAGGCATATCACCTACTACAGATGTTATTTGCAGAGAGAATCTCACCTTAAGTTAAGATAGTAGCCTGAACTATCTGGGTTCTCATGTAAATAAGCTTATTTTCACAGTCAATTCAGTAAGGAGATCTAAAAGGGAGAAAAAGATTGCAAGGGTTGGGGCCTCTGTTCACAACTTTCTTTAACTAATGGGCGAAGGGAATAACATAGAAAGCATTCTTACCCCCGAGTTATATCATGAGTACCTCACTCAGGGAAAGTTTCTTATCTTGAGTTGTAGAGGTGAGGCAAGCATTACGTTGTTTGGCTTTTTTGGAGAGACGTCCTAAACAGGGTAAATGCAGACTGAGTCATATTGCTCTATATATCCATTGTATACCTATATTTTGCATGAAGTTACATAAATAAACTGACCTGATTTTTAAAACGGGATGATGTACTTCTCAGTCCTTTATTTTTTGAATTTAAATGATGCCTTTTTCAAATTAATTTGGTTCCTTTCTTCCTTGGTGGCTGCAATCTATAAATAAAACTATGTCTTAATAAGCAGTCATCTCAGATTCTGCCTTGCTAATTATACTGCGATCCCCTGTCTACATCCCCTTTCTTATTCGTCATCTATCTCCAGTTTTTGCTTTATTTGTTTGGCATGTATTTAAGAAAGTCGCATGCCAGCCAACAGTAAAGATACGAGTTTATCGTAATCAATCCCCAGCTAGTGAACATAATTTGCCAAGTTTACCGTATGCAGTATTTGGTAAATGTCACAGACCAAATGCCAGCCTGACATAATCGAAGACAATTGTCCTATCCCGTAAAAGCTAACTGCAAGTCAAACACACTATTATCAGCAGTATTCTTACTCTGTAGTACCACGCTCACACTAAACTATTGTCTAAAACTATTTTAACTACTAGCTACCGGTGCCGAGCCCTAGGAAATACAATTACTTAACAGTGGCAGCACTCGCCTCCTACGATGTGCGCTGTCAGCTCAACGTACCTTGCTGAGATGTGATTTGTAGTCCGTTCGGTCGTCTTGCCTCATGCCGCTCGTGCAAAATGATGTAGACCAGGATTCCTCAAACCCATGAGTTAAATAGTCGCAAATGCGCGCGATTTGTGACACTGGCGTTCTGTGAACCGGAAGTAATTCAAGTTAACGGCTCATTTGCATTTTCGATCCTGAAGTGCGGTCGCCATATTTTAACGGTATTATCTAGGTATTCTCATATAGCAAGTGCGTTTTTTCTGACAGAAATGAAAAAAGTGAAATATGAAAAAGTGTCAGAACACATTATATATTTTATTATAATGTGTGAAATAGTTTATGTCCGAATATAAGGTCTAACACGTATATATCTTTATAATGGACCATAGACTAACACACTACTAATGTATTTGTAGACGCCATTTGTAAGTGGAGTCCAATTCTGTTCATGTCTGAAGAATCAATGACTAAGGGACAAAATCAGGGGAAACTGGATTCTTTTTAAACAGCGTTTCTCATCCAATCCTCGATGTTGTTTACTTAAAGTGCCCAATTTATAAGTGTTTCGTGACAAACCACGCTATATTCTCATTGAGTCCTCGACGTACACTATCAAATTGGAAAATCCAGAAACTCTCCCGTTTTCTACGGGTATATTCCATAGGCTGACCTGTTTTGTGTTGTACCTTTTCTAAGATACACCATCGCAATTCTGTCTCATTGTGATTCAGGTCTATGCAGTGTTGCACTAAAGGTGCTGAAATCTTCTTCAATCTCACTGCTGACTTATGCTCGCTGAATCTAATGCGGAATTCTCTCCCTGTCTCACCAATATAGGCAAGATCACATGGGCACAGGATAGCATAAATGACATTGCTACTCCTGCAATTTGTCAGTGATCTTAGAGTTACTTTGTAGTTGTTGTAGTTTATGGAATCAGTTGTGATTGCGGCATCACAAGCATGGCATGATCCGCATCTATGGTTACCCAATATTGGATTCTGCCCTGTTATGGATGTCTGTGTATTGCCCATTCTCTGTTTGTTCCTAGTATGGACTAAGTGGTCCTTTAAGTTTTTATTTCTTCTGTAAGCCACTAGCGGTTTCGAGGTAAAAGTCTCACTCTCTTCTGTTTCCAATATACCCCAGTTTCTGTTAATTATATTTTTGATCTTATAGTTTAGCGATAAGTGATTGATGACACAAGTTAATCTCTCTGTGGGTTTCCGTTTGGTGCCACTCAATAGAGAGTCACGGTCGTAGTACTTCGCTCTTTTGAAAGCTTGCCTAACCAGTCGATGGGGGTAACCTCTGCTGATTAGTCTAGATTTCAATGCTTCTCCATGACGATGATATTCCATTAGATCAGTGCAGTTACGGCGTATTCGAAGGAATTCGCCGAACGGTATAGAATCCTTCTGGCAGTGTGGGTGGAAACTGCCGAATTGAAGGATTGTATTTTTTGCAGTTGGTTTTCGAAAGAGACTTACCTCCAGTGCTCCATTGTTTACCTTAATCTCTATGTCCAAGAATTCTACCTTATCTATGTGGTAGTTAGAAGTAAATCTCAGATTTGGGTCACTAGAATTTAACCATCTTATATATTCCTGCAATAGGACCTCCGTCCCGTGCCAAATGAAGAAAATGTCGTCGATAAATCGACGCCATAGGCGGACATTTTCAAAAAAGGGGGCGACCTCATTGTATATATTTCTTATCTCCCACTCGCCCATGTAGGCATTCGCTATGCTGGGAGCGCAAGAAGCCCCCATGCTGGTGCCCTTCACTTGTTTGTAGAGGGCACCATCATAGTCAAAAAAGTTATTTAGAAGTACAATTTCCAGGCACTGCAAGATAAACCCATCTGGTCTATTCCCAGGATATCTACGTAGCAAGGATGACACTGCCTGCAACGCTTGACATTGAGGAATGTTGGTATACAAAGCCTCAATGTCAAGCGTTACTAGGATGTCTGTAGTTGTGTCAAAGGCCATCCCCTCTATTTTGGTGATCATGTCTCCTGTATCCCGGATGAATGATTCGTATTTTTGTGTTAAAGGGCATAAGAACTTGTCCACGTATTTGGACACTGGCTCCGTATTGGACCCAATCGTAGAGATAATTGGTCGCATAGGTGGGCTGATTTGATTTTTATGGGTCTTAGGTAGACCATACAGTGCTGGAATCACTGGACAAGTTTTATTGAGGAAGATTAACTCATCTTCACAGATGAATCCCTCTTCAAAGGCAGTGTTGGTGACTTCTTTTATCGTAGTACTAAGCCGTTGTAACTCTCTGGGATGGGCCAGCCTGTAGTGCTCCTCAACCATCAGCATGTCTAGCATTTTTTTGTTATATTCTTCTTTATCAAAAATAGTAATACCCCCGCCCTTATCACATGGTTTTATGATCAAGTTTGTATTTCTCTCGATGTTTTTAAGGGCTAGGTTTTCCTGTTTTGACAAATTAAAGCTAGATTTATTCACACCTGTTAGAAGACGTGTGATGTCTTGTAGTACTTTACGCTCAAAAATTTGCACTTCGGGTCCTACCATATCAAGGGTAGGTGTAAAAACGGAAGGTGGTTTGCAACCCGATAGATTGAGATTTTCTTCTTCTTTTGCTCTATCCTCAAAATATTTCTTGAGTCTGACTTTTCTGAAGAATGCAAACAAGTCCTCATGGAGTTTAAACTTATTAAGGGGGGTACAGGGTACAAAGGACAACCCCCTACTGAGAAGTGATGTTTCTTCATTATTAAGATGGACAGACGATAGATTATATATTGGTATTGTGTCCATAAGTTTATCTGCATTTGTCTTGTCAGTTGGGGCTACCACCAATATTGCTGGTTTCGTGTCTTTACATATTGTTGCTGAGGTTGAGGGCTCATCATTTGGTGTCCTCCCCTGTCTTGTTGCCAGTGCACATTTTTCCCCCTGTATGGGCCTCTCGATAAAAAACTTCGGGTGTGGGTATTTTGGAATCCTTGTCTACCGCTGAAGGGAGGTCTGGCATTGTAACGTCCCCTTCCTGAGTCTTGGTAATTATCATTCTCAGAGTCAGAGGAACCAGTATCTGAGAAGTTTGTGTAATTTCTTCTATAGGTGTTATCAAAGTTGGGGTTATAACCTGATTGATTGCCTCCTTGATAGTAGTTGGGGTTCAAATAAGGGTAGATTTTTTCTTTCGCAAACCAACGTACATCTTTTTTTAGTTTTTCGGTTTTCTTATTGGTCAGGTAAGTGTCAAAATCTTTCATTTCTGATTGTATTTTTTCAAGTTTATTTTTGGCATCATCTACAGCACTAGAGGTCTGTAGTTTTTCTTCTAACTCTTGAATTTCTTTACTGAAGGCTATTAATAAGTCTTTCGCAGTCTCTATGATTAACATCATCCAGTCTCTGGAGCAGCGGTTTGAAATCAGTGACCACCGCTCCAGAAACTTGCGAACCTCAATAAATAGGGCGGGGGCATTGCGAACCCTAAGGCCAGATGGTATAACTCCTTCTTTAAGATATGCAAGCATGTAAAATGCATGTGACTCTATACGTTTCATTTTTTTCTTTAAATTTAGTAGATTTTGCCACTCACTGTTATCTCCCAATGTAGTTGGGGCAGTGTTATTCCCATCCGTTACCAGACCCAATAGGGAGGTGAACTCCTCATCGGAGAACCCAAATGTTTCAAGTTTATCCATGATATTGAGATCTCTGCAGGACGTTATTTGGAGAGCACTAGTATTGGAACAGACACTGAGTTAATGGGGCCAACAAAGCACAAACAGACCTGTCCGATGCACGGATATTTCACAGCCAAATAATCACAATTAAGAGATCAACTTAATTGCATGACAAATATTTAACAAAAAAATCCCACAGTTAAAGAACCGTGAATGCAGTAACATGAAAAATGGGACCCTCTCTGTGTTTAGATTAATGACCAGGGGAAAGAGAGAGAAACAGCAATATAGGTATACAAAAAAATCCCCCCTCGGCCAGTTCATACTTCTATAGCTAATTTCATCAAGTCAGTTTATTTACCTTCTGTAAAGCATAGGTGAAGCAACAACAAGAGTTTCATTTTATATATTTTGTTTATTTTCTTTTTTTAAAAAGAGTATCAAAAGATAAATATATTTTTTTACTTTTTTGAATCATTTTTTTGTATATACTTCAAGTTCATAAATGTCATTTTAAATTCAATTCAGTTACAATTATAATCTTCACAGTGTTATTAGAATTCAATCCTTAATATAAAACAAAAACAATACAACCCTGCCATCCACACATCAACCAACAATCACACTAACACATTCATACATTTTCCACATTTATTCCAATCCCAACAAAAAGGCTGATTCTAAGGTTTTGAGTGACACAGATGTTATTCGTGTCTTGTCCACGCCAGGTCTACGCGCGTTTCGGTGGGTTGAGACCACCTTCCTCAGGACCAGACAAGAAAGAGTATTTACTCTCTCTTCCTTACGTGTGTGCAGGGTACCTGAAATTACAAACAAAATATAATATACCCATGCCTTAAACTAGACAAGAAGGACATATGATTTAATCACCAACACTTAATACAATCATTACATTTTTACATAGGCTGTGAAACACCACATTGCATCTGGGGTGGCTGAGTGTGCAGAAATATATTATATTATCCGGGTTTGTATGACTCCTGATGAGTTTGAAAGGTGATGAGCCAAGTACAAAGACTTGGGTGTTTGCAGACAGGTATAACAATCACCTTGGGGCATGGTATTAATACTGTTGGGGTAACTAAAGGCATATCACCTACTACAGATGTTATTTGCAGAGAGAATCTCACCTTAAGTTAAGATAGTAGCCTGAACTATCTGGGTTCTCATGTAAATAAGCTTATTTTCACAGTCAATTCAGTAAGGAGATCTAAAAGGGAGAAAAAGATTGCAAGGGTTGGGGCCTCTGTTCACAACTTTCTTTAACTAATGGGCGCAGGTAATAACATAGAAAGCATTCTTACCCCCGAGTTATATCATGAGTACCTCACTCAGGGAAAGTTTCTTATCTTGAGTTGTAGAGGTGAGGCAAGCATTACGTTGTTTGGCTTTTTTGGAGAGACGTCCTAAACAGGGTAAATGCAGACTGAGTCATATTGCTCTATATATCCATTGTATACCTATATTTTGCATGAAGTTACATAAATAAACTGACCTGATTTTTAAAACGGGATGATGTACTTCTCAGTCCTTTATTTTTTGAATTTAAATGATGCCTTTTTCAAATTAATTTGGTTCCTTTCTTCCTTGGTGGCTGCAATCTATAAATAAAACTATGTCTTAATAATCAGTCATCTCAGATTCTGCCTTGCTAATTATACTGCGATCCCCTGTCTACATCCCCTTTCTTATTCGTCATCTATCTCCAGTTTTTGCTTTATTTGTTTGGCATGTATTTAAGAAAGTCGCATGCCAGCCAACAGTAAAGATACGAGTTTATCGTAATCAATCCCCAGCTAGTGAACATAATTTGCCAAGTTTACCGTATGCAGTATTTGGTAAATGTCACGGACCAAATGCCAGCCTGACATAATCGAAGACAATTGTCCTATCCCGTAAAAGCTAACTGCAAGTCAAACACACTATTATCAGCAGTATTCTTACTCTGTAGTACCACGCTCACACTAAACTATTGTCTAAAACTATTTTAACTACTAGCTACCGGTGCCGAGCCCTAGGAAATACAATTACTTAACAGTGGCAGCACTCGCCTCCTACGATGTGCGCTGTCAGCTCAACGTACCTTGCTGAGATGTGATTTGTAGTCCGTTCGGTCGTCTTGCCTCATGCCGCTCGTGCAAAATGATGTAGACCAGGATTCCTCAAACCCATGAGTTAAATAGTCGCAAATGCACGCGATTTGTGACACTGGCGTTCTGTGAACCGGAAGTAATTCAAGTTAACGGCTCATTTGCATTTTCGATCCTGAAGTGCGGTCGCCATATTTTAACGGTATTATCTAGGTATTCTCATATAGCAAGTGCGTTTTTTCTGACAGAAATGAAAAAAGTGAAATATGAAAAAGTGTCAGAACACATTATATATTTTATTATAATGTGTGAAATAGTTTATGTCCGAATATAAGGTCTAACACGTATATATCTTTATAATGGACCATAGACTAACACACTACTAATGTATTTGTAGACGCCATTTGTAAGTGGAGTCCAATTCTGTTCATGTCTGAAGAATCAATGACTAAGGGACAAAATCAGGGGAAACTGGATTCTTTTTAAACAGCGTTTCTCATCCAATCCTCGATGTTGTTTACTTAAAGTGCCCAATTTATAAGTGTTTCGTGACAAACCACGCTATATTCTCATTGAGTCCTCGACGTACACTATCAAATTGGAAAATCCAGAAACTCTCCCGTTTTCTACGGGTATATTCCATAGGCTGACCTGTTTTGTGTTGTACCTTTTCTAAGATACACCATCGCAATTCTGTCTCATTGTGATTCAGGTCTATGCAGTGTTGCACTAAAGGTGCTGAAATCTTCTTCAATCTCACTGCTGACTTATGCTCGCTGAATCTAATGCGGAATTCTCTCCCTGTCTCACCAATATAGGCAAGATCACATGGGCACAGGATAGCATAAATGACATTGCTACTCCTGCAATTTGTCAGTGATCTTAGAGTTACTTTGTAGTTGTTGTAGTTTATGGAATCAGTTGTGATTGCGGCATCACAAGCATGGCATGATCCGCATCTATGGTTACCCAATATTGGATTCTGCCCTGTTATGGATGTCTGTGTATTGCCCATTCTCTGTTTGTTCCTAGTATGGACTAAGTGGTCCTTTAAGTTTTTATTTCTTCTGTAAGCCACTAGCGGTTTCGAGGTAAAAGTCTCACTCTCTTCTGTTTCCAATATACCCCAGTTTCTGTTAATTATATTTTTGATCTTATAGTTTAGCGATGAGTGATTGATGACACAAGTTAATCTCTCTGTGGGTTTCCGTTTGGTGCCACTCAATAGAGAGTCACGGTCGTAGTACTTCGCTCTTTTGGGGCATATTTACAAGCCCTCACTGCCACTGGAGCGTCACTTTTGTTTGATGCTCTGGTGGAGCAGCACCATTTTCCATATTTACAAGGTGGGGCTAAGCAACTTTTGGTAGCTTAAGGCCACCTTGTAAATATGCCCCTTTTCTCCGCAGTCCTCTGTGGCAAAGGGGTGTGCAATGGGTGATGCCATGGGCGTTCCACCGTAACACTCATCGGGGCAGATTTACAAGCCCCATGCAACACTTTTGTGTCACTTTTCCCATGTTAAAAATGACGCAGAAGTGGCGCAAGAGGCTTGTAAATAAGCCTGATCGTTTTTTGATGCTGCCCCAGATTTACAAGGCTCAGGCAGTGCCAAAAACGAATGCCATTGAATACCAGAAGTTAGAATTGCAATATGAGGAGAAATTATTCATTTCTCCTCATTTTTTGCTCTTTCCATGTGTGCTGAATGCAGCAAACATAGAAGGTGCAAATCACCATAATTGATTGTTTATGTGCAAGAAGGTGTCCCTTCCTGCACATAACAATCAGTTCTCGGTGGATGTCTTCCAACTTTCTTCAATGTAACGTAGGTAAGACCGAGGTGATGCTTTTCGGTGAAGCCAGGGTCCAATGGTCCCCTGATTGGTGGCCACGGGACTTAGGCCCAGTCCCCGAACCTAAGCTAATAATCAAGAACCTGGGGGTACGGTTGGAACCGGAGTTGACTATGAAACAACATGGTAACAGCATTGTGGGATCTTGTTTTCATATGATAGGTCTCCTTCGTAGGATATTCCCTTTCCTCCCTGACTCCTACAGAAGAACTTTGGTTCAGGCTTTAGTAATCAGCCGTCTTGATTATTGTAATGGTCTTCTAGCAGGTGCAAATGAAGAGGTACTAGACCGCTTGCAAGTAGTGCAGAACACAGCAGCCAGGCTGGTTCTTTATGCCCCCCCCTAGATCTCCATCCAAACCCCTGCTGAAGAAACTTCACTGGTTGTCCATACGTCAACGAGTGAAGTTTAAGACCTGCTGTATTATACATAAAGGTCTACATGATCTAGGACCGGACTATCTGGCCAGAAAATTTGTACCATATGTCCCTATTCGCACCCTTAGGTCTAGCGAACAGTTGCTGCTGAGTGTACCCAAGATCAGTAGAACCAGACTGGGTGGTAAGGCCTTGTCTGTGGTGGGTCCTATTTTGTGGAATGCGCTTCCACTCTTACTGAGACAATGCCCCGACCATCTTCTTTTTAGGAAACAATTGAAAGCTTTCTTGTTTAGTCAACACTAGCTAAGCCAGCCTTTATTCTAGAATTAGGTAACTGTCTCAGAGGGCTTTAGAATCTCAATGCTACCACTTCTATACTTTCACGCCGGCTGTCTCAAGCGCGGAGATATTCCTACGGGAGTTTATTCATAGCGCTATACAAACCATCAAATAAATAAATAAATCCTCTCTGCCGCACAGGCTCCCTTGCCACATGGAGGCAGGGTGCCTGCACTGGCGCTAGGCAGCTTTTTTTGTTTCAGCGCCAGGGGAAATACAGGGGTGTGCCGTATTCTTGTGAATAAGGTGCATCCCTGTGTTTTGAAAATGTTGGAGCGCGGCGCTACAAAATTTGGCACAGCTCCCCGCTCTGACATTTATTGTAAATATGCCCCGTAATGTTGTGAGACTGTGCGCTAGGCCACTCACAGTTCTGGGCAGAATCAACAGAGGAATTACGTAACTTGCTAGGAGGTGATAAGGTGTGGTTATCAACGTTTATGACACTATTAATGTGCAGTGTGAGATCGTATGCTGAGGAATAAAGATGTGTTACAGAGCTCCGTGTGTGATGTATTCATTTGCATGCTCCCAGGCTGGGTAGTATTCTGCATCCAGCAAAAAATAGAGATAAATGCCCTGAAGAAACAAGACTGCTCTCCTTGAGAGTTTGCAATGGCATGGCATACTGAGTGCCACCTGTGCCCCAAGTTGAAGCATAGCAGTCCAAACTTGGCGTATGTGGAGTCTAGGCTCGGCTCCAACCGAGAAACGACAGTTAAAGAACTTGAAGGGCCTACAGAGGTGCACATTTTGAAAGCCATGTTGGACTGGGAATACTTCACACACGGATGGAATTTAATGGCAGTTGTGTGTAAACTCCACGGTTGTCTTGGACTTTTTTTTCTTGGACTGTTCTTTTCCAATACAGGTTCGAGTATTTAACTACGATGATGCTGCTCTAACCCCGACCTGACCGGTATTGCTGCGGTATTGCTGGCACCCTAGCTGACCAAAAGCTGGGAACCACTCACCTTGTCTGCCAACCGGGAAACACGCTCCACGCCGAGTTACCGCCGCCGCCGCGCCAGGAGACACCAGCGGCAGCAGAGCGGACTCGGTACCCCAGGGGGACCTGCACTCGCGCACGCTGTGCGCGTCATCATCTAGCGCCAGGAGGCGCCTGAAAAGACGGGTCCTCCCGACCAGTGCGTGATGCTGCTCTAACCCCGACCTGACCGGTATTGCTGCGGTATTGCTGCCACCCTAGCTGACCAAAAGCTGGGAACCACTCACCTTGTCTGCCAACCGGGAAACACGCTCCACGCCGAGTTACCGCCGCCGCCGCGCCAGGAGACACCAGCGGCAGCAGAGCGGACTCGGTACCCCAGGGGGACCTGCACTCGCGCACGCTGTGCGCGTCATCATCTAGCGCCAGGAGGCGCCTGAAAAGACGGGTCCTCCCGACCAGTGCGTGATGCTGCTCTAACCCCGACCTGACCGGTATTGCTGCGGTATTGCTGCCACCCTAGCTGACCAAAAGCTGGGAACCACTCACCTTGTCTGCCAACCGGGAAACACGCTCCACGCCGAGTTACCGCCGCGCCAGGAGACACCAGCGGCAGCAGAGCGGACTCGGTACCCCAGGGGGACCTGCACTCGCGCACGCTGTGCGCGTCATCATCTAGCGCCAGGAGGCGCCTGAAAAGACGGGTCCTCCCGCAACGCGGGACGCGAGCGGGACGCCCGGGGCGAAGCCCAGGCCAAGGGCGGGCCCGTTTTAGCCCGTTCTAGACTGGGATAGACTGGACTGGGCCACCCCTCTTTGCCCCCGAGCCCAAGTGAGACTGTGGTAAGGCGACATATATATTTTAGGGCTCCACATAAGCCTGTCTATTACTATTGTTGCATTTCAATCTAGCTGCTGTATTGTACCGTGCTTGATCGGTTAATATGTCGAGACAGAAAACCCCCGTCACTCCGGCCAATACCATGGACAACTATTTAGTCCAGGTGGTGGCCAAAATTAATAGCGATCGTAGGACTTCGTTGGGACTTATGGACACTCCACCATGTGCCCAAATTGAACCGCTAGGTGTATCCCAATCTGTCTGTGATGATACAAAAACTATTGACCTTATTGAGGAAACTAATGATTGTTCAATGTCAAATGTTTCTACGGCATCTATTGCTCCACAACCCGATTCTAT
This sequence comes from Lissotriton vulgaris, assembly GCF_964263255.1. Taxonomy (NCBI): domain Eukaryota; kingdom Metazoa; phylum Chordata; class Amphibia; order Caudata; family Salamandridae; genus Lissotriton; species Lissotriton vulgaris. The sequence goes on along the minus strand of NC_141687.1, from coordinate 1,325,940,390 downwards.
TACCGATTTATTAACTGTAGAAGAGTTAAACATTTCTGGTAATAGTGTAGAGTTAGACACTGAGAGCATCTCCCCACCTACTCCTGTCCCCGCACCAAGAGCTAAAAGAGGGACCACTAAGGTTCCGCCTAAAAGAGATGGATTGCGGTCCAGTAAGAACAAACCAGCAACCCCACCTAGAAGAACACATAGAAGGGCTGTAGAAGAAATAAGGGAGGAAGGGAATGACAGCACAGCCTGGGAGGATATGATATCAAAGAAGCTTATGGGTATGCTGGAGTCTAAGATATCTGGGTTAATAAAACCTCTTATATCCAAAATAGACCACCTTACTAATAAAGTCAACAAATTAGAGACCCTCCTGAAAAAAACAAACGATGGTGTGGGGGAAATTCCAAATCTAATAATAAATAAACTTGAGGAAAAACAAGACACAGAAAACATGCCAGGGGGAAATACGAATGAAGGAGCAGAAGACATACTTGCCCCAATCCAGTTAATTAGGTCCAGACCTGGTGATAACCCCAACAACCCCTCAACCACAGAACCTGTGCAAATTCTAGGCAACACCACAACCGTCGATTTCAACACAGAATCCAGTCCTGTCGAATTAATTGTAGAGGCCTCACCACTGATTCTAGTGCTTGCTAATGCTCCACCATTGAAATGAGGGCAGATTGAGTCTCCGGATTCTCTACGAAACAAGGCACTACAGTGGCTGAGTATTAATATGCATATATCTCCCTGGGGCAAAGAAAAGCTATCAGATGATCTGTTAACAGCGAGACGGGTAAAGTGGATAGGGACTAAAACAAAAAAATTCCATGGGGATTGTGTGGTTTTAAACTTCAAGGGCCCTGAAGTATTACCAGATGTCTTGCGAAATATCTTTCCTCCTCAGCACAGAACAGCGGAAATTATACCACTAACGCTGGATTTCTTTTACAGCAGAAGAGGACTTGTAGCAAAACCAAGTATACTGAGAACCAAGTGGACAGTTGTGGGAAACAGAAGGGCTAGGAATGGCCCCACATGTGAGTGGGGGCTAAACTTGGAAAATCATTATTCTGCCTTATCCGACCTAAATGAATGTGACTGACTCGTAAGCTGTGTCTCTGCACCCCCTAAAAGGCAGTTGCTCCCTAAGAATGGAAGGACAGGAAACTTAAATGAGTACTTAGCAGGAAAGCAGACAATAGGTCTTAGGGAATCCCAAACCCCTGCTCCTGAAGAGTTAAATACAGACATAGAGGGTCCAAATAGAGCAACAGAGGTAATCGAGAGGATCTCAATATTGAGGGATGGAGTAATATTAAATGCAGAAACCGAAGAAGTTGCAAATGCACCTGAAATGGGCCAGATACAACATCAACAAGAAACGCTACTAATGTCCCTTGTCTCTTGGAATATAGCCGGCATAGTAAACAAGATAAATACTCCGGAATGGGTTGATTTCATTGACCAATACGATATCATTATGCTGCAAGAAACTTGGTCACTGACCCCAACCTACCGGCAGGGGTATTTGAATTTCCATATGCCTGCAATTAGAAATCGAGTGGGTTGTCCCTCTGGGGGCCTGCTAATTTGGATACGTCAGACATTGAATTGCACAATTAAGCAAAGGTCCATACCTTCCAATGACATCTTAGCCCTTGATGTCAGCTGGGATAACGGCCAACAACTTGCCCTGTTTAATGTCTATGCCAGGGGAGTTGGTGGGGGTAAATCGTCAGAGGTCATAACAACCTTAGAGCATCGCATCGAAATGTTATCACTAACACCTCACGTAATAGTAGGCGGGGATTTCAATACCACCTTTGAACCCTTGGGTGAAGAGGATAGGATCCTGGCCGAAGAGGAGGATGCTAAATGGGGAATACCTCACTTGGAGGTACCTGCTATCAGGAAATGGAGTACAGTGGCAATTCAGCTAAAGAGTCTCTGTCTTTCAAGAGGGTTAAGAGCAGTAAATGGACGGTCACCCTCTGATCTAACAGGGAAAAATACATTTGACAATGGCCGAGCAGTTAGCAGAATTGACTACTTATTATTGGATGTAAGGGCTTGGAGCAAACTGGTAGATATGGTAGTGAAATACAAACTAGAAAGTGACCATAACCCCCTATGCCTAACCCTTCACTCCTATCAAGAAGCCATGGAGCACTCCAGTAAAAATGAAATGGTGACACAAGATGTTGTGTGCTCAAATAATCATCGCCACCTGAAGTGGAGTATGTTACTAGAAGATGTATCTAAACTGGAGGTCCTCAAACAACTAGTAGCGGATGAAGTCATCAAGATCAAGTCCCACTGTGGGAAGTTTGACTTCAAACACTACATGATGGAGGCCCATGAGAACCTATTCTGTAAAATCAAAAGTTTCTTTATCAAAACTGTAGTACCCAATAAAAAGAAAAAGGATCAAAAGAGTCAAGGATGGTACGACAAGAGTTGTAGGATAGCACGACATAATCTAAGTACGGAATTGAGAACTGGAAATGCAATAACAGTTAGGTTGGCAAGAAATCATTATAGACAGACCCAAAAACAGGCCAAGAAATGCTGGGATGAGGATTGCTGGCATGAACTAAAGGAGGCCTGTGCTGCCAAGGATTCTAAACGTTTCTGGGCCTCAGTAAAATGGGAGAAGGGAGGGATTGCTGCACAGCCCCTGAACCATGTCGCGAAAAACAATTGGGTAGAGTTTTTCCAACCACAGTATGCCCGAAATCCAGCCTTCACCCATGACCATCCCCCCCCCACATGTTTATTTCAAAAATCCAATATTTGTTGAAAAGGATGTAAGCAATGTATTGGACTGTGTAGCGGGGGGCAAAGCGCCGGGCATGGATGGAATTCCGGCTGACATATTCCTATCGGACCGGAATTCCTGGTGTAGTTATTTCACAATGTTGGCCAATGCCGTGGCAATGGGAGGGGAAGTACCTGCCTCATGGAAGGGAGCTGAAATTATCCCTATATTTAAAAAAGGTGATAAAACTCTGGCTAAAAATTATAGACCCATTAGTCTGATTGACACAGCTCAAAAACTGATGGGCCGCCTAGTCCAAAATAAACTGCAACAATGGATCGATGAAAAGAACATACTGTCATCATACCAGGCAGGGTTTCGCCCCTTAACCAGTAGCGTAGACCAAGTTTTACACTTCCTAACTATCTATTGGAGAAACGTTACACTAAAGAAGGGGACATTGTATGCAGTTTTTGTGGACCTAAAAGCAGCCTTCGACCTGGTCCCCAGAGAAAAACTGTGGCAGACCCTGGCGGATGCAGGCCTAAGCCAGGAACTCCTTACTCTCCTTGTTCGTCTCCACGAAAATAATTTTGCCAAAATCAGGTGGGGCAAGCAAGGAGAAGTAACAGATCCCTTTCCAGTAGAGCGTGGGGTGAGACAAGGGTGCGTCCTAGCGCCGACACTATTTTCAATTTATATAAACGGCATTGTCGAATACCTACAGAAAACCCCTAGCGACGCCCCAATTATAGCAGGTTCCCACGTCCCCGTCTTGATGTTCGCGGACGACACGCTCTTACTTTCACGCACCCCCAGCGGTCTCCAAAAAGTGGTTGATGCCTTTGGTGAATTTTGTGATGGCAGGGGCCTTGAATTGAATACTACCAAAACCAAATTCATGTGCCTTAACCAGCAGTCCACCTTTAAGGGTGTAATAAAATACAAAGGCACTCCCTTAGAAAGGGTGTATTCTTTTTCCTACTTAGGCATCATCCTACAGGAAAATATGAATTGGAAATCGCACATTAATACAACAGTACTGAAGTTTAGACAGCTAACAGGCGCAATTGCTTTAAAACATCGAGCCTCGCTAACTAAGCCGGTAAATTGTGCACTCGAAATTTACAACATGAAAGTATTGGGGGCCTGTTTATACGGATCTGAACTGTGGGGGTTTTCAAACCTGGGTGAACTGGGACGTGCAGAAAATAGATTTTTGCGAGGACTTGTAATGGTTCCACAAAGCACACCCATAACTCCATTAAAATTGGATCTTGGTAGGAAAAGTATAGAGGACATAGCTAGGCTACGGCCTCTTTTATACTGGAGACGTCTTATGGTGACTCCTGAACTAAGCCACTATGCCGCAGCCTTGATGGATGTTGTTAAGTTCGATTGTTTTCATTGTATCCCATGGCTAAAGGAACTCCGTGGACTACTTGTAAAGCTGAAATTGGAACATCTATGGGATACTAAAGACGTGGCTAGTTTCCCCTCGAAAGTAAAGTTGAAAGAACGATATTGGGAAATGGTGTATTTTAAAATGTTTTGTAATGGTTCCAGATCAAAACTAACAACTCGCTTTCTGGATATAAAAATGTACCCCTCATGCGAACTATTTTGGGACGTCATCGAACGACCGTATGATAGAAAATAATATTTCCAATTTCGCATAGGTACATTACCAGTGAATGCTTTTAAGAAACACTGGTCCCCAGCTTGGGATGAACATTGTCACCATTGCAAAGAACAAACCGAGCATATTTCCCATTTGTTGTTCTGTTGTCCACTGTATTCTAGCCCAAGACGCAAATGGTTAAAGCCAGTGTGCCTAAATATGGGCACTCGTAGCCAATCGGTAGCCCTCAGGATACTTGAATCCGATTGTTCCACTGTGTTTGTGGTTGGTGTAGCAAAATTTCTGGCTTGGGCATGGACAATCCGTACTCGTTCGCTAATGTCTATCACATCATAATGAATTATGTCTATTACTATTCCCCTATTTCGTCATATGAATTACTATATTTTGTAGAATATTATTTTATATGAATTGTGGAAATGTCTTGTATTTTAATATGTATTTTATTCGACTATTTATGTTTAATATGTATTTTTAGAAAGTATTTTATCTGTAGTATTTATTGTATTAGGGTTAGGTGAATGCTTTTATGACAAAAGTCGAATAAAGCTTTGAAACTTGAACTTGGAAAGCCCACTAGAATCCATTGGTAAGCTATCATCCATTCAAAGCAAATGCTAAAGGCAGTGATAACAAGGTATGAAAGAACAAACATACTTACCAGCACAAATAAGGGAAGTGCCACACAACCTTGAACCAGGTGTGACGACCCAGGCCCGGGTGAGACCCCGATCCATGCACCGCAGCAAGTGGCATCCAGGGAAACAAAAGCCATCGGAATAGTGATATTTTTCAATGGCTGCAGAAGGCAGCGCAAAGCACTTTGCAGCTGCGTTCCTAAAACCACCACCACCAACATTCAACACTGCCAAGAAGCCGAATATTGGCGCCAGGTGGACTGCATGGGTTAAGACTTTTGATGACTTCATAGATGCCCTAGAAGAAGTAGATGATAAGAAAATCATTATATTTTTAAGAACCTTGTCTGTGACGGAGTGAAAGAAGTGAAAAAGAAAATGTCACACCCTGATGCAATATCGCACCATCAAATAGAGGAAGTGTTGGTAGCCAAGTTCAATCCGATGCCGAATTCCGATTTTGAAAGGTATATTTTCAATCAAGTGAAACAGCAAGCTGGTGAAACAAAGGATGAGTTTGTTGAGAGACTTTATGTGCTTATCAAACACTGCACGTTTAGTGAATTTAATGATGACCAGGCCATACACCTCAGAGTAATTGATGGCTGGAATTCAGACACTCTCAAAAGACACATGTTGAGAGAGACACTCAGTTTAGAGAACGTGCTCACGGCCATGAGGGCAGAGGAACATGCAGATGTCCAGGCCATTGATATGGAAGCTTGAATAGTGCAAGGTGAATCAGCGTTGAGAATGAAAAGCAGGCGCAAAGTCAATGCATGCAAGTCTATGTCTACAAAGAAGAAATAATTGTGTTCCGGATGTGGGTTTTCATTTACTATGAAGGTAAATGTCCAGCCATAGGACATACATGCAAAGGCTGCAGGAAAGAAAACCACTTTGTAACAGTCTGCAAAGCGAAAAAGAAACCAAATGCGTCACAGCCTGAAGAGAAAATGGGTGCCATGTTCCAGAAGCATGATCACCACCCCACAATGCCAGAAAGCAACATCAGTTAGGACAAGTAGCAACCAGACAAAGTTGATCATTGTCAAGCTCATCCTACAAAGGTTCTTCAACATCATTATGAAGTACTAGAGAAGAAGATGGATGTGCGATGATGATATCGACCAAGAACGACAGACACATGTAGGTTGTTTGTAAAGAACAAAAGACATAAGCAAAACACCAAACGAAACAACTGAATTCATTTGGAAACTGCCTCAAGATTACAATAAAATTTAACAGTCACTTCATAACCTGTTTAGAGGAAAGAACAACAGTGGAAGATTCCCAAAGGAACAGCACCTAGTCAAAGATTCTCCCAAAAATATTTTTCTTTTGGGCCCACCCTCTAGTACATGGGGCAGTCTGTGTGCACACTTCAAAACACCCACCGTTACAGTGTAGGTTCAAAACATGAACTGTGAAAGGATTTGAAAAAGGCCAAGGTGCACCACTTCAACGTTTTTAGAAACTGTTAACTCTGATAAGGTCAACAGAAATGATCACATCAGCTATTTCTTGTATTCTTGAAAGTTCTTTATTCAGTTCAGTTGAAAAGAAAAGCTATACACAGGATCTACAGCCGACGCGTTTCGTCCTCAAGGGACTTCTTCAGGGCAAAATAGTCACTAAAGATGATGTTCTTGGATTTTCTCCCGTTGTTATGGGATGCGTCAGTGTATCCGTAAAATTATATTTGGAATGTATGTACTGTGTACTAAGTCTTATTTTGGTGTCATGTAATTTTGAGTATTCATTATAAATGTTTGTACACCTGTATTAATTGTGCACACAATGGTATGTTTTTGACTTGACTGTTTTGACAGGTTTTTCCTTTGAAGACATGTTTGTATGAATTCTTGAAGCTTGATTATAAATGAAAATAAATGTTTTGTTAAACAAATTGTTGGGTCACGCAGCATACATGGGCTGTGTGGGTCCGTATTTTCCTTCAAACTATCCTGGCTAGCCACTTTGTTCTGTTTTAATTGCAGTTATGGCATACTGCTATTTGGGGCAACTCAAAAGGAGCATGACAAGGCTCTTGCACAAGTGTGCCAGTTACTTGCTGATGCAGGTCGCTCTTTGATTGCAGGAAAGTGTGAGTTTCACAAGACCAAACTCAAATTCTTTGTGCACATATTCTCTAATGGGAATGACTCCTGACCCACTTAAAGTGGCACTGTCAGCTATTTGTCCCTCTCAAGATGTCACCATGCTGAAATCCTTCTTAGGCATGTCCAGTTATTGCTCAAGGTACATTCCCGACTTTGCTACTGTGACTATCCAATTAGGAGACTTGACAAAACGAAATGTCCCTTTCCAGTGGTCTACTGAATGTGATCAAAACTTCAAAAGAATAAGACATGCGATTGAAAATGTAAACAAGATGGCCTATTTTGATCTTAAATTGCATACTAAGAGCACCGAAAATGGGAGTCCGGTGAGGCTGGGGGCGATCCTTGCTCAACATAATGGCCATCTGAATGCTCAGAGACACACTGTGGGCTATGTTAGTCAGAGCCTGTCTGACACAGAACATGCCTGTTCTCAGCCGGAGAAGGAGAGTCTGGTTGTAGTGTGGACCTGGGAAAATGTTCATGTGTTTCTATATGAGAAATATTTCACTATCATTACAGACAACAAAGCACTGCTCACTATTTTTGGAAACCCAAAAGCCAAGATGCCCCCTCGGATTGAGAGGTGGGGGTTACGCCTACAAGAGTATGACTATGCAATTGTACACAAGCTGGGTAAAGAGCAGAACCCTGCTGATTACTTTTCACAAGTACTGCTACATCGTCACAGTTGGACATCCAAAACGGCTGAGGAGTCCATTAACCTCATTGTGAGGTCCATCATGCCAGCAGCCATATCCATTGAACAGAATATTGCTGCTACGAATGCAGACATGAACATTCTTATCCTCAAAGACATAATTTCAATTCAATCGTGGAATTAGAATGCTCAACCTTTTGCTGATGATGTTGAATTTCAAAAAGACAAAAACGTACAGGATGAACGGTCGGATATCAGCGAAGGTGTTGCATTGAGAGGTTTGAGAACCATCATACCTGAGAACCTAAGGGCCTTATTATGAGTTTGGCAGGTCAGGAGTGGGACTGCCCCACTACCAAACCGATGTAGGAACCGCCCGCCAGATCTGGAGTTTTCTCCTGGTCTGGCAGGAAGTTCTTTGGCATTCCTTGGGCGGTGCCTATGAAATAGGCACCACAATGGGAACTTCAAAGGCAGTACCCGCACGGCATACAGTCCATGCCGTGCATGCACTGGTGTGCATGCACACGGACGGCACATCTTGTGCCCCTTGTGTACATCCACATAGTGTGAGGGACTGGGGGCCCTGTAGAGCCCCCTTTGTTTCCTCACGCCACACCTTCATGGCAGTCACAATGCCATGAAAAATGTGGTGGTGAGGAAACTTGTAATATGCTTGGTGGGGCTGCAGAAGCCTCGCCAAGCTTATTGTGGCATCAGAGCTGCCACGCAGCTTCCAGGAATCAGCGCTTTCCTGGCGGTTGTGGCAATTGCTGTAGTCCCAGGGCGGCCGACTGCCCTAGTCATAATAGGGGGTTGGGAGACCACCACCATGAATCTGGCAGTCAGTGAACTGCCAGACTCATAATGAGACCCTTAGACAACAATCATTGAACTAGCCCATTAAGGATATCATGACATTGTAGTCACCAAAAGAGGCCTGAGAGACCGAGTGTGGTTCCTGCGCCTAAGTGAGCCAGTGGAGCGAGAATCAAAATAGTGGCATCTTTACGACTGCCTTCCCCCCAATGAGATGCAGAATCAATTGACAATGTCTGACCTTCCTGCACATGCTTGGGAAGGAGTTGCAGTTGATTTCTTTGGGCCCTTAGGTAACAGACATCATAATGTAAATGTATTTGAGCTTATATAGCGTACAGCTACCCACAAAGGGTTTCCCGGCGCTTGCTTAGGGAACCCGTCCTGGTATTCCCCTGTGAGATAACCCCGACAGGGTATCCACAAGGTGAAATCCAGGCATCCCGCCGCGAGGGGCCATTGTGGAGATTAAGCAAGCTATTGCCCAGAGTCGCAGAGTGTGAACCCGTGAGTTGAGAAGGCACTGGAGCGAGAATTATCGAGTCCGTGGAATTTTGAGCCCAAGACCCGCCGAGGCGGGGAATTGAACCCTGGTCCAGGGCCGATCTCAGCTTCCGGGTCTGCCGCCTCTAACCCCTGAGCCACACTTCTCCATGGTAGTCACTGATGAGTATTCAGACTTTCCTTTAGTAGAGAAGTTATCATCCAAAACCCATGACAAAGTCATAGAGTGGCTAGATGGCATTTTAGCAGCGTGGGGTATCCCCACCATTCTCAAATCTGACAATGGTCTGTCGTTCAAGGAGTTTCTAGTCAGAATAAATTTTTAAGCATCATAAGAGTACACCTCTCTGGCCCCAAGCCAATGGTGCGGTTGAACGATTCATTGGTACCCTCAAAAGGTTAATTCAATGAGCATTGATGGAGCAATTTGAGTTAAACGAGGCCATGTGTCAAATCCTTGCTATTTGGAATAGCCATTGGAACCAAACTGCCACAGTGGAAGGTAGACCGATCCTTAAGGTTTGTTCCACAGACACTTGTCAAAGGTACAAGATGAAAACATAAGCAGATTAGTGTCAACAAGCTCAGGAAACAATCTTCAATGTGGGTGACTGGGTCCTGGTCAGGCAGAAATGATAGCAGAAAACAGACACTCCGTTTTCTATCAATCCTTTTAGGGTTGTGATGTGTAAAGAAAATATGGTAATGGCACATCGACCTGGAAAGCCCAACACACGGGACGCGCCCCACTTTAAACACATACCTTGACGTTGTCAGTTCCTGCAATCATGAATGAGGCGAACCCACCTAACAGTACAGATCAAGCACCAGAACCTGTGCCATCAGTGCACAATAAGAGCGTTATCTCAACCATCTCATATCACTCGATCGGACTGACTCGTGCGAGCGCCTTGACAAATCATTGAGGAAATGTAATGTGACTGTTTGCGCTTTTTGTTTAACACAGTGGGAGATGTAGTGCCATGAGACTGTGCACTAGGACCCTTGATGTTCTGGGTGGACTCAACAGAGGAATTACGTAACTTGCTGGGGAGTTGTTGAGAAGTGGTTATTAGCTGTTATGACTTAATGAGTAAGCAGTGTGTTATGCTCCCGGACTGTGGAGGATGCTACAAATGATATCTTTAAGTCAGGGTTGTAAATATACATGATGAAGCAGGTGAAGTGGCAGCTAGCCCAGAGTCCTCATGATCCCACATAATTGTTACTATTGCTGTGGTGTACTTCCCAAACAGCAGTCAGTTGGCTCATTTCCATTTCTTGCACCAACCTCAATGGCACCCTTTGCTATAGCATTGTTTTTAGCATCAGTTTTTGTCTACATGGCATGTTGTGTCACAGCTACGGGCACAATGTACAAAGGACTATTTGCAAACAAGGATATGGAATGGAACATGAGTGGTCTATGAATTGTCCTTCATTTAGCTAAGCTGCTGGTATACATCAGTCACATTGCAAAATGTACATTTGGAGAGGGTTTTCAAAATTACCTGCCCTGCGAGTCAACTCACACAGTGCCATCTTGTGTGACACGATTTGGTTCCTTTCACACGGTCGCTCAGTGAGGAGCCGAAATCACACTATGACAAGGAAAACGAGCTGAAAACCACTGTAAATGAGCTGAAAAACACTGCAGTGAGGGGGCTCATTTACAAGCCCTGTGCGCAGCCATAACATTACTTTTAATGAGGCTCCGGCAGCATGCCTGCAGAACCCTATCAACGAGGCCGCGTAAAGCCACCCTGCATGGCTTTTCATGGCTTCGTATATATGGTGTGAGGCAATGCAGCGCACATCGCTGCATTGCCTCACACTGCGATAGGAAGGAGTGCCATGGGCATTAAAGTGGGTATTCCCGTGTAACACCCATGGCATTTGACACATTCCCAGATTTACAATATGCTGTAAACCTGGGAAAGCGTCAAAAGCCTATGCCTCCCCCAGAGTGGCGTAATGGTTGTTTTGTGAAGGGAGGTGCCCTTCCTGCGTAAGAACAACCTGATTTCAATGCAGTAACCCTTATATCATGGTGCAAGGGTGCCTGTGTTGGCATTAGGTAGCCATTTGTGCGCCAGCACTATGTAAGAGGACTGTATCTCATAGATACGCAGCATTCCAGCCCTTTTCTTTAATACAGGGCAGCGCATCAAATTGATATGCAGAGCTGCCCTGCATCATATTGTTATAAATAAGCCCCTGGATTTCCAGCTCGTTTTCAGAGTAAGTAAGCATCTGATGTCCATTAAGAGGTGAGAAATCTCCCACAACATCAACATCAGATTCAACAACACTTTGTTTTTGTTTTTTGGGTGGGCACTTGCTGAGGAGCAGAGTGCAATACACATGAAGATATCCCAATCTGTTTAAACAAAGCACATTGGTTATTCTTATAACCTGTGAGAGTCACCCAAGCAATAAGGACAAACCAAAATGTTTTTTTTGCTAGACCCTCACCCACTCTAGTGCTGGCATGCTTCATCATCAGGTCTCATCCTGGTCCCTAAAAACTAGGATAGGCTCGACCATAATCAAAGGAACACTTTTGAAATGAATTGCAAGTGGGGTGTTCTCAGGTAAAAAATACCTAGAACAACCAAGGAAACTTTTTTATTGGTGGTTGTTCAGGTATGGTTAAAAATAACAATACAGAGGAGTAAATTAAGGGATGTAATGGTCCAGTTACCATAACAAATTTGCCAACATGTTTCAGCCACATAAATAAAGCCTTAAAGGTACAACGCTTTAATCAGGACAAAATGTGCCCGGGCAATTTTTTTTATATAGTTGCTAACCGTCCAACTTCCCTAATTGGGAGGGGGGACAAACACACATGCACACAAAAAAGGCTTATTATCTAACTTGATACAGGAATGTTCAAACGTGAGTCCCTGTAATAGAATATCTTACAGCAGAATGGGAGGAGGAGGGGGTCACAGCCCTGTACTCACACAGTCTTCAAGGGTGCTGTGTCACTTGATATCTATGTTGGCCCTCTTTCCTGCGGACTACGACATCAAACCATTTTGGTTTGTCCTTATTGCATAGGGTGACACTCACTGGTTATCAAAATAACCAAAGTGCTTTGCTTAAATAGGGTGGGATATTTTCAGGTGTACTATGATTGTGAACAGGGAGAATGCTATCCCATTCAGAAAATTGTCTCTCCCCCCTTCCCAAGGATTTTGTGGCTAAGGAGGGGCAGAGTGCCTCTTAGGTAGCTTTTGGCTCACCTCCGAAAGCAAGAGGTTCTTAAAAACAATTTTTGCATACAAAATTATAGAAGACTACAGTTTCAGGACTGCATGTTCAAAGATAATACATATTGGGCAAATCAGTGTGTACAGCATTACTATTAAGTTTATTGTAGCGGGAATTCCGTTCTCCTACAGAACTGTGCATAGAGACCTGGAACCTCAGTGAATTAGGATGGCCCAAAACTCACCTCAGTACCCAAAATCCCCTTACCGAGCTAGCTACAGTGTCTCATTGGTCATAACAAACTCCCAATGTTTAGACAAACCAGAACATGAACTTAGATTACCTCAGGTATCGTGGAACACATGAACACTCTTTCGCTATATAATCATTTCAAACCAGAACGTGGAGTAAATGAGGACACGTGGATATTTGAAATATTTATTTACTAATGCAGGGCTCTCAAACGCAGTATCTAATATAATATAAGCAAACATATTATAAGCAACAAAGTTATCAGCATAGTTATCAGTCCATAAAAGGCGAATGGTGACAGCATACTAAGATGCTGTAATGAATAGGAATTAACAACACTTAATTCTCACCCTCCCTATTTAGCATAGTATTTTATATCTATGAAGGTCTCATTTGGGTTTTAGCAGGGCGGGCCCATACCTCAAAATCTCAGTGGCAGAGGATCACATCATCTTCCACCAGCTCTCTGCATGCGAAGCACCATCAAGTGTGTTACATGTGTGTTCAGCTCAACAATATAAAACCCGCCTAGAGTCAGATTTTGGCAGCAGCATGTGTGTTATGTCTATGGAGGTGCGAAGATCAGACCTCACAACAACACTGTGTCGAGTTATCCTTGGAGCCTTCAGCACTCACTGTGCAGACAGTGTACCGAGCAAAGCTGATATCAGAGCAATAACATATTATTTCTCAAGTAAATCACGAAGCTCTTCTGGGTTGAAAGCTAAAACAATTATGTGTCGTGTGCAAAATGAAGCAAAAAGGAAAAATGGTGTTTAAACATTTAATAAGCTCATGCTAACTTAGCACAGTATATAGAAAAGAATTAGCTATATGACACTCCCCCAATGATCCGAGCACGGACAAAAATCAAGGCTAGGTAAGACCAGAACAGGGGTGCAACATGAAAGCAGAGTTCAATAATAATGAGCTAAGCTAATTTTCAAAAGCATACATGATGGCATACAGTGGGCAAGTTAAATGGCCCAAACTTTTCAATACAAGGCCCCTTCAGTTTAAGTCAATAGGCCTGGGGCGTATAAAAAGAATTGCTTGTAAGAAAAAGGCACCTTCCAAAAATACAAACAGGTACGTGCCCAAATAATAAAAGTCTCCAAGGCATCTCAGGATAGGACTGAATATGCAAAATATGCAGCAACAGCCTCAACCTGAAATCACTGTCATCATCCGAAAACAGTTCAGCCATCCAATTATGTAGCGGAAAAGAACATACGTGCTCCTCCAGCACTGGATCCTCTAGCATCATCAGAGGACAACTCGGAGGGTTTTCAAGAAAGCTGTGTGCCAAGAACTCATGCGCCGCTGCGAGTATGTCCCATTAGTCCATGCATCGCTGCCAAGGCCATAATCCTTTCGCCAGAACAAACCAACTCGTGAGCAACTACGGGGCTCACCAGATGATTAAAATCGACGTCAGGAGACACCGTCAAGCAGAGACACAAATCAAGGGCCCATTCGAAATCGCAGCTCAGGCAATGAAACACACGCTGGACACATGTGAAATATGAAAATCGAAACGATAATCCAAATGCCATGCTTAAAGTCGCAAGCGGCAGGGTGCCATAGTAATCAAGCATCCGGTTGCGAAACAGCAGTAGGAGGGTCTCTGCGGCTTCTAACGCAGGATGGGCATCCATGTTTAATAAAACAAAATATCACCAAAACGCCTGCCGCCAATGCCACCAAAACAGGGAAGCCACCGAACAGACTTGAAAATATAGAATGAAAGAAGGCAGGGATGACTCCAAATATTTTCTCGAATGAAGTCACAAGACCACTGCTAACTAATTTAAAAAAGTGAGCCAGGCCAGAAGTGGAGGAGGCATTAAAGATTTGATGAACCAGCTCGCTAAAATGTAACAGCAAATCATTATTTAAAAGCGCCTGCACCTCTGTGCGCGTGTTAGCTATGTGAAGGACGAATGTTTCTCGGGCCGAACTCAGGGCCACCTCTTTTTGAGACAAAAGGGCTCTTATTCTACTCATACCATTGAACTCTGCTTTCAAGGTTGGGATGCGTGGCCAGATGGAAACATCTGAATTTCCATGCGTAGGGGGATACAGAACGTTTTTGCAACAGACAAATCTGATACAGTTACCACATAAGCGATACCTTTAATTAAACCACAACACTCTATGTTATTCATCAGTAAATAACTACCATTCACCAGTAATGTGAATGTGGGAATGATTGCGGGAACCGGAGTTCCTTTCAAAACACAGGCTAAATTAGGCTGGTCCTGATTACAGGAACCATGTAACTGGATGTGCCTGCATATCAATGAATGGTCAGGAGACTCTGTGCATTCTTCACCATTAAGATACACCTCTTTCTCGTCTTTAAGGCACCTATATGTGAACGGAAGAGACCATGCCTCGTGGAGGAATGAGCTTCCTAATGGTTCATATCTCCCTATCGCTATATATCGCATACAATTAGTAAACTTGTATAAGGCAAATGGTAATGTGATTAATCAGTGGATAAGACACGTTGCAGCAGTGGCTTCAGCTAAAGATTTCAACCTCTCAATATGTAACATGGTAAAGGTTGCTTCACGCATTGAAAGCATGCGCTGTTTGTCAGTCAAATTAAATGGGGCAAAGAGGGAGTACACGTTCATGTAATTCCAGGGCACTCTACCTGCCTTAAGTGTCTGCAGGGTCCACGCAAATTGCATTACAGAACGCAATTGATTTTGACCATGGTATAACACAGACACTTCATCATTTACAATATCAACCACAGAAGAAACAATGGTATTCAATGTGTATATGCGGGAAGAAAGCATGTTAATATGTTATCGACAACTGCAAGCACCTTTTCCAAATTAGCTTGATCAATAGCCCTCAGGCACTTAGCAGCCTCAATTTGCGAACGTTTCCAGATTTCATTGTAAACAGCATAAATCCACCGTTTAGATCTACCACTAGCCGGGCCCTTTATGAAATCATTTAAATCGACAATGTCAGTTAACTGGGATAGATGTAGTTTAACTGCAGTTAATGTAGAATGTTGTATCCAATTCTGACATAATTTGCCTACGGAGTAATGGTGACAATATGATCAGTATCAAAACGGGGATCAGGCCTGACTTGTGTAAAACCTTCAGTTAAACCCAGAAAGCGACGTTGGCAAGAATCAGAGATTCTGTGCCACATCAGCCAACCCTTCGGATCCAAACTGGATACATTAAAGGATGAATTATGCAATAATGTTTGCAATTCTCGAATGGAAAACTTTGTGAAATTATTCCAACCGGAATATTCTTCCAAATCAGGAATAGTAGGGGTATTCAACTTTTTTGAAGTAGCCAATCCAAAGCATGTTGTCTGGGAAATAGTAGAATTTAAAAACAACATATGATTTGGGATGAGACATGCATGGTGCAAAGCCTCAGTGCCTTGTACCTGCCAACTTTTAGAACCCCAAACCGATTTAAGGTCAATGGTTTCCTTCCATAGCTCGTAGCCCTCTACAGCTAATTTTTCTAGAAAGGACTTTGAATACAACAATTTAGTATCAGTAAGTATCAGTAAGTCTAACTTTGGACATGGACTTTTGTGTCATCTTAAAATAAAAGGACTCAGGACTTGATTGATTAAAGTCGGTAAATAAGTGTACTTTTTCAAAAATGTACTGGAGCTGCCTTGTAATGGTGCCAGGAAATGTTTGATTAAAGTCGGTAAAATAAGTGTACTTTTTCAAAAATGTACTGGAGCTGCCTTGTAATGGTGCCAGGAAATGTTCCCACTGTGTGTAATTTACAGTACCCCTTCTGGAACTCGTCTTATGCAGAAAATGGTTACCAAAATGTTGAAAGCAAAATAAATCACCATAATTAGCAGATTCTAAATACAAATCTTAAGCATCAAAGGCAGCATAATATTTCAAATCAGAGAATAATGATTCTACGGCCTGTACATCCCAATCATCAGAACGTATGTTTTGCTTCACCACATCCTCCATGTTCACTCTGAGCACATTAGGGACATTAACTACTTCAGTAGGGCCATGGATTTGAAATTTAACTACATCCCACACTATCCCATCAAGAACCGGCCAAGCAGTGATGTTAACAAAATTCAAGTCTGTTTTCAGTCTGTGTACTGAATGTGATGAGGAAAAGGGGGCCAAAGTTCCATTAAGATGTCGAATGCATGTTCTCTCCTCGACATAGTGTCCATCGATGATACGGAAAAAATAAAACACAAAACCAAATGACATAAAAAGGTAAACTGAAAAAAGCAACAGCCAAATATATGTCCAAGGGGGAATCAAAAAATGTTTTTTAAATAAAGAGGCATAAATTGCACAACGTGACGGGTTTTTCGAAGTCACTGAAACAGAGTCAAAGGAGAATCTGGATACTGTGGCCAAACTTGTTTGTAAATCAGGCATCGACAAATCAGCAGGATAGGCATAGTCTAGGTCATCAATGTTATTAACGGGATAAGTATTCAATAAAAGATTGGAAACAGCAGGCCACTCCTAGCTCAGCATTAGAAGTAGTGGACAAAACAGAATTTCTCACAATCGAAGGACAGGAGACTGCTGGTCTCATACTATGAAGAATCGGCCACCCTGTGTATCTTGACATTGTCAATAGAGATAAACCTGTTTTCCTTACGACCTGGAAGTGGTGGTAAAATGACTGTTCTTGTGCCCTTCACTCCAAGAACGGGAACCGGTGCTCGATAGGAAGGACCAAATTCTTTCTTGCTATCGATCTTCTCTCGAACCAGTTCTCCAACTTTGGGTAGCCAGCCAACTACCGGGATCTGCAACGCATCATCCGATGTGAAGGGCAAATGTTCCTTTGCAAGACTGTCTCTGGTCTTTTGTAGATCCTGTAAAACATTGCAATGTTCATCTACGTCAAAGGCCGTGGCTTGGGCCACGCTGTCTAGACCGTCGAGGTCAGGGACATACATCTTGATACCAAAGAGAATTTCATACGGGGTCCGCCCACCCAGAGACCTTCTAGGGAGATTATTTAGAGCACACTGCACGTCATTGAGATGGGCCAACCAGTTTCTGCCAGTGCCTATAAACCGTGCTGTTAAAGATTGCTTTAAGTCACGGTTCATTCGCTCCACTACACTATTACCCTCAGGTCTGTATGGAGACGAAAACTTGACTTGGACCCCCTACGAAATCATAACATCCTTATACGCCTTAGAGGCGAAAGCCGGACCCTGATCCGAATGGAAGGCACCACAGGCAAAAATCCCTACAAAGACACGCAAATCTCTTATGACAGTCCGTGAATCAGCGCTGCGATGGGGCCATACCCACACAAAGCGTGTGCATGAATCAACTGCTACTAAGATGTACATATACGCAGTATCAGAAGAAAAAGGACCGCAGTGATCTAAATAAACGCAACCCAGTGGTTTATTAGATATGTACAACTGTGTCTGTGGCGGACGCGCAGCAGTCGAAGGCTTAATCTGCTGGCAAATGCCACATTGAAGGACATAATCGCGTGTCTGTTTGTACATACCCCGCCACCAGAATCGTTCTTGTAGCTGAGTTACAGTGGCCGAGAGGCCCGCATGCGCAGACCCCACACCTTCATGCGCCGCTGTAATCAAAGTAGCCCTGCGATCTGAGTTGGGAATCAACCGTTCCCCAACACCAGGAATTTTCACATAAGGAACCTTATCAGGACGTAAGTGGTATGTGTACTTCGAAGGGAACCCCGCAGGATATTTACCTCCCTTCTCAGTGGCAGCTACAGCCACCAAGATGTCATCATCTATTTTAATTTTGGACCGTGTAACTGCTGCAACTAAATATTTTTATACTGCAGATTTCGCCGCTTCATCAGCAAGCGAGTTACCGACAGCGTGAACTCCAACACGCTGATGGCCGAGAGTATGAATCACAAACACAAGTGGCAACTACTCTTTAAGCTCAGCCACTCGGACCCAGATCATCTTATGTTTTATTGTGCTACCCTTGAAATCACGAAAGTCATTCTGAATCCAAAAGAACAAGTTCTCATTGTAAGACTGTACACAGTAGTAAGAATCACTTACGATTAGAGTTGTCACACTAGGATCAGCGTACTCCAATGCAAGCATCAGAGCACAAAGTTCTGCTAGTTGTGCGGTGCAGTCCCCTAGCGTCTGCGTGTCCACGACACTGGACTTGAACTCACCATGGCACCGACCACAATGGCGCATGCGGAAACGTAGGCATGTTTAGAACCATGCGCAACCTGCGCCGAACCATCAGTGTAAATGATGCAATGGAAATCCTCCAAGGGCCGCATTGCTAAAGGAGCCGGATGAACAAATTCATACTGTAAGTACTCCTGCGACCGCAATGAGGCGTCAAAAATAAACGTGACATCCTGGGACGTCAAGGATGCAGCTCATTGAATCCACCGAGGGTGCAAAGCTTTGGAATTCGGTACACTGGCTTTCATGACTGCCTCCAAGGCAGGACACGGGGTAACAACCAACATACGCTTTCCCTGTGACAGAGCACGTTCCTTAAGAATTGCCATCTGCACAGCCGTCAAAACTTTCTCCACAGTGGAAAAGCGCAATTCAGCCGAAGTGTACAAGTGTGACTTGTAAGCAATAGGTACTGTGTCTCCTTCATTAAAAGTCAGGTACGTGAAACCCACCGTCCCAGGAATAATTCTTATCACCAGGTTGGTCTGGTTATCATGAGTCAGTAAGAATTTAGAAGCGAGCAGATCAGCCTGCAAAGACTGCAGAATAGCCGAATGCTCAGGCATCCAGCAAGATTTGGAAAAAGATGGTTCTATCAAAGCATACAAAGGCTTGATACCCTGGGCATGTTCCAGAATGTATGTTCTCCCGAAATTCAAGAAGCCCAGTAAAGATTGTAATTTTTTCAGTGTTGTTGGAGCGCGCAGTTGTGCGCATTTCTCCAGGAAGTGAGGAGCCAATCCCTTTCCCTCATTGTTGAGCTCGTAGCCCAGAAACAACACTGTGTACTCTGCAATGTGCGATTTTGCAAAGTTGAATTTGTAACCCAAGTTTGCAAAGGTACGAATAATCCCATTGACTCGACACAGATGCTCCCAAAGTTCGTCGTCTGTGAGATATATGTCATCCACATACGAACAAGTATTCGGGTCGATTCTCTCCAAAAGAGAGACTATGCGGGCAGTAAAAATCGCAGGACTATTCTTATAGCCCATAGGCAAACGCCGAAATTGTTAAAGAAACCGCCGCAAGTAAAGGAGGTCCATTGGGAACTTAGACCATCCAATCTATGGGCATAAAAACAATTGGAAATGTCAAGCGTGGTTTTAAACCGCTTATGCATAAGACTATTCACTAGGGCAGAGCCGTGAGTATTCTGTACTGCACAGTTACGGCAATGCGAGTTTAAATGCCGGTAATCCAATACCAAACAATACGAACCGTCCAGCTTGTTTACAGTTAAAAGAGGGTTATTCATCGGTGACACACATGTTTCAATTACACCCTGATATTCCAATTGTTCAAGGATAGCCGCGACGGAAGCCTTTACTTCACGCCGTATGGGATATTGAGGTTGAGGTTGTGGCTGAGACCATAAAGGAATCTTGTGGCATGGGCGCAATTTATCCCAACCACATTGATTGCGGTACACAGCCGGCGCTAGAGCCAGAGCCCACTCTTTCGAGACTGTGTTCGCGAAACTGGGGAGGATTACCTCCTCCCCTCGCGGAGCTGCGAGAACAAAAGGTGGGGGCCAGTCAACCCCCGAAAGCAAAATGTCATATGTAGACAAAAGATTTTCCCAAAATACCCCTTTAATGGTTCGCTGTATGTCACCTTCGATTAACAGGACAATTTCAAAAAGTCTATCAGGGGGAGCAACTCTTGTATCAGCTGTTTCGATCACAACATAAGTGTCAGTCGCTGTCACCTTCAGTAGTGGACGCAGGGCCTCTCTCACTATGGTAATCTCCGCCGCGCTGTCCAGCAAGGTCAGAGCCCACGTCAGATTCCGAAGCGGCGTTCTCACTATCTGTGGCGTAACGATGCGCTGTTAAGGCTGCAACTTTCTTCTTGGCAAACTGCGGTCTCTTTGGTGTCGAGCCTTCCTGCCTTTCTGCACCGTTTCTCAGGTGGGGCTGGTCACGTCTTTGCTGGCCACACCGACCCCTGCTGCCCCCTCCACCACCGGTAGTCGGGGCCGATGAGTCCTGAAAGGAACGAGGAGAGCGTTGGTCAGAAGCCTGAAATCGATCATGAGATTTAATCGTCGCACGATCACGCAAGTCATAAAGACGTTCCGACTGTGCAGGCAACAGAGACACAGGACGAGAAGCCTGTGTTTGTTGTTGTGGCTGTTGCTTTCCCTGTTTCTGTTTTTTAGGCCAATTTTGTTTCTTGGACTTGGGCTGAACTTCCGTTTCCGAAGTTTGTCCCTGGGGCTGCTTTTTCTCCTTAACAGAAAAAGGCTTAAGACCCTTACTATTGCGACCCACGGTTTTATAAGCCTCCACAATAATTTTCACTAACTGTCGGGGTTTCTCGGCATCGGGAAGCGCCGCCAAAGCGTTAGCAACCTGAAAGTTCACTGCATCCCCCTTGACATTAGCAAGTATGAGATCGCAAACCACATCAAAGGTGCCACACAGGCGCATGCCCAACTCAACCGCAGACTCCGGTCCGTGATCATCTTGAACACTTTTAAGGACCGTAGACAGCACTGATATAGACGGGGTGCCGTAGCACCTTGCATAGACCGCTGCAAAAGTCTTACCCCAGGTCTCACTGTCAACGAGCTCAGGGGCCAAATCTTTCGGCAAATTAAGTGTAAGAATAGGGTGTCCATTACGGCATTGACCATGACGGGACTGAGCTTCAAACCACCCTGTCCGTCCGGAAGCGCCGCACCTCCCGGGGCTCCACCCGGGGCTCCACCCGGAAGATTACGGCCCATGTAATGCACTAAGGCTCTAATCACCGCAATTGCGACTACGTGTAGTCGTCGAAGTTCAGCTAAGGTACAATTGCCGTGTAGAGGATGAGGAGTAAATCCAGCCAAAACAGGCCAACTAGCGCCTGGAATGGACAAAGGACCCAACCTCGGAGCGGTCAAAGTGTGGGGTAGGGCGCCACCAAACCAAACTCGATGCTGCCAAACGTCAATAGGAACTTCCTGTGCCCTGTACGGAGTATACTCATTAGGTACAGCTGTGGGAGTGTATGTGTGGAACACACGAGAATTAGCGTCCACCTCCGGAACTGTCACCCACAAATAAAATAGTGCGTAAGGGTAAGCAGCATCCGCACTCACCACCATTATCACTGCCAAGCCTTCCAAAGGGACATTGTAATTCCGCAAATGATCTCGCACCGCAATGCGACTATGCTGCGGAATGTCCACGGCTGGGTTATGAAAGCACAGGAATTTTGAAAAACAAAGGAAACTTTGTAGCACAACTGGGTAGTAATTCAAGGAAACCGTTTTAGTAAGAATCAAGCTTGAAAAGACCTATTTCAAAAATAGGTAGGTTTTTCCAACACCACCGTTTTACGGAAACGGCAGTGAAGGGGTTAAGGATTGAATGATATACTACTCGAGTGTCATGATATAAGGCCAACAACGTATGGGCGCCATGTAGCGGGAATTCCGTTCTCCTACCGAACTGTGCATAGAGACCTGGAACCTCGGTGAATTCGGATGGCCCAAAACTCACCTCAGTACCCAAAATCCCCTTGCCGAGCTAGCTACAGTGTCTCATTGGTCATAACAAACTCCCAATGTTTAGACAAACCATAACATGAACTTAGATTACTTCAGGTATCTTGAACACATGAACACTCTTTCGCTATATAATCATTTCAAACCAGAACGTGGAGTAAATGAGGACACGTGCATATTTGAAATATTTATTTACTAATGGAGGGTTCTCAAACGCAGTATCTTATATAATATAAGTAAACATATTATAAGCAACAAAGTTATCAGCATAGTTATCAGTCCATAAAAGGCGAATGGTGACAGCATACTAAGATGCTGTAATGCATAGGAATTAACAACACATAATTCTAACCCTCCCTATTT
The DNA here is from genome assembly GCF_964263255.1 of Lissotriton vulgaris. Lineage (NCBI taxonomy): Eukaryota > Metazoa > Chordata > Amphibia > Caudata > Salamandridae > Lissotriton > Lissotriton vulgaris. The sequence goes on along the minus strand of NC_141687.1, from coordinate 1,325,917,708 downwards.
AGCATAGTTTTTTGTATCTATGAAGGTCTCATTTGGGTTTTAGCAGGGCGGGCCCATACCTCAAAATCTCAGTGGCAGAGGATCACATCATCTTTCACCAGCTCTCTGCATGCGAAGCACCATCAAGTGTGTTATGTGTGTGTTCAGCACAACAATATAAAACCCGCCTAAAGCCAGATTTTGGCAGCAGCATGTGTGTTATGTCTATGGAGGTGCGAAGATCAGACCTCACAACAACACTGTGTTGAGTTATCCTAGGAGCCTTCAGCACTCACTGTGCAGACAGTGTACCGAGCAAAACTGATATCAGAGCAATAACATATTATTTCTCAAGTAAATCACGAAGCTCTTCTGGGTTGAAAGCTAAAACAACAATTATGTGTCGTGTGCAAAATGAAGCAAAAAGGAAAAATGGCGTTTAAACATTTAATAAGCTCATGCTAACTTAACACAGTATATAGAAAAGAATTAGCTATATGACATTATAACACTAACTCATTTCAGAGGAAATGTTGAGCAACATCAGCAGCACTTTGTCATTGGAAGTTCAACAAATAATGAAAAATTTCAAAGCACTAGGCTGTACAGCAGTGGAAGAAAGCGAACCTAACATTGGAAAAAACAGTGGAAGGACCTTGGGAGGTTTGCAACATAAAGAACATTAGAAAGTTCATTCACACTGCATTCACAGTTAGGAAAAATACTAGATTATCAATCTGTCTTTTGTCCGCAAAGCCTGTGGGGAGAGAAAGAGCACAGAAGAACATGGTGGGAGGGGGAAGAAACAGGAGTGAGATGAACAACATCAAACCAGCATCTATGTTAACTCAAAATGGAGTTTGCAGCAAAATGTGGCCTAACTAAAATACATTAATAAAAAAACACTTATATACATTATTTTAAACTCATTTCAAGTGCATTCATATCAATGTTTAAGTTACCACATTGGTTCCATTATTAAAATATTATTCAGCAGTATTTATTTTTATGATAATGCACATCTAAAAGCACTACAATAGTTTCCCCTCTCTGATTATTCTAATAATCCCTACAAACTCATTAATAATACATTATTAATCAGGAAATCATTTAGTAGACAAAGTCATTGCTTTGAGTAGCTTTCTGGAATTCTCTTCAGCCATCTTCATCTGGTTGTAGACATGACCTTTAATAAGATTTAAGTCATACTCTTCTTTCTTAAATATTTGACCCTTTGTCAATCTACTATCACCTTTGTTCCTTTTGTCCCTGCATCTGCTAAGTAAGTACTCAAAAAGTTTTACTAAAAGAAATAAGACAATTGCACAAACCTTTATAATTATTACAGAGGTTAGTATAAACCTTTAAGTATTCCTTCCCAAATTATTCAGCCATTCACCAACCTTACCAAAACCTTTTCCTAGGTCATTAAACCAGGAGTCTACACTTTACCATAACCCAGGTTCTTCAAAAGGTTGACTCTCATGCAAAATATTAGGAATTTTAATAATGCAAGAATCAATAATCTTACTATTATCTGGTACATATGTACAGCACATTTGCTTTAATTATCTTACAGACTTCTCCTTTCTTCGCCATGAGACTATCTAATGCTAATCTGTTCTACATAGTCATAGCCCTAACGAAAATCCATTGCACATTTACTCGTTTCAAAGCTGAGGCAGTATCTACTGCAAGTCTATCCACTAAAGTTGACAAACACCTAGGGGCCTATTAGGATGACGGGCGGACTTTGTCCGCCCGTCATCCTACAGGTGATTGGGACCGCCCGCCATAAGGACGGGGGTCCCGTGGGGGCTATTAGGATGTGCCCGCCACAGTGGCGGGCACATCCTGTAGTTGTAGCATTGTAGCGGGCGGTGCACTCTGCACCGCCCGCCACAATGCAAAAAATGCATTTTCACATTTGCATATGCAAAGCGGCAGGCACCGCGCGGTGCCTGCCACTTTGTATATGCAAATGAAGGGGGGTACCATAGGTACCCCCCCTGTGCACCGCCACCTCGGCCTTCAACATGGCGGCCCGCAGGGGCCCCCAATGGCAACGACCGCCTGCCTTTCCGTGACGGGATCGCCGCCGCGGAAAGGCACCTATGGCCACACATGCAAATATGGCTGGCGGTGTCTGATAGACACCGCCACCATATGAAACCTTTTCCGCCCCAGCCGCAAGGCGACCGGGGCGGAAAAGTGGCGGGCGGTGTTTGCCACCGCTGCGCCCCCGCCATTGTAATGTGGCGGGGGAAAAGGGTGGCGGGCGGGCATTTCTGTCGGGCGGATCGCCACCGCCACCATGGCGGTGGCGATCCGCCCGACATCATAATGGAGCCCCAAATCTTCACATAACTCATTGCTACTCCTATAGAAGGAATCATAGCACCTAATATATCTAAAACTACCCTACCAAAACTCCTTTCAGTCCTATGCAGGTTTTCTATTTCATCTAATTCATTAATGTGAAATGCTGTAGGAAATACTAAAGAACCCAACCCAATTTAGGGCCTAATTTCGATGTTGGTCTTAAAGCCTCCAACCAGTCCAACATCGTTGGTTTGAACTGTGACCGCTGTATTAGTATGACGACGGTCGGAGTTCAAACCTGCTGAGGAAACCGACTCCGTTCAGATGGGCTCAAGGGGCGCATCGACCAGTCGGAAGGGCATGATAATCCCTAATGGATGCGTTTCCGCCTTCAGGATTATGATGGCACTTTCTGACAGCAGTTCCATGTAGGCCTTTCTGACATGGAACTGCGGTCAGAAAGTGTCTTTGGGGAACCCAGCAGGGCTCCCTTCCCCCTGGCCCTCCGGTTGTGGCCCTGGGTGGCACCCTCACTGCCCCCTGAAAATCCCTGCACCATGTGGAAGATACCTTGCAGTGATTTACACAAACTACCATTTCTCAATGGGAGCTTGTGCTGCGAGTGGTTTCCAGTCGCATCTTAATGAGGTGTGTGGAACCACTGACCTATGAAATCAGGCCCTTAGTGTCAAATTAAAATAAGCAGTTTTCCCACAGTCATATTAAATTCCCCTCACAATTGGTTCCCATCCCAGTAAATAATTTCCACTCCTCTCATAACTTCTTTTACACTCACTTTCTCCTATATATTCAGTCTTACCATTCCTTAGAGGTCTCTGTCTAACCATAAACAATTTACCCATTTTCTCGTGCTCCATCCTTAATCTAGGATGAACATTTGACCATTGAAATGCCTTTTATTCCTTTACTTGCTCATCTACAATCTTTCCTTCTTTCACATTTTCCCAACTTTAACTGCCCTCTCATCCTCATCATATCTGTATTAGAATATTACAAACCATTAAAGTGCACAAAAAATGATAAAACTGTATAATATGACATATACAATACATCAAAAACAGATATAGAAACCAAATGACAAATCTTCAAGGGACCACTCAACAAAGGGCAAGGGCAAACTACAGTCCAATCACGCACAGAGGTCATCACTTAAACATCTAGTTTTAAAAAATGTTAAAAAATACAGTACGAAACTAAAGTATTACAAAACCAGAAATATGGAGCCCTTGTGAAATTCAGGTACCACATAAGACCGACAGCTGTGTCACAATACATGGCAGGTAAAGTGCAAATAATTGTGCAAATGAACAAGAGAGTGGCACCATAATGAATTTAAAAGTTACATAAAGAGACTCGTCGGCCTGTACCATACACCCTGCAAGTTCTTCACTACAGTATACAACGCAAGTGGGTCTTGTCCTTTCTTAAAAGCCAACAGCGCAGATGTCTGATCGAGGAGGCCCATTGTGCGGCATGCCGGGATTATCCATTTATTTTGCTGAATATGCCGGACAAAAGAAAAGCACATGTTTCTTGGTCTCGTTGTAGGAACAGACACGGCATGCCATGGAACTCACTGCATTAACTAGCCCACTGCTTGAAAATGCTGGGAGGGGAAGAATGGCTTAGCAACATTTTAAATAGAGAGATCTCACAGATGCAGGGCAAATGGTATCCTAAACAATTTCATTAAAAAGGAGGAGTTTAAAAGCGAAAATAATGAGTTAACATATCTGCAGCTCCAGGGGCCATAAGTTTAGCATAGTGCCTTTCCCAGAAGCTCGCTTTTAACAATTCCAATGATCCCTGGCCAATAAGTTCTGGAGGATTACAAAAAACTTTCAGGTCAAGCTCCAGCAAGTTCACCTTGATCGATCTTAGTTAAGGGATCTTCCTCAAAGCTCCTAACCTTGCGAGAACGTCAGCAAGTCCCTCTCTATACGCTTCAGTGAGTCAGACTTCCAGATATACCTCCAATAAACTAATAGGAGCAATTTGGCCACCAGGTCCAAAGGCCTTAATCCAAGATCCAATTGTACAAATAGCAAAGAGCAACTCTTGAGGAGTACTAATAATGATCGCATAAATTTATTTTCTTCGCGAACCAGATTGGTCAAGGGGTAAAAAAGAGGAGATACCCTGTTGTTCAGAATAGGGACGGGGTAATTTAAACCAAGGAAGTAAAACAAGCCCCTAATCAAGTTTTTGGATCCTGTGTTGTGCCATAATCATGTGCAGTATTAATAGGGTTAAAACATATAGATTAATTGAACAAAACAAAAGTTGCATGTGACATGTAGATATAGTGGAGACAGTAATGCAAAAAACAAAGTTTTTGATAAAAATATACAAATCAAATTTTATTTATCATTACATTCAAAGTAAACATACATTTAAAAATATTAAAAATATATTAAAAAACAGTCCATTGTTACAACATGCTTGTGTTGATCATCTAAGCAAGAAACCTACACAAAAGTCGATGTGGCGTTTCGGTGCAATTAGGATCAACCACCTTCTTCAGGACAGAGTGTTCTGTTTACAATATAACAGTGTATCCCCTTTGTGATTCAGATGGGACACTTTCTTCCAGTAGATTTTGTAGAAAAAGTAAGGAATAACCTTTTTATGTGGTACTCTTCTCTCATATGATACGTTCGTAGGAGCCACCGATAAAGTTTATCGCTATATATTAGCGTCCATTAAAAAAAACAGGTATACCTTCATCAACAAATCAGGTGAGCCGGGATTAAGCTTCCATTTGTTAGTGTACCAATATATCTCTTTAAGAGTTATACTGATTATGTTGCTTTCTTGGCATTGCAACTCAAAGGTTAAAATCTGATAAAGCGGTTCCGGCCTCCCTGCTCTCTACGAACGTATTTTCGGGTATTTCCAGGTCAGGAATGGAAGTTTATTCACACTTTTGAAATGTACTAGTTGTCACCCACGTAATGTACGTGATAATCTCCCTTTTGGACAGTTCCAAGCGGAACTGTACCAGAAGGGAGGATTATTTCCTAAATAATCTTACCGGCAAAGCTTATTAAGAGAGATTACCCCTACCATTTGGTAAAGCGATCAATGAAGCGAGCCTGGTATTATGAAGAGAGGCACTGTTACAGGTCAAAGAAGGACAGAATGCTGATCATAATGCGATTACGTGTGTGACGATGTTAGGCACAGAATCCAATTATATCAGAAAGATTGTTCTTAAGAACTGGCATTTGACAGGCAAGGTTGACTCACAATGGGAGAAACTGCGTTTTGCGTTCAAACGTGGGAGAAATCTTTGAGATCATCTAGTTAGGGCATACAGTGAACCTAAACCCACCACGGTACAGGACATGTGGGGCCTTATGCAGTGGTGGGACATTACCCATGTGGGCACTGTGCCGCCTGTGCTACCACTTTAGTGGTAAAATCATGCATTCTGAACAATAAGCAATGGGTGTTGAAACATCATTCTAACTGTTTGTCGAGAAATGTAATTTACTGCATCCAATGCCCGTGCCTATTATTTTATATTGGGAAAACTACACAAGAGGTGAAAAAAGACATAATGCAACATCAATCACGAATACGATGCAAAGTAATAACTGCACTTCTTGTAGAGCACTAGTTGCTTATGTCTCATGCTCCAACAGATATGCAATGGTTTGTACTAGAGATTGTTAAGGGTTCTAGACGGTGTCACAATGTTGATCGCCTGCTCCTACTGAAGGAAAACAGATGGATCTGGTCTGCTAAGACTGTAGAGAAGGGACTTAATTCTTTTGTGGAATGGTATACTCTGGCAACATTATCGCTAGATTTTTGTGAGATTTTTTGCGAGGCATTTGCTGCTGTGATGTACTGAAGAACTTTATTCTGTCTGGTCTGCGTTGGATTTTTAAAGAAACTGATGGTCATGTGGTTTCTTATGTTCTGAGAACTGTGGTCTTCTCATTTACGATCCAATTATTGCCACGACATGTTTAGTTTTGGTTGAATCGAGCCACTGACTAATTTATATCCTAAATGCTGATCTGTCCTTAAGGGGGATGGCTGATTCTCCCCGTTATATTTCACTGATTATGCAATCCATGACTTTATACTGTCACAATCCTCTGCACTTATGAGGGCAATGCTTTAGTCATCTGCCCTAATAGTCTATTAACACTTCCAAGATGGCGGTCACGCCACGCCGTCTCTCACGTAAACAGGGTTAAAGTTCATCGTGAGGCTGGCGGTTTCAAACGGCTGTGCACGCGAGGAGAGCCGTTGTTTTGGAGATTAATTGTTCATGCATATAAGGAAATGAGTATACTATTAGTTGTCTGTTTGTGAGAGAGTATATAGATAGATGAAGTAGTCAGTGATTAGATTTGTTTGATTTTTCTTTTCTTTCCTTTCTACAGCTATGAAGACGTTGTCGTTGACACAGGTAGGAGTGACTGCTGCATTGGCCTTTGGTTGATTTAGACGTCCTATGATGATATATGAGTTACAATTCTGAATTTTAATATTGACCTTATTCTTTGCTTTAGAGACCTGTTTGAGAAGGCAGGATGGAAATGCAATTGGATATATAGAATAAGAATTCCATGTTGCATTGTTGGTCACAGGTTTGTGCACTATGGGCAAATTGGGTGTTTTCAATTGGTTTACTTTCTCACACATATTGGTTGAGTTTTAGTTGTAGTATCTGGAGGCTTGTCTTTCTAATTAGGTATGCTTGGTGGGTAATTCACTCAAGTTGGTCTGTGGTGTGCGCAGACAATACTTTTAGAACCCAGGGGATATTTATTATTGTGTGTATTGTTTTTATTCTGTACAGGAATGGTTTGATACTAAGCAACGCTGTGTCCTGAGGATGGTTTTATGGATCTGTATGGCCTACTAAAGATCGAAGCGTTGACTTTCTTACACCTGTTTTGTATGTTTGTCAGATTTTCTGACACCTGTTTTGTATTGTATTTATTTGTCAAAACTATAAAAAAGTTTTTGATTGAAAAATAGTTGTGAACAGTGAGTTAGCTATGTTTACAAGAGGGTGTTACACTACTATAGCAGTGACAGTGTTGCTAGGTAGTCAATTTGATTTAAATCCATTCTATAAATACAACTTTTTTGAATATGTCCCTGTTGTGATACATTTCTTTGTTCATATTTATAACTTGATTTAAAAATTTAATAAGTATTTGAATAAATGTGTAAGGTACATTTGTATAGATGGTATTGACCACACCCAGTCTCTTGAGGTATATTGGGTTGCCCTGTTGTTGGTTAGATGTTTAATGATGCAGCAACATTTATTAACATCTTTACTAGTTGCCACACTTAAAAAGGTCGGCCCATAAGTCATCATTCCAGTTTGCTTGTGTTTGCCTGAGTGCAGTTTCATGTTCCCTTCTTTGATTGTCCTTTCATTGCCCAAACCTTGGCATCAACTCCCTCAACAACAACTTTGGATCTCTAAAGTTATCTAACCTCTGGGTGGTATAGCCCTCAACCCATTTAGAAAACATGCAGACAATCACTACGATGAATTTTAAATCATTGTAATTTGGAATCTCAATAAAGTCTGCTTGCAGTTTTGTAAATGGGTCCTCTGATTTGCCAATATGGTTCATGGCTGTAACAGTCTTCTTTCCTTCATTGCTTAACCAACACACCATGCACCTTCCACAAACATCCTCAGCAAGTATTTTGAAATTTAATATTCTCCCAATATTGTTTAAATATTCAAATCATACACCTGCATGTGACCTGTTGTGCAAGTATTTGCACATTGGATATAACATTGAACCTGGGAGAAAATATTTACTCTCAGCCTTTGTATACAATTCCTGATAGTTTTTTTTTGTAAAAACAATTTCTCCATATATTTTTCCCCTCACTCTCAAGTGTGTCTTCTTGAAGATTTCTCAGTTCACTCAAAGAAGTTAAGTTTGAATTGAATTCCTAAACAACCAATTTGAATGTTCTTCCTTTTTGTACTGTACTTATCCTTGATTCATCATCTTCAGTTTCCAGTATGACTGTCTCACCCTGTAATGTGTGACTAAGGGCCTTATGTACGAACACATTTTCCCATAGACCCAGAATGGGTAAAACCCTTTGATACATCTGGCCCCTAAATCCTTTGCAGCCTCACGTACAACACACTTGGCCACAGCAGTTTCCTTTAGCTGTTGTATTGCTTTCAACAAATCCAGTATGTAAGCACCATTTTTATTTGGAGCTCCAGATGATGTCATATAACCCCTTTTGGGTCAGTTTGCCAAAATCATGCACAACTCCAAACCCATACTGGCTGTCTATGTACATTGTCACATTCAAATTCTCTGACAGGAAACCTACTCTTGTCAATGTGACTAACTACGTCACTTGTTCTGAAGTTACATTCAACTTCCAACATCTGAGAAATGGAACATACTGCATAAGCAGCCCTCAGCGCTTCATATAGATCTTTCAAACTAGAACCATCACAAATCAGTTCCTTCCAGAGAATTTTCATTGATATCTGGTCTTGGTTTTTGCATAATTCAGTCACCTCCATACAATCATGTTCAAGGCTGTTTTCATCATCATCAAGTTCCCTGTCTTCACAGTGCCTGTCTGAAATAGGACATCAGATGCAAAAATAACAAGGGGATGGATGGAATGCTTGAATTAATCTGAGCCACTGGCAATTCGCCTTGATGTATCCCAATCCATCGTCTTTTGCCCACCATGCCACCTCAGTTTGGACCCAGCCAAATAATCTTGAGCCTGTTCCTCATGGGAACAGTTTAGCCTGAACTGCCAGGCCAGGCCCTCTGCAAGCTGGAACACAAGCAACCCAGGGCCGGTTTTGCCCTTGTTATGGACTCTTTCAGCTGGGTATAGCTTGATTCCAGTGGCACAGTGAGCCCGAGACCCATGTCTGGGCATACCCGACATACTTAGGGCATCAAATGCAAAAGCAAGGTGATGGATGGAATACTTAAATTAATCTCAGCCACTAGTAAACACTCAGACTGTATCCTAATCCATTGTTTTTTCCCAAAATGCCACCGCAGTTTGGCCCCAGCCATTTACAAATCAGTTTTGAACCTGCTCCTCAAGGGAAAAGTCCAGCTAAAACTGTCAGACCAGGTCCTACCCGAGCCAGAAAACAAGCAACCCAGGACCAGTATCACTTGCTCATAACTTGTCAACTTGCTGTTAGTTGCGGAGTTCTCTTTGTAGTTAATAAAATCTCTACTGAGTGTGGGCCATAAACAATTAACGCATGAACCATCACAATTCCTTCACCCCGTTCAATAGCATTGCAAGCAGCTGCAACTGATTTCAAACAACCTGGAGGACTTACAGCAATACTTGTTCCAATACAGATAATGAGTAGGCCATGGGGTGCATGAGACCACCACACATCTGTGTCAGAAATGAAAGTGTTCATCACCCTTTCTCATGACAGTAAAATGTTAAACTGTAATCAGGTATCTGGAGTGCAGTCATATAGCACAGGCTCTCCTTCAACTCTTCAAATGCATCTGATCATTCTTTGTTAAATGGTACCGGATCTTGAATGCCACCACATCAATCTTTGTTAATCTTACTAAAGGTTGTGAAATCATGGAAACATTTGGAATCTACTGACAACAGTAGCCAACCATTCCAAGAAACATCCGAAGCTCCCTCTGGGTGGTTGGCTGGCAACTTTTCAGAATTGCAGAAACACGTTCTTTTGAGACTTTCCGCACACCTTTTTCAACATGGTGTCCAAGATAAATCACTTCCTTTTTAGAAGTACTGCATTTTAGTTGGTGAAGCCTGATGTCCATTCTTAATTAGATGATTCAACATGGCTATTGTATCAAGTTTACAGTCCTCCTTTATCTTTGATACAGTAGTAGGTCATCTATATTCAGCACTAACACAGAATTGCAAGGCAGCCTCAAACTTTCTAGATCTTTGTTTAGGATTTGTCTAAAAATCGGCGGACTTTCAGTAAACCTTGTGTGATTCTACACCAAATGAGCACTTTTTTCAAAACTGAAACGCATATAAAAATGAGCTGTCCTCATGAAGAAAGCTTGTCATAAGTCAATGACTGTAAACAATTCTGTATTTGATGAAATCTGAACAAAATTACTGCTGGATTCAGTACCACTGGGCAACATGGAATCACTATCTTACTAATCCTTTGGGGAACTTGTACAATGTTCTATTTGCCATTCAACTCTTTAATTCCCATCACAAGAAAGTACTATCAAGTACCTCCCGGAGGGTTCCCTGATCAATCATTTTTTTTCAACCACTGGTTTTATTCCCAGTTCGTTTTGTTTTAGAAAACCTGTACTGTTTAGTTGGCGTTCAGACAAAATATTGAAAATGAAATATCGTCAGACAGAAATATTGAGTCTGTAATATTGTCACACAGAAATATCATGGGCAAGAATATCGCTGTCAAAAATATCGATTTTAACCAATTGCCCGCGGCCGGAATTCCGCTCCTGTGCGGCCCATTCCGATCGCGGGCGTGGTCGTGACGGCTCCCGGCCATTATCAGCACACGAGCACTGTGTGCCATGACGGACGGGAGCCGTCACCAGCATGCAAGGGGTTAAAGTAAGTGATATCGATTTCAACAATATCAAAATCATTAATATAGGTTACAAAAATACTGTTGTTAAGACTATTGTTCTTGAATTCTTTTATGTATTTTATTATGTACTTTAATTTTAACTGTTATACAATGTATGTTTAATAGTTGTTAATGTTTTTAATGTAGTTTTTAAATAGTTAACAGTTTTTAAATTTAATTTTATATTTCTTTTTTCACTTTTTATATTTCTTTTTTCATTTTGAGTACCGTAGCAGGTTATGGGGTTTATAGGGGTATGGTGTGGGAAGTAAATTAATAATGACTTAATAATGAATTTTTTATTCATATTTTTATGTAAATGATTTTGTCAATTGTATAATTAATTACTTTTTTTAATTAACTTTGAGGTGCGGGTTGTGTGTTTTGCAGGGGTACAGGGTGGGAAGTAAATTAATTATAATTAATAAATAGTTTTAATTAAAATTAATTATTTCATTGCTAGTTAATTATGTTAATTGTATAATATTTTTTTTATTTTATTTTTTTAAAATTGTTTTTATTAAGAACAACAGCAGGGCATATGAAAGACATACAGTACATACGATGGTTACGAATGTGCATTGTAATCAACAGTGTTGTTGCATACTTTAAGAAAGCAGAAAAGAAAGCACCAAAACACATCAGGCATGCTTGAACAACGGCACATAACTCAATGCCCCGGAACCCCCCCCCCTAATCAGAGTCTACCTCTCCATCAGTCAAAGGAGGATCGCATAAAATACCCCTATACTCATTCCAGGACCCCCAGATTTTGCCCCACTTCCGGGGACACCCCCGGTTCAGGTACACCACTTTCTCTGTCAGCATCGCTGCATCAAGATCCCTACACCAATCATTAATCACAGGTACCTCCACAGATCCCCAGTTTTTGGCTATGTTGCGTTTGGCGTACATTACCCCCAGTGTCACCCAATCCTGAGCTGGGTGGGTAAGGTCGTTTGGTTCCCATATGTTCAGCAGACAGCATCTTGGTTCGGGCACCACCGATTCCTTCACCACCTGTGACACAATATGCCGCCCCCCCAGGGCACCGCCATATGGTGTGGAAAAAGGTTCCCTCCTCCCCGCAACCCCTCAGGCAGAGACGATGTTCAGCCCTCCCCATGGCGTGTAGAGTAACCCTGCTGTAGTACACCCTGAGGAGTATCTTTAGCTGAACCAGGCGCAGCCTAGAGGGTATGGCCACCTCCTGTGGGGAAGACAGTGCCGTCTGCCAGTCTGCCTCACATAACATTTTAATAACCTGTCCTTAGTGATCAAAGAATAAAATTATTTCTGATACACTACTGACTTTTTAAACCCTCACCACTCATTAGTTTAATTTACTTTGCACAACACGTCTGAATCTCACTATTCTGCTCCACAGTAGATCTGGCGTTGTAGCACACCAAAGAGGCACTCTGTCTCTTTGGTGGGGCCCGATGATGAAACATGTCATCACCAGGTGGTGAATGAGGGCTTTCCTTAACTTCCTGAGTGAGGCAGTCAACCCCTTTCTTAGCGGCTCCTGACTGTGGTCTGGTATAACCATTTGACACTCTTTTCTTGTTTACTGATTATAACTGGGGAATAAGAGTGTTGCTTAACTCTCCCTACCTCTCCCCCTGTTGAAGCATATTTTCCAAGATGTACAGTATACTATTTTTTAAATTAACTTTCAGGTTGGGGTTGTGTGTTTCATTGGGGTATAGGGTGGAAAGTAAAATTAATTATAATTCATTACTAATAACTTGATAATTAATATGAATAATTCGTTTGACAATTATATAAATTGTGTAATACAAGAATTTTTTTCCGGTGAGTATTATTGTGTTGTTTTTGTATGGGTAAAGGGTGTTTGGGAAATTAATTATAATAATTAATTAATAATGTTAATTTATAATATTTATTGAAATGGTAAATAATTATGTAAAATATGTAATTAAGATATTCTTTATGTTATATATTAGGTGTGGCATTTGTAGTATTCAAGTGAAATTAATTCAATATAATAAATTCTTTATAGTTTTTTTAATATAGTTATTTTTATTGCAACATTGCACTGATATCACATTACATGTTGTCCTTACAGTTTACAAGGTATCAGATGTATGCTAAGTATTAACGTGTTATATCACAGCAGTCTATTTGGGTGTCTGTATGCTCCACTCAGTAGTTTCATTGCAGAGTGCATAGTAACTATATGGTATTTAAAGCCTTTCCTGCCAAGGAGAAATATGTGCAGCAATACTTATTATAACTTGTAATATGGAGATAAAAATAACAGCAAAAAGAATCTTGGCAGCGATCGATGGTGGGAACCCATCCCATAGGGAATAGAAAACAGGACATCTAGAGCAGAACTATCAAACATCAGGCAGAGGTTTCAGAGAACACAGGTGGCAAGCTCTTCTGCCCATCGAGGAAGGCAATTTCCATATGCGACAGCTGGGTTTTTCTCCATTCTCTTGGTTTGGCATAGGGGTGGTATGACTTGATGTGTGCATGGAGCCCTCCCCCCACTCATTCTGGCCCTCTGCCCTCCTCCAACATGTATCCCCTCTCTTCCAGATCACACTCTGCATTTCTCATCTGCATGTACAATGCACAGGTGGCACTCCTCAGTCATACCCCACTCTCGCACGTCTGCCCTCCATCTGCCTATTCGAGGGGGATAGCATGAGTCCAATTTATTGCCTTATGACCTTTAGCCAGGACAGGGCCTAGAAAAGCGAATTTGTATCTCATACGGGTTCCCTTTTTAGGTGCCGGAAGTACTCCTAGTAAACACTGCTTAACTGACGTCTCTATTCGCACAGCTGTAACCGTTCGGGCGCCCGGAACACAGGTTGTCAATACGATTGCAGGCGGACACAAGTCCAGGTCATATGTATGAATGTTGCCGAGTCGGTGCCACATTGGGGGCATGCAGAGGAGCAGCCCAGATTGAAGCGTGCTAATCTCTCAGACGTTAAATATGTGCGGTGTAGGTAGAAAAACTGAGTGAGCTTAAACCTTGCATTATTGGCTACCTCACGGACGCGCAAACCCACTCTTCCACCCGCCCTCGGTGAGTGGAAAGGGCAAGTCCGCCATCCATCTGCCTTTTTTTTATAGTTAATTATTAATAATTGTTTCATTGAAAATTTGAAAATGATGCAAATCATTTAAAAAAATGTATATTAGGTGTGGGTTGTTTGTTTTGTTTGGGTAAAGGGTGGGGAGGTAATTACATATAATTAGTTTGGTAATTATTATTAATAATTTAATATATTTTTAATTATCCTACATGTGTAAATAATACCATTTAAAGATTTATTATTAGATATGTGTTGTGTACTTTGTGGAAATATAGGGTGGAACGTTATTCAAGTAATAATCAATTTAAATATAGTTAATTATAGTTTCAAAAATGTAATTTAATATTGCATGTGTTATTTGTGTAGTGCTTTTTAAATGTAAATAACATTTAATTTATTGGTTAAAATTTATTTGAGAGCATAGTTTTGTTTTTTAACTATAATAATATTTGCAGTTATTTATTATATGTATTAAACATTGTAATACATATTTAATGTATTTAATTTTATATTTACATATTTATATATATTTTTTATTTAGTATGTTTTTGAAATTATTTTATTTTGCTCAAGTTAATGTTACACTGGCTAGAGTGGGAATGGTAAATTTTAACCCCTCCGCAATCCAATACTTTTCCTACTGTTGCACAGGCTGGAGTGGGAACAGTAAATGTTACCCCTCCCCAATCCAACATTTTACCTACTGCACTGACTGGAATGGCAATAGTAAATTTTACCACTCCTGAGTATAACACTTTGCCTACTTTGGAATAACTCATAGTTTAATATATTAATTATGACATTTTACAGTCTGGTTTATATTGTTTAGATTTATATTATTATGTTTTTGTTCATTTAAAATTATATTTATAATGAATAATGTTTTTAATATGTGATATACTTTAGTAAATTGTAATTGTTTATCTGTAATTAAAATGGTATGTTTTTAAAATATTTTATTTTCTTGAATGTATGTATATGTATATTTTTATATTACATAAAAATATTACATTATAATATAAATGAAAATTATTAGTTTCATATTTTTAATTAGGTATATCTAAATAAATATATAAATATATATGTATATTAATACATATGTGTGTTTTACTTTTTGAAAAATATAATTGTTAGATTATTTTTAAAAAGTATGACATTTTATTTTTATTACATTTGTGTTATTTAATATAATTAATGTTTACTATTTAAATAGATATATTTAAAAAAATATATATTTTATACAATGATATTAGTGACAACAATATTTTCTTTCTATATTTTTGTAATTTCCATGATAAGTATAGCATGACAATATTTTTGACATCGAAATTTATGTCAGTAGACTTTTGTATGTGGATTTTTTGGGGGTCGATATTTTGTCAGCGAACCATGTCTAGTTCTAGGGAATATTGAATCTGGTTTAATTTATTTTTTCAATGGCTCTGCTCTTTAAATCAGTCCAATTTCCTTTCCAGAAAAATCCTAAACCTCATCATTGCTAGTATGTCTTGCATCCAGAGGTAGGCCTTCTTTTGTTAAAACTGGGAATAATTTAACTTTACTGTCTGGTAAATTTATTTTAGACATCTTGGGCCCCATTAGGATGGCGGGCGGATCGCCCCCGCCGTGCCGGCCGTAGCCACCGCCGGCCCAGCGGGGGCGATCTGCCCGCCATCCTCCCATCAAAGACCCCCCACAATATTACCATGGCGGAGGGGTCCACGGCGGACGGAAAGACTGTCCACTGCTTTTCCGCCTGGTCGAGAAGTGGACCGGGCGGAAAAGGGTTTAATATGATGCCGCAGCCATATTACAATGTGGGCAGAAACATGCCTTTCCGTGGCGGCGGAATGCGGAGTGTACTTGGGGGGCCCGTTGTGGGCCCCCATGGACTCCGGGGGGTACCCCCCTGCCTTTCAATGGACAACATGGCAGGCACCGCGTTGTGCCTCTCACCTTGTGCATTAAAAAGCACAAATGCATTTTTAGCATTGTGGCGGGCGGTGCATTCAGCACTCCCCGCCACAATGTTAAAAATGCAGGATGCGCCCGTCAGTGTGGCAGGCACATCCTAATGGGACGTACGGGACCTCTGCACCCTTAGCGGGCGGTCCCTGTTCCCACTGGTATGGCAGGCGGACTTAATGTGCCCCCTTGTGTCTCAATTGCAACAGCATCTGATGTGCTGCAATCACATAATTCATTTTTACAAAGCAAGTCTCTTTCACAGCACATACACAGGACTTGCATCACACAACATGAATTGGTGCTCGTTCTCCAACTGTCAGATTGACAGTGTTTCCTCAGAATCTACCCGCGACTATACAAGCGCCTACCTCCTGGCACCTCCAACCCTGGGATACTATAATAGTACAGGTATTAGAGTGACCAAGCTGGTGGAAGGGTTTGGGAAGGGAACATCAGGGAAGGAGATCTGTAAAATAAAAATAAATCACACCAAAACAATGAAATACAATCACCGTCCAAAACTGGAATGCAAAGAAGCTTGAAGTTAAATCTCACCATGAGCCTCGGGTGATAGGAAAACCACTGTACACTGAAGCAGATTCTGTAACAAAGGAAGATGTTAATGCCTCACACCTTCCGTAACAAGTCCACTCATACATCATGAGTAAACATATGTTGCACCTTGAAACATGAGTAAACATATGTTGCACCTTGAAATCATATCACCTTAGAAAGGAATAAAAAATAGTTCGCACTCACACCTTTAAACATAATGCGCTTTTTGACTGGAAAAGATGAAAATATGTTTTGCTAACCTTTATACAGCCATGTGTTATTAAGCATTAAATCTAAAGCAAGAACTTGTAAAACACACTTGTACCATGAGTTAAACGTCAAAACTACTACATTAAAAATTACTGTGTTGCCATTAACGTACAGCCGCATGTAGATAAATAATAAAGGAACACTCTCTTTGTTTACTGCACCGAGTACGACCTACTCAATAGCACGGTGAATACACTTCTCAGCAGTAACGCCAAGGAACACCAAAAGGTATGCAGCAAGAGCCGGCTGAACCACTCCAAGAAGACAGCTGTGGGAACCGGAGAAAGCATCCAGAAAGACTGCTGGGGGATCTGAAGAAAGCATACAGCCCAGGAACACGGAGAAGAAATCCACCTCAGCTGAAGGAGCAGACTGGGACCCATAATCACCCCATAAGGAAGAATAGTGAGTGTGGACCTTTGGGTGTGGCTGGCTTTATAGAGCCTGCCACACCCAAGATAGCCGCTACCAGGGAACATTGGGACATGAAGTTCTTACCGTCTATTTACTGTCTTTGACCACTTAAAAAATAAAAACAGCAGCAAAGTAACACCTACAGTGATGGCACAAGAATACAATAGTAGCATATACCCTATAAAGCAGTAAAGAGAACATGCAACTGAATACATTGCATAGACACATGTTCAGAATTTTGCATATTAGGAACCATCGCATTTCCAATGCCCGATCTTCCCACAGAAGTGGCAGACAGTAATCTCCTTCATCATTTCAACATTCGTTACATCATTGTTCATCATCCCACTTCCATAACCTTGCATGTGCATGGCACTATTTCCCATTTACACACTTTCATTTGAGTGATTTTTTTATATGGTTCCCACTAGAAAAGGTAGGACTGCGTATTAGGAAGGCAGAATGTAGGACTGGGTCCATCTACACCATCAGAGACTGTCAGCCCAATTCCTAGCTAGCTCACAGTGCCTCACTTGAACCCCTAACCTCCCTCGAGTGGTATGTGATTTTAACAACGTCGAACATGGCACTCTGATCCCCGAGGGAGTTGTGGAAACAGATCATACCCCTTTTGATGTTTACATATGCATGCACTTGGTAAACCCAAGAAAGTTACAAATACAGTTTTCAATGCAATTATTGAAACAATCAGTTTTGCAGAGAAAGAATGAGCTGTGATTATTAGTCAGATTAAACAAAGCAAAGTAACCTGCATTATGAACATGGTGAAAAGTATAAACATTCTTACCATGGCAGTCTGAATTCTATATGTTCCTACTGATCACTACTCCTACTCTGAGAGCATAGCAGGTGTACCCTTTGCCCAATCTTTTAGGTTAACCTAAGCCCCATACCTGTGTAACTGGGTCAGGGAATCAGCCTGGACTTGAATTGGCAATCCCTCTCAGAAGAATGAAAGATCAGCATCAGCAGAGCTGCATGTCGAACACAGCATTCATTCAGGGACAGTTGTGACTGAAATGCTCCTCTGACCTGTTGAAGCACTCTGTACATAATAACATCACTGTTGAAGGTACAGCTCTGATGCAATGAAATGTCTAAATGTTAGAAGCTGTCTCCGAATTGGCAACACAAGCACTAGGATATCTTGTTCTGTGTTCTAGTCTTGACGACAAGGGCTTTCTAAAAACAAGCAGCATGTACAGCCTCTTCTCAAAATAATTTTATGCAAGCCCAAATTAATAAAATAACATTGCTAAAGTGATTTCAGCCTAAAAACAAATACAATGTATAAAGAACTAAAGGGGGCCCAAGAAGGCCTCACAACAATTCCATTCATTCCAGGCTGAACAAAGTTCATATAAGAACCCTTTTGATTTTATGATCATCTCTCAAACTGCTTCGCTTGGGCAATCATTAGCTTCTCTTTAAGCTTTTTATACTTCACATCAAAATAATCACCACTATATTTTGCCAGCTTCAAGATTGTATCTATACTTTTTTTCTGCTAGCACAAAACACTCTGGGGTCTGTTTACTAAGTTTTAACGCTGTGTTTGCATCACAAAAGTGACTCAAAACGACACAAAATCATTTTTAATCTATTTCCTTTCTATCGTAAAACCTGTTGTACGCTGGAAAATAACTTGAAAGCAGTGCATAGTGCTACTTTGCATTACTTAGCACCAGGGCGGGGGTGCCATGGGTGGTTCATGAGTGTTCCCATGCACCTGCCACAGGTTTCTGATGCTAAGCCCTATTTACTTAAAAAAGTAGACAAGGTTTAGCATCAGAAAACAGCATCTACTTCAAACCAGGCATTATCACGGAGAAATGCTTTCATTTTTCTTTCTTTTAAGTATTTGCATCTGTACTGCATTTGGGAAAAGGTTTAAAATGAGTCTCAGCATAGTATTTTGTACTGGAAGGTTATCCTTCCAGTATATAACTTATGCTAGACTGACAGAGGCACCCTTGCACTAGGGTGCAAAGGTGTGTCCTTGGGGCACGGCAGCACATTTCTGTACCAGGCTAGAGCGAGGGGAGAAGAGTGCCATTTTTTTTCAATATGGCACTCTCCTACTCGCTCCTTCTCATGCAACACAGCGCAGAATTGGGGCTACTGCATTGCTGATAATGATGATAATCTGGTAAATCAGGTTCTCTGAATGTGTTGAATGTGACTATTAAACTATGGCCTCAAACCTATCACAAAAACAGATAACAATCCACTGGCACCATCTTTTTCAGGATCATCGACTCTGCTATGTTTCTTAAAAATCTACATAAACCTTTTATAAAAAGCATGGTTTGACTCTTTCTGCTCTTGAGAAGTTCTCAAAATCTTTACCCAATTGATGTCCTTCTCAGGAACTTGTTTTTTCAAATAATCAGTCACCTTCTGGTATTGTCCAGCTACTTCCACAACAGCAGCTTTATTTGGAGCTACTCTAGCAGGTTCCTGTGTTGGCCATCCAGCCTAACACACTGCCCACAAATCACTCGGAACCACAATATCGAGCAATAGATTTAAATCAGTCCACAACACCTTAGAAATGTTTGCCAAGCTGTGGGACTCTTTGTACCACCTTTCTGGTTCTTCACGCAATTTTAGGAAAATTATTAGTAAAGGCATGCATATCAGCACGAGTGCATGGCACATGCACCAGATTCCCTCCATGCTCTTAATGGAAATTATAACACAGCTGTCCCTGTCATTGCTTCTGAATCACTTGTTACACACCTTACTCCAACTTCGGTCCCTTTTGTTTTCTTTTTACCAGCTGTCCCTCTGACATTTGTCTTGAAATTTCAGAGCACCCCAAAATACAGAACACCCTAAATTTATCTCTGGAAGGTCCACTCCATGGTTGGTCTTCCATTAAAAAGCATGCCCTCCAACATCAAACCCAACATAAAACTAGCAGAGTAGAAAAAAAGTAATTGGAACCACTTAATAACTGGGTTCTTGATCAGTAAAAGTTAAAAAGTTTATTACAGGATTTCAAAAATCAAGCGGTACAGAGTAATAAGTTCCAAATGAACAGCAAAATCAATAAGAAAGCATCCTTAGAGGAACCGGAAAGTCTTTTGGTTCACGCCCAAACGCATGGGATTCTTCTACACAATTCTTGCGTACAAATTTAGAAAAAACTGCAGTTTCTACATGGCATGAGATGTTCAAAGAAAACACATATTTGGCAAATTAAGATCAAAGTGTTCAGCGTCACTGTTACGTTTTAAACACTAGCCCATTTTTAAGCAACTTCAAGCAACCTCAGTAGCATGTTGTCATCAGAAGCTCAACTAATAATGCAACATTGGGCTTTACACCATGGGCTAAACACCAGTAGAAGAGTGCTAAACCAACAGCTCTATAACATTAGAAACACTAGAATGTTCGTTCACAATACATTGATATTTAGGAAAAATACAAAATTATATCATACTGTCTTTTCTCTGCGTAGCTATGCATTTCAGACTTTTCAGTTATTGCAGGTAAAAGTTACAATTTGCTGCTGACATTTTAGTCTTAATATTATTGTGGGCCCTGTTATATATGCAAGTACATAACTATATTTCGCCTGGGTGAACCATAAATCAGCCCTTCTCAGCCTAAATCCTAAGCATGCATCAATCAATCAATCAATCAATCAATCAGAGTACTTGTAAAGCGCGCTACTTACCCGTGAGGGTCTCAAGGTGCTGAGGGGAGGGGGTGCCGCTATTGCTCGAAGAGCCAGGTCTTGAGGAGACTTCTGAAGGCGAGCAGGTCCTGGAATTGCCGTAGGTGGGTAGGGAGGGTGTTCCAGGTCTTGATGGCGAGGTAGGAGAAAGATCTGCAGACGGAGGTTGTTCGTTGAATGTGGGGGACAGTGGTGAGGGCGACGCTGGCGGAGCGGAGCTGGCGGGTGGGGGTGTGGAAGCTGAGTCTGCTGTTAAGGTAGGCTGGTCCAGCGTTGTGGAGTGCTTTGTGTGTGTGGGTGAGGAGCTTGAAGGTGATCCTGTTGTCGACGGGGAGCCAGTGTAGGTCTCTCAGGTGGGGGGTGATGTGGCTGTGGCAGGGGACGATGACGATCAGTCGGGCGGAGGTGTTTTGGATGCATTGTAGTCGTCGTAGGTGTTTGGCTGGGATTCCTGCGTAGAGTGCATTGTCGTAGTCCAGTCTGCTGCTGATGAGGGCCTGTGTCACCGTTCTTCTTGTTTCGGTCGGGATCCACTTGTAGATCCTGCGGAGCATGCGGAGGGTGTTGTAGCAGGAGGAGGAGATGGCGTCGACCTGTTTAGACATGGAGAGGGAGGAGTCGAGGATGAATTCCAGGTTGCGTGCATGGTCGGTGGGTGTCGGTGCTGTTCCCAGTGTGGTCGGCCACCAGAAGTAGTCCCAAGCTGAGGGGGCGGGTCCGAGGAAGAGTACCTCCGTCTTGTCTGAGTTCAGCTTCAGACGGCTGTTCCTCATCCAGTCGGCGATGGCCTTCATTCCCTCGTGGAGGTTGGTTTTGGCGGTGTGAGGGTCCTTGGTGAGGGAGAGGATGAGCTGGATGTCGTCGGGGTAGGAGATGATGTTGAGGTCGTGCTGGCGGGCCACTTGTGCACGGAACAGAACAATTGTTTCTGTACTCCTTGGTGTTAGACATGTCAGCTTTACTCTGATTATTTAGTTTTTATTGGCCTTAGGACTCTGTGCACTTTACCACTGCTAACCAGTGTCAAAGTACGTGTGCTCACTGCCTAAAAGAAGGTAACATTGGATTACACCCAAATGGCACATTTAATTTGCTTGTAAGCTCCTAGTACAGCAGTACTACATGTACCTAGGGCCTGTGTATGCAGGTTTTAAATATTTTTTTTTGTTTCAAAAAGAGAATTTTATTTAGAATTAAGAGAGAGTCAGTATACAATACATGCGATAATCATCACACACTATAATAAAATCATTGTTTCCCAGCATGAACAATTGAGAGAGAGAGAAAACAGAAAAACAAAAGCTAACGGTCAATGCATTAAGTAAACAAGAAAAATGCGATAAGTATGATATATAATAAATAAAAGGAAAATTAGAGGAGCTACAGAGGTTTGAGTACGTCTTGCTGTGAAGGTTGCAATGAGGAGTGTTTTTTGGCACAATTGTCAAAGAATGTCGTAACCGGTAACCAAAGCTGGAGCCTTTTTAGAGCTATGGATGTAGGTGAAGTAAAAAACGTGTCTAGCTTATGGTTGTGACAAACATCATACCACCATGCCTTAAATGAGATTGATGTAGAATCTTTCCAATTTCTTGTAATTTGTTGAAAAGCAACTGCCATTAATAAATCAATTATTTAAAAATTAGTTAAGAAAATGTTTGTCACAGAAAACGGAGCATGTGTGCCAAAGATTAGATTAATTTGAGACCAGACCTGTTTCCAGAATTTATAGACTGAAGGGCATGAGAACAGCATATGAAACAAATCTGCGTCTGGATGAGTACATGACCAGCAGGTATCTGTTGTATCAGAAAATCTTTTAGGTAGACTCTGTGGAGATAACAAGAGTCTATTATACACATAAAACAATGTTTGCGTTAAACTGGCCGAACTTGAAGATTTACAAACTTTAATCCATATATTATTCCATAAAGTGAGAGGCCAAACCGTGTTGAAATCTTTTTCCCACATCATTTCAACACTGGATTTCTGTCTTGGTGTGACAGTGGATTGTAAAAAAGTATATAAAGTTGACGCCTTGGGTTGAGTATGTAGGAGATTTGATACATCCGTACACATGGGAACAGTGGGAGTGGTATAAGTGTTACTCGATAATTGTATGTATACATCAAGTACAGCTTGACGAAGTACCTGCTATTTGGATATGAAAGAGGAAGGTAAAGCGTATAACTGCTTAAGCGAAGAGAGCGAAAGAACATTTTTGTTTGAAAATAACTGATGGATCCATATTAGGCCACGTTGTCTCCATGTTTTCCAGTGAAAGGATTTGTTGAGTATCAGTAGAGTTTTGTTATGCCATATGGGCGCAGCAAAAAAGGAATCAGAAGTATGATAGAGTGAAGGAAAAAGAGGACTCAATAATTTTGAGGTGAGTTTAAATAAAGGGGTGGTTAGTGTTTGGGGTTTGCGAGAAAAAGAGAGGTATTCTTGAAATGAAAAGGGAGAGAGGAACGAAAGTTCAACTGATGTCCAAAGGGGACAGTCCTCCTCAGGACCACGTAACCAGTATGAAGCTTTTCGTAATAAAAAAGCTTTGTGGTAAGCGACAAAATTTGGATATTTGACTCCCCCTTCAGCCTTAAGGACGTGATAACTTAGAGATAGACATACGTGATTTCTTCTTATTCCATAGAAAGGAAGATAGCATAGAGTTAATTGATTTAAACTATTTAGTGGAAATAGAAACTGGAATGTTAGAGATGGTATATAAAACTATGGGGGAAAGCATCATCTTCATCGTATCCAGGTGACCCCACCAGGAAAGATAGAGAGGATGCCATTTATTGGTGAGTTCTGTAAGTTTTTGAATGCAATTATTCATGCAGAGTGTAACTGTACCTTTTATTGTTGGTGTAAAGTGTAATCCCAAGTATTTAATAGAAGATGATTTCCAAGTAAAATGAGTTAAAGTGAAATCAGCTATACAGGTTTATTAGGCAAAGGTAAAATTTCACACTTATCGTTGTTTGGTTTATAACCTGATATAGATGAAAAAGAACGGACTTCTTCCAAAAAGGCAGGGATCGACTCACTAGGATTTGAAATAAAGAGCAAAATATCATCAGCATAAGCTGCAAGTTTGACATTAGTTGTAGGAGTCAGGAATCCTTTTATTTGTGTGTTTTGACGGATTCTTGAGAGGAAGGGTTCAAGGGCTAAATTAAAGAGGAAGGGGGATAAGGGACAACCCTGATGCACCCCTCTGCCAAGGTCAAAGAATGGTGAGATCAACCCATTAGCACATACAGCAGAAAGAGGATTAGAATATAATAATGAAATTAGAGAAACAAAGTTTGGGCCAAAACCAAACCACACCACTTAAGAGTGTAGAATAAATAGCGCCATTCAACTCTTCAACTCTATCGAATGCTTTTTCTGCATCTAATGCTATAGCTGCAAGGGAGTGGTTTAAATGTGGGGCCTTGGATAAAATGTCGAAAAAAAGTCTAGTGTTCTCTTGTATGACTCGTCCCTTCACAAAACCGGATTGTTCCTTGCCTAAAATGTTTGGAAGGTAAAGGTCTAAACGAAGGGCTAATGCTTTGGAAAAAAGTCTTATAATCTTATAATCTATATTAACAAGCGAAATGGGTGTGAAGTTTTTACAATACTTCGGATCCTTTCCCTCCTTAGGTATCAAATATATATGAGCATCTGAAAATGTACCCTGGGACTTACCCAACGACTGAAAAGATTCAATTAAAAGATGTAACTTAGGCAATAATAAACTGGAGAAATTAAGAAAGAATTCAACAATGAAACCATCAGGTGCCGGAGCCTTGTCTTTCTTCAAGTGTTTAAGTGCATCCAAAAGCTCTTATCTTAGTGTCCAAGAGGGACAAATCATCAGGAAACTGTTGGGGTTTGCGTATGGAGGAAAAGAAATGTGAAAGTGTATGATCTGTGGGGTCTGTTTCAGAGGAGTACAAATTTTTGCAGAATAAAGAAAACTCATTTAACATCTCCATATCTTTAAACTTTAAAATAGAGTTATCATCAAAAATAGAGTCAATATTCACTTTGTTCTGTTTAGTTTTCAGGTAATTAGCCAAAAGCTTTCCTGCCCTGTTTCTACCACCATAGAACTTTGCGTTAGCTTTCAATAAGTATAGCAAGGCATTATCTGCTGATTTCTTATTAAACTGCAACTTAGCTTTTATAAGGGCATTAATAACATCTTTGGAATTAGATGAGTAAAAAGAATGCTCCAGTCCCTTAATGTCTTGGAACAAAGAACGTGTACGATTACGTGCCATATTAAGTTTCTTTATTACATAGGTTATAATAAAGTCTCTTGAAGAAGCTTTAAAGGCATCCCAGATAACTAAAGGAGGTAAGGAATCAGTCTGATTTAGGATAAAATATTAGTTGAAAAAGGTTTTAAATGAGGAAGAAAATTCCGTATCCAGAAGTAGAGAGTTATTAAACCGCCATCTTCTGGGGGGCAGTGGTTTTGGGGAAAATGTCCAGATCAATTGAAATAGGAGCTGGTCTGAGAGTAATATACGGCCAATTTCTGAACCTGTAAGTGTTTGCGAAAGGTTATGTGACACAAAAAAAATAATCAAGCCATGACTGAGAGTGATGCACCGGGGAATACAAAGTATATTCCCTCGCAGTTGGATTACATAATCTCCATGCATCCAAAAGTTTGCGTTGTACTATTGTGTGAGTAAAGCATTTATGTGTTTTGTTAGGGATGAATGACACTTTAGAGTTCCGATCAATGAATTGATCAAAAATCTGATTACAGTCATCTGCCAAAAATAAAATTGTCCTCCATATGAAGAGTCATTTGTTTGGCTACTGAAAGCCAAAAGGAGGCGTCACCGCCAGTAGGGGCATAGACAATGAAAAAAGAGACTGGAACATCCTTGAACAACAGTTTAACACTAAGCCAATGGCCTTCTATGTCAGATTCCTCTGAGATGAATTTAAAATGAAGGGATTTGCGACACAACATTATGACTCCATTATGCTTACCATCACCACTGGAATAAAATAATTCTCCCACTCAACCTTTTTTTATTTTCATTGATTCACGTCTGTAAGATGAGTCTCTTGAAGGAAAACTATATCTGCATTTAACTTAGCCAAATGAAATAATACTCTTTGTCCTTTAATAGGAGAATTGAGCCCTCTAACATTCCAAGAAATTAACTTTAACGGCATACTGAGCTAGGAGGAGCAAGAAATTACAAAATCAAACGATAAAAAAAAACAGAAAAGTCAGACCGTAGGAAGAAGCATGAGGAAAATAATGTAATAAAACAAAGAAAGGGAACTGAGTAAAGTATACTAAGAGTGAGAAAGTTAACGACACTCAGAAAAGGTGTAGAGAAAGTATAAAGAAAGGAGACAAGGTGAAGGATAAGGAATAAAATTAGGACAGAGATGTAGGAAAACAGCATGCCTACATAAGGAGATACCGGGTAGACACGAGGGAGGGGGTGGAACCACATGGAATGGACAATACATCCAGGGTCAGCTAGACGGAAAACCAGGAAGACATCATGAAATTAGGGTAGCGGATCTGTGGATACGAAACATAACAAACGTCAGGTTAATGTAATAAAATAGACATGAACATTAATCACTAAAAATAACATTAAACAAACTGATCAGTGAGAAACAGTAAATGGAACAAGGACGAGGAAAACAGTCCATAAACTATTAAATGTTATAATGAGGAAAGCGAAATCCAAACAATGTAATCAACAATGTTAAGCATTGGAAGAAGCAGAAGGACGAGATAAATCCATAGCAGATAGTTTGCAAGAATTGATGACACTTTGTAGACGCACAGGATCTTCATACGTGGTTGTTCTGTTATTGTAGGTGACTTTAAAGAGGCAAGGGTGAAAAAGGCCATATCTGGCTCCAATTGAATTAAGATCAGCTCGCATATTTAGAAAAGCCTTGCAAGTCTCTGTTAAGGAGGAAACATTGTGTTCAACCGATGAGACCCTTGTTTCGAGTTGAGACCAATTGTCCGTTAAAACTTGCAGTTTGGCGTTAGTCTCTTCCATGAAGGGTCTAAGAGCCCTGATTTCCTCCAGTAATAATTCCATTGACACCGGCGAATTAGATTTTGGCGGGGATGGAGGGTCTTTCTTGAGAAGCTTAGTGTTGGATTTCCCTGGAGTTATGGGAGAGGATTCCATCGCTGGATCTAAACTTTGAGAAGATGCTAGAGAATCTTCTAATCTTGAGAATTCAATTTTTTTTGGAGTTCTTTAAAAAAATGTTCTGAGGTTTAGATAGTGGAGAACGTGTTGATTTTATTCTGCCCATAAATCATATCAGCACATTTCTCTTTAATGCGAACGTATTGAGGGTCAGATGCGATGAGAGAGAATCTGCGTCAAAATAGATAGGTTTGCGCAGAGAAGACCCAATACCTTGAAATATGGAAGGAACGATGATGTCAAGGTAAGAAGACGTATTTTACTGAGGATAACACTCATCAGCCAGACTACGTGCCCTCTTCAAAGCAATGATATGGTAAAAATACAGAGACACATTGCAGTGAGTCATCCGTGTTGCAGCGATAATGACACTGCACTGGTATTTCCAATGTGGGATAGGAAACAGTTGCTGGAATATAGCACAGAGTAACATAACTTCAGTTTGCAGGGGTATAGTCCCTCAGCTCAGGATTTGCCAAATGCAAAAAGGTAGAAATATCTCCAAATTAGTGCATGTGACGGGGAAGCTATGAGAAGCTGCTGGTTACGAGCACAAAATGGCTGCTGTGTAAAGTACTATAAAGAAGCTGAATCAGGGATTACTTCACAGTGTGCCTCATGAAGTTCTTCAGAACCCTCTTGAAAAGCATTCAGAACATCATTCCTAACATGCTGGTGAAGTAATAGTTAACACTGTGAAAACGGCATCTTTTCGGCACCTTTGTGAGGAGAAGAGCTTGAAATTCCTTTAAAGAAACTTAATCATGGATTTCTTCGCAAAACGCCTCATAAAACTCTCAAATCCCTCTTTATAAGCATTGAGAGCATTAATCCTAACATGCTGGTCATGTAAAAGTTGTTACCGTGAAGAAACAGCATCTTTCCGGCAATTTATGAGGAAATGCGCTTGAGATTCAAAATGGCAGCAGCACCGAAGTGCGCCCCGAAAAAAAACTCACTGCGGCAGATTAAACAATGTAACATCCATAAAAGTGATTTCCCAGGGTCTCCTATAATGCCTTGAAGCTTCAGGTGCCCAGATACGCCTCCATCAGAGCTGAAGTCTGCGGCGGTGCGCCGAGTTTTCCAGGCGAGCCAGGGAGCTACACCTGAGCACGTCCATTCAGCTCAGGCACCAATTACACCCCCCCCTGTGTATGCAGGTTAATCTGACCAAAACTCAATATTCATACCTGCTTCCAATTGAAAGTTTTACAACATCAAGGTGCTTGAATTAATCTCAGCCACTGTTAATCACTCAGGCCGCATCCCAATCCATTGTTATTTTCCACACCATGCCACCTCAGTTTGGACCCAGCTATATGCAAATCAGTCTTGACCCTGCTCCTCATGGCAACAGTCCAGCCTGAACTGCCAAGCCAAATCCTCACTGAACCGGAACACAAGCAACCCAGGACCAGTTTTGCATATGTTATGGGCTCCTCAGCTGGATATAGCTTATTTCCAGTGAGACACTGTGCACAAGACCCACTTTTGGGCATACCCGTCCCAGTTAGGGCAACATAATAAAGTATGCATTAAGTGAAGGATGGAATGTTTGAAATGATCTCGGTCACTGGTAATGACTCAGGGCTGCATCCGAAACCATGGTTATATTGCTATTGCCCTTTTATGTGCTAATCAGCTGGGTATAACTTGGTTCCAATGACACAGTGTAAATGGGACCCATGAAACCTGTCCAAGGTTGCTTGCATTTCAATTCAGGGAGAACCCGGCTTGACAGTTCAGGCTGTACTACTCCCATTGGAGCAAGACTGATATGAGTATGGCTGGGTCCAAACTGAGGTGTCATGGTGGGTAAAAACAGATGGATTGGGATGCGGCCCAAGTGATTACCAGTGGCTGAAATTAATTCAAGCATTCCATCTATCACCTTGATGTTGTATAACTTTCAATTGGGAGCAGGTAAAAATATTGAGTTTTGTTTTTTAACAAATTGCAATTTAACGCCCTATTTAATGGTAATGTCAGATTTTAAGACACCATTCTTAAAATGCCACTTTTAGAAAGTTGCATCACAAAATGGGGAGTGATTCTATTAAGGGAATGGGGGAGGGATCCATACACCTTACACACAAAGAAAAGTCGCGACACCATATAATCGTTGATATTTGAATAAGCTACATAATCAATCCAGGCCAGATCCACACATCTGTACACAAACCTAAAAGTGGACTGAAAACATTTATTTGAAAAACTTCAACTAAATCAACACAGTGGAGACACAAACATTATGCACAATTATAATAAATACAAAACATTACTTGAAGGGTTTTCTTTCGACATATAGAACATAGACGACACACTTTTTGCTGTACATATACATTGAAACTTAGTATATTCAGGGAAATAGAACACACATTTCACATAAAATCACAACACTTACATTTATATATCAACATATAACCATTTAACACAAATAAATGCACAACATGGATTTCCTTAACATAGGAGATACAAGCTTGTCCCCCTTATTTTTTTCATATATCCAAAAGTGACCTTATTGGGTTGGAGGACAATGTTCCACCCTTGGTAGATGCTTTATGTGGCTTCAAATTTCACAGTTTCAATCCACTGGTTTCTGTCAGCCTACGCATGGTTGTGCCCTCAACCACACAAAGTTAAACTGACAGGTTTCAACCTTCTGTGGGCCTTAAGAACAGAATGCAGGCTTTCATAGCAAAGAGCAGGGGTGCAGTTCATCCCTGCACCCGATGGCTGGCACCTTGGGGTGCCTGCCACTGGGCGCAGGGCTCAATAGTAGGTGCCCCCTAAGGCGCAATTCAGTGGCCTTGCACCAATGAGGGCCCTGCTGGGGACCCCCAAAGGCAGTTTCCCAATGCCTTTCTGTGTAGGAAAGGCCGGCACAGAAAGACAGTGAGAAACTACCATCATAATCCTGCGGCTGGAAAGAGATGGCTGAGGGATTGTTGAAGGCCTTCCGAATGGCGGACGGGCGCTCCGGGCCTGTCGTCAGCCATTCGGAACTCCTGTTTGTAATAATTTCTGACCGTCTCCATCAATACGGGTCGGTCACAAATTATTACTAACAGGAGATTACAATGTGGTAAAGATGGCTCCGAGCAAGGGTCGGAGCCACTCCTTACCGCATCATAATCAGGCCCTAAGCAGGAAGGTCTTCCTCAGGGCTTTCGAGTTTTAAGGATGGACACTATATGTAAAACAAATTGAATACTATGTCACATGACTGAGGCAGAATCTCATTATTCAAACACAAATACAAATAAAAGTGCGTAAGAGTCTTGAAACTGAAGGAATTTAAATACCAGCTTTGACGTGGTGAGAGGCCACAACTTTGGTATAATGGTGTGGGAATCGTGCAGTCTTTACCCCAGTGAAGATGTGGTTCAGGCTGGAGTAATAATCATATGTGAGATCAGCAATAGAAGAGCAGGCCCTACTTATATATTAGATTTTCTTAGAGACCTTCTTGTTTAGGAAATCCTACCTGTGACCTTATTATGCATGTGAGGTTCTCCTCCACTGGGTAGTTGCTGTCTAGGGGAGGGGGGGGGGGAGTACCAAATGCACCCAGTTAGCTATGGATGGGATGCCCTGTGGTAGCAGTGTTGTACTTGGTTTAGAGATCTGAGGCACAGCATTATACCTTTTTTATAGCCATCGTGTAACAGACGGCAGTAAATTATTGCGGGCGTCAGGAGTCTTAAAGCTTCTCCTGTCTGGACCTTTATGCTGGAGGGAGAGGTGGGAGAAAAATCCAAGTAGGTCCTAAGGCGCATGTCAAAACAACGCCTCCTCATTCTTTTTCTGTGTAAAAAGGTCCGTAAAGGAAAAAACCTGATCAGGAAACTTGCAAGTGTTGCTATGGTGTGCTTGCACTGCATGCTGCATTTTTAAGGGGCATACATTAGAATATGGAACTTGTCCCTTGAGTCTATCATTAGGTCCAGTACCAGATGGCTTCACCTTTTTTCATTCGGCACATACTAATTTAAATGCTCCAAAACTCATACGCACACACTGTGTGCCTAACTTTATTAAATTACATTTATTGTTTAAGTGATTGAATAAAACCCCTCCTCAAACTACAAAAATGTAGTTACTTAAATTAAAAGGATTTAAGTAATGTGTGAACTAATGTTCCAGATTTGCATTTCTAATGTAGTTCTTAGTCACATTTATACACATGTACTCAAGTTATTTTATCTGTATGCAATGTGTAACATGATTCTAATATAGTTACATTTTCCATTATTCTGTGGTTGAATGTTCACACGTATATTGAATATGCACCATTGATTTAATACATTACACTTCTATGACTAGGCCCATATTTCTTACTACATAAAACACTGTTTTCCATTCTCTGCCTGCATGTCTTTTCCTTGCAGGTACATTCACATGGTTTGTTGTTTTGAGAATAGATATTGCACTGTAATAGTGATAGAGAGAGAGCCTGGCAGGAAGACCTTGACAAGGAACATGGAGAGCCAGAGAGTTAACTGGCTGTCTCTATTCAGTAATGTTGCGAGGAGCTGCAGGTACCCAAGACTATATTGCTTCCAGGTTTGATATGGTAGAATCTACGAATATTGCAGCTCTACAATTTCTGGCTCTTGGCCCCCGTTCCTCCCTTATACTTCAGGTGGTTTCCTCCTAGGCTCAATATCAAGCGTGAATAGATTCAGGTGCAGATTACCCCCATAGTCTCTCAAGGCGCACAGACTCTCTCACAGTTAACTTCATCTCAGCAAGCAAGGCTTCTCAGTTTGAGTCTGGGTTGGCTCACTCAGGCAACTGGCCAGCTCCTTTTCTGTTCGCCTGTTCACCTGCTTCAAAGAGACTGCAAACTAGCAGCTTTGGTAAAGACTTTTAATGGCTGAGCCTCCGACAAGGCAGCTTCATGTGATTTCCCAGGACTAGACCTCTTGTCACAGGCAGGGAGAGTGGTTTCATGAGACTTTGGATTACACAGGGGCTTGGAAATCAGAAAGCAGGTGCTTGGAGATCACTGTCGCTATGCTTGGGCGAACAAGTCTCAGTTAGCAAAGCCATGCACAGGCCAGAGTGGGGATGGTGCAGTCGCGCCCACTCTGGTTGCAATCGGATGTGAAGGCCCAGCACAGGCCTCACTCTTACAAATGCATATCAGACCACGCTACAGTTTCATCTATGCCCAATTCATGCTAAACACAAGTGTCTAGTGGGTTTCCAACACAGATGAACATGTAAATGTAAATGTGTGTATACTTGTAAAGCGCACTATCACCTGACAGGCATCCTGGTGCTGTATACCGCTGTGGAACCATTCCTGGCTTTCCCTGTGAGATGCCCCCTACTGGGCACCCCCAAGGTGAAACCAGGCATCCCAGCGCTATCGGACCGTTGTGGAGATTAAGCAAGCTATTGCCCAGAGTTGCGGAGTGGGACCCATGATTAGAGTAGGCACTGAGGCGAGAATTATTGAGTCGATGGACATTGAGCCCAAGACCCTGCCGCGTCAGGAATTGAACCCGGGTCTGACCTCTGCTTCAGGGTCTGCCGCTTTTAACCAGTGAGCCACACTTCTCCACATTCCCCGTACCTGTACAAATGAATATAAATTACAAAGCACAACCAATGTAAACATAAAAATTATAATAGACCACTTTATTCAATATATATTCAGTGTATTCACATAAAAAATATTCAACAAAGTGCATTCGGCGGTGTGCTCACAGTGGTGAAATGTGTATACATTGCATACAAACACAGCACAACCATCTAGTGTAAATTTGATTAGACAAAAGGGAAATGCACATTGTTCAAAATGTTCTCCCAGTGTAGTATTAATCTTATTACAACTGAAAATCTACATTGGCGTTTCGACCCAACCATCAATTTGTGGGTCTGAAAGTCCATTGCCTTTGTATTCTACAATACATGAAAGGAAAATAGAGCCCTTTTATTAGTCATCGTTCAATCATTGTCTAGCAATAATTATAGTTCAGTGTAGAAACATACTTCATAGTACCATTGTTGTATCAAGGAACATTGTATCATGTATAAGTAACCAGCATGGAGTGGGATCTCTCCGGGTGGCATATACACAAATGTTTGAAAGTTCATTCAATTCAGATTGTATGCTCCAGAGAAGGCAGTAGCTGTAATTAAATGGAGGAACACATGTTGTAATGATTGAGACCATAACTTGTACTACCTTGTCATATCTATGTATGGACAAGGTCAACAGTGTCCAGAAGAACAGCCATCTATATCCCTTGATATCTCTAATATTACTTCTTATACCTGCCCCTAAATATAAAGAGGGAAAACTGTGTAACTCCATACACTAGTCCTCTTTCTAACATATAAATATATTGGGTATTCTAAATTGATACTCACTACTGTCTCAGTCATTAATAAAGCTGATCAGGTTATCTATTGTGGCAGGAGTTCACAGCAAAAGGTAGGTAGGCAGGAAATAAGGGCAGCAAATGCTAGCAAAAAAATCGAATGAAAATAAATCAGGCTGTGGGAAACTGTGCTCAAGGTCACCATATATTCCCTCTCATGACAAGTATTGCTTACAAGGTACTCTGGAAGACACACATATCATCTACAGTGGAGATCGCTACAATGTATCGACAAATTAATTTGTTTCCAGGCTGGCGGGAAGGCGCCGTGCTGTAGATATCAGTCTTATTTCTGACTATAAGCACTGGGCCGCTGACCTTTAAAATCAGGCAGGCATGTGAGTGCTTGCACCTGCACGTGATAACTGTGAGACCGATAACTCGCGGAAGTAGTCCTGCATTGTTGGACTGCAATTATATTACACCACTATAAGAAGATAAAAGTACCTAATTTGCACAAATATTAACACAATTGCTAACTAGTTGGTACTGTGTGGTGTGTGTGTGTGTGTGTAAATTAGCTAAGTGCCCCTCTATTGTAATTGGTCCTTGCACAAGGCTGACTATACTGTCCCAGCCACCCTATGGTGGTCTTCCAGACCAACAATAAAGCCAGTAGAGTTATTCTGAAGTATAACACTAGTTCTCCCCACTAAAATAATTGGGATATTGCCCACAATCACCATTCCTTGCATTGGGAACCTGTGATGTCATTAGCTATCCTGAGCACAGGCCAAGCCACCAAGGATCTTATGTCATATTGCGCAGTGCCTGCCAGGGCCCACTCAAGATTAGACTAGGGCATGCAGCTCACTCTCTGCAGTCTTCATCTTCTCCTCATCACACCAGGATCACTCTGCAGCTCACTTATCCTGCTCACTGCACCTGCAGGGTTGGCATACTCATTCCCTCGCTCAGGAGGAAAGCTACCTTCAACGTATTTCAGGATAGATGAATAGCAATTACAGCAAAGGGTTAACTCAGGTGATATCCCCTCACCTGTAGGAAACAGGTTCCAGCTCTGATTACTCCAAGTGCAGCAATCTTCCAAGTTTCTGTCCGGAGCACTCCCTTCCTTGGTCATAAAGAAATTCAGACTATAACAAGTGGGACGATGCTCACACTTTTATACACTAAACACAGAGATGAAAAGGGGACCACTGTCTGCACCGTCAGAACTGTTTTGAAGTGGTTCTCAAATCAAGTGTCCTTTACAGGCTGCTCTCAGAGTCTTTGAGATAATTGAGTCTTTGCACAGCAAGGTGGTCTCTAGCTACAGCAAATAGAAGTGTGAGGTTTCTGCATTTGGTTGTCATCAGCCAGACTGATGAGAGGAAAAGTGAAAAAGCTGGGCCGCACTCAAATGGTCCCCCCTCACCTTTAACGTCAGTGTCAGCAGTCCCACCCTTCCCCCACTACCATTTACGAAATGGATGTGCTTCAGGAAACTTATCACCAGCTCCTTGCTCAACAAAATGCCTAATTGGATTTCTAATGGAGCCTTGTCTCCTCTTCACTCACTTCAGTGTCTAGTTCTCCCTCCAGATTCAGGGATGTCATGAATGCACTTACATCATCTGGAAAAGTAACATAGCCTCTATCTTGTGGATGGAATGTATGAATGTTGTGGCTACATGCAGGTTTTGGAATTTTCACTCAGAACTATGAGGAAAATGCATGATTATAGCCACAGCTTGACATTTAAAAAGCATTGTGGGTACAAAGCTTTATTGCGACCCACAGAAGCCAAACTACCCTGGAATTGCTACGTTTAAAAAATGCCAAGGGTTGGTATAACTCCCTGATTGCGGGCTGACTTCAGCCCAAATAGTACGGCCATGCACCATGGATATTGAGAAAGAAATTGGGATTTGCCCACTCCATTAAAGGTTTTATATTTAAACAGCTCCAAAAGAACCTACATTCTGTCTAGTTTGCCATGTGAATGCTGAAGCTCTAGGCCTGGGGCTCGGGGCAAAAAGGCTATTGGGGCTTTACTGGGTGGGACTGAGACCTAAAATCCGGATGAGCTAGCCCTCACCCCACCCCTCTTTTGTTTTAAATGTCCTGGGTAGCCAGTGGGCTTTTCTGCCCTCCCCAGGACAGACCGGTGGTAAACCCTCCAATCTTCAAACATGGGGCAGTCAGACGATTAGGGCTTTAGGAGTAGAGGGTTTTGCCTGTTGTGGGCCAGTTCCCACCTTATTATTATTTTGTTTTTTAAGTCCCTTAGTTTAGTGGGCTTTACGCACATCCCCCTTGTGGGTAGGTGCAAATAAGGGTAAACCCAAATCACTGCCTCCTACCATCAGAAGCAAAAAAGACTATTGACCCCATTGTTTTCCCTGGTGTCCTGTGGGTTTTCAGTTTCCCTGGCAAGACAGATTGGGGATAAATCCCCACTCGCTGCCACAGAGGGTAGAAAGACTAATTTTTAACGGAAGTGAAGCCTATGCCGCTGGGTTGTTCATCCCACAAAAAAAATCCCTTCTGCTGAGTGGCTTTTGTGCCCCTTAAGGGAGGGCATTTTGGGGAATACACATCAATTTTCCACAGGGGAAGTGAACAGACTGGAGCCTCCATTCTGGGATTGGGCAAGCTGCCACCCCCCATTTTTTTTGTTTTTAAATGATCATCTGTGGTGTACAGTGGGTTCTCCGACCCATTGGACGGGGGCAATTGGGGGTTTTCGCCCAAACGCCCCTCCCCCCAGCTGAAAAACCAAAATGTTTGGGGGGTGTAGTACTTACCAATACCCAAATGGGCCGTGGGCCCTCCCTCCCTAAACACCATGGCTTGTGAGTGGATCCTCACTTAGGGATCACCCTCCAACAAAGATTCCCAAAGTAGGGCCCAATAGGGAAAAGTATGACAGGAAAGGGGAGAGAGATTTGTTTATGACTTTAAATAATATTTCCCTGGAGGAGAACTAGAATTATTTTGAGAAGTAAAATTATAAGCAAGTACATTTGTTTCTCTCTTCTTTTGGGGGGGGGGGTGCGAGGGGGTGGGCTTGTTCATTCATAGTCATAAGCAATGAATATAATACCAAGCCCATCCCTCATAAAAAGCTGAGGAAGTAGAATGTGTTCTACCAAATATATTCTTTAAGGAAGCCTGAATCACCTGTGAATCAGTCATGGAATCTGATTCAAGATAATATCTTGAGAACCTGTGAACTAACCTCCAAGTGACAGCTTTACATATCAATGAACGGAAAATGTTTCCTAGTAAACAGTGCTCAATTTATAAAAAAATGAGTGCCAGGTCCCTCATCATGAGGCCACCGCAGCTTGCACCACCTATTGCCCCGTCAGCGCTACCATCACAACACCTACACAACTACTAATCATCACACTGCTACATGTTTGACAACTGGGGCGGCTCCTCCACTAGGGCGGAGGAGGGTCGCCTCACTGCTTTCTCGCAGTGCAAGAAGCAGAAACATAAAATGGAATACTTTCAGTTATTACCATTTTATGTTTGGTTGCGGGTGGTACAGGACTGCTATGCGAACAGGGCAGGGGAGGACTGGTGTGCCTGCCCACTCCCGCATGCGCAAAGACTGTTTGGTCAGCCCCCTGGGGCCGTCCAAACCAGTCATACACACTCTGCCCTTCTCCATGCAGGCGACAATGCAGCCTGCATGGAGAAAATGGCCACCCCATTTGCCCCTGGCTGGGTGGCATCCCGACCAATCACAATGCTGCTTGCAGCATTGTGATTGGCTTAGGGGAGAGAGGCAGGCTGTCTGCTTCTGCCTCCTGTTCCTGCTGGAGGCAGGAGAGTAGGAGCAGAGAAGATGAAGGACCCGGCCAGCGGAAAAGTAAGTTTAATTTTTGTTATTATTATTAATCCCCCCCTGCATGACCTCCTCTCCCTTCATGCCCCCCCACCTGCGAGCCATGCCAGCTGCGACTGTTTGACAATTCAGACTGTTTGAGGCCCCCATAGCTGTAAGAATGGCTTGGGCTGCGGGTATTAGTTGTTTTCAATGTAAAATGAAATAATAAAACAACTATTGTTCTGTTTATCTCTACTTCACACAAACAGCGCCACCAGGTGGCAGCTGTCAAAAGTGCGGGTGTTAACAATTAAGTGCCGATGCTGAGCACAGGAAACCACAGTCTCAAATTAAGCACTGCTAGTAAAGATACTGTAGCTCCTTTGTCCTAAAAGAGTGGGCTTCAGAACTATCAAGAAGTTTTTTTCTTTTCTGATAACAGAGAAATACAGAAGAGACAGTCCCAAAAAATAGTAAAAGCCAATCAAATTGGCTCATAAATGAGAAATAGCGTCACTGTCTATGGGGGTCTTAGGTTAGTTAAGTCAGAACTCCAGAAAACTACTTTACATCAAGAGCAGGAAAGACTATTTTTGCTGAATATGATGGATTCTCAAAACAGTTGGTGATAAAATGGTCTGGTTGACATAAAAATCAGACCCTATGTTTAAAAAGAAAACTTGGATGAGACCTCATAACCACCTTTTTATGGATCACAATGTATATGGTGCATGGCAGCAAAGAGTACATATTCCAGTGACCCAGAGAGCAGGGGAAATAGCGAGGACCAATGCCAGGGCGTTATCAATACTCCCCCTGCTGCTGGATCAGGGCTACCACTGGGACATACTGAATCGATGTGTGTGACCCCACAGTCTGCTTTAATCAGTGATACACTCCAGATGTACAAATCCCTTTTTTTTAATTTAACATTTTTTTTATTTGCATCAGATGGACACACAAGAAAAAACCATGAAAAACAAAATTAGTCTACAAAACGTTTCAGTAAAAGCAGTAAATTAACATTGTATATTCCATAAATCATAAGCAATGTAGAGGTCATACAGTAAGAAAAAAAAAGCGAGAAAGGAAAGTATACTGTTATTGAGACATAAATAAACCCCAGATTCTGTCAATTTTTCGTTTAGCCTGCAGGCCCCTTGAAGCAGCAAGGGCAAACTCCATATTGTATGTCTCCTTAACCAGGCTCCACCATTCCATAACCGTTGGTGGATTTTTTTGAATCCAAGCTCTAGCAATAATAAGTCTTGCACAGGTTACTAAAATATTCAACAAATCACTAAATACAATAGTACCCTCGCATATACCCACCAGCACATCAGTTGATGGAGAATGAAATAGGATGAGCAAGTCTATCAGAAACCACCTTAGTTATTCCATCCCAAAATTGACTAAGATGAGGGCACGAAAAAAACATGTGAACAATATCAGCACCACTTAGATCGCATTTTGGGCATTTCGTACGCTCACTATAATTATTATTTGTTGCCTATTTAAGAATTCTCTCGGGGGTATAGTATAGTTGACATACAGTTTTAAACATTTGCAATTTAAGACTAGAATATTGAACTGATACATTTAAGCTTTTAAGAGATAGAGTAATTAAATCAGATGGTACAATCAAAGCCAATTTTCTGTTCCATTTCTCAGTTAATTTTGTAATGTCGCTAGTGTTAAATACAGTAAAGATCTTATATCCTATGCTAATCATGGCTTTATCTGCTTCTATATAGATACAATCCCAAACCTCAGAATATAATACCGTGGTGAGGGAGGAGTCCAGGATGAAGCCCAGGTTGCGTGCGTGGTCTGATGGTTTGGGTGCGCTGCCTAGGGTGGGGGGCCACCAGGAGTCGTCCAAGGCGGAGGGTGAGGATCCCAGGATGAGGACTTCCGTCTTGTCCGAGTTCAGTTTCAGGCGGCTGTTCTTCATCCATTCGGCTACCTCTTTCATCCCTTCATGGAGGTTGGCTCTGGCGGTGGCGGGGTCGTTGGTGAGGGAGAGGATCAGCTGGGTGTCGTCGGCGTAGGAGATGATGTTGAGGTTGTGCTGGCGTGCGCTGTCTGCGAGGGGGCTCATGTAGACGTTGAAGAGGGTTGGACTGAGCGAGGAGCCTTGAGGAACGCCGCAGATGACTTCGGTGGCTTCAGATCTGAACGGGGGGAGGCGAACTCTCTGTGTCCTTCCGGCGAGGAAGGAGATGATCCACTCCAGTGCCTTCTCCTGGATTCCGATGTTGCTGAGTCGCTGCACTAGTGTACGGTGGCATACAGTGTCGAAGGCCGCAGAGAGGTCTAGGAGGATGAGGGCTACTGTTTCTCCGTTGTCAAGCAGGACTCGGATGTCATCGGTGGCTGCGATCAGGGCGGTCTCGGTGCTGTGGTTGGCCCGGAAGCCAGACTGCGAGAGGTCGAGGGATCCGTTCGTCTCGAAGAAGGCGGCCAGCTGCTTGTTGACGGTCTTCTCGATGACTTTTGCAGGGAACGGGAGCAGCGAGATGGGGCGGTAGTTCTTGAGGTCGGTGGGGTCGGCTGATGGCTTCTTTAGTAGAGCGCTGAGTTCGGCGTGCTTCCAGCTCTCCGGGAAGGTAGCGGTGTCGAAGGAGGTGTTGATGATGTCCCGCAGGTGGGGTGCGATGACAGCGTCGGCCTTGTTGAAGACGTGGTGAGGACAGGGGTCGGTCGGAGATCCGGAGTGGATGGAGTTCATCGTGCGGACGGTGTCTTCGGTGCTGATCGGGGTCCAGGCGCGGAGGGTGGTGGTGGGGGGCGGTGGTTCGGTCGTGGCGTGCGTCGGTTGAGTGCTGAAGCTGTTGTGTATGTCCGCGATCTTGTTGTGGAAGTAGGAGGCGAGGGAGTTGCAGAGGTCTTGAGATGGGGTGATGTCGTTGTTTCTGGCGTTGGGGTTGGAGAGCTCTTTAACAATGTTGAAGAGTTCCTTGCTGTTGTGTGCGTTGTTGTCCAGTCGTTCCTTGAATGCTGTTTTCTTGGTGGCGTGGATAAGTTGGTGGTGTCTTCGGGTGGCGAGCTTGAGGGCAGTCATGTTGTCCGGTGTAGGGTCTCTGCGCCAGGTTCTCTCGAGTGCTCGGCAGTTCTTCTTGGAGCTCTTGAGTTCGTCGGTGAACCATGGGGCTTTCTTGCTGCCGGGTCTGCTAGGCGGGGTCCTCAGGGGGGCGAGGTTGTCTGCGCAGTCACTGATCCACTTCGTGAGGTTGGTGGCTGCTTGGCTGGGGTTCATTGCGCTGGTGGGCGGGTTCTTGCTCAGGGAAGTCGCGAGCTGGTCGGCTGTGATCTTGTTCCAGCTTCTGCGTGCAAACTGTTGCTGCTGGTGGTGGATCGTGGTCCTTCTGAAGCTGAAGTGGACGGAGCTGTGGTCCGTCCAGTGGAGTCTGGTGGTGTGGCTGAAGGTGATGTCCTTGCTGGATGAGAAGACGGGGTCGAGTGTGTGTCCGGCGTAGTGGGTGGGGGTGGTCACCAGCTGCTTGAGTCCGAGGTTTGCGAGGTTGTCCAGCAGGGTGGTGGTGTTGCGGTTGTTGTTGTTCTCCAGGTGGAAGTTGAGGTCCCCGAGGAGGATGTAGTCAGCGGAGGGGAGGGCGTGAGGGCTGATGAAGTCAGCGATGTCTTCGCTGAATTGTGTGCGTGGTCCTGGAGGTCTGTGGATGAGGGTGCCTCTGCCTCTGAGGGTGCCTCTGCCTCTGAGGGTGGTCTTGGGGTTGATGTGGACCTGGAAGTGCAGGTGCTCGGCGGGTGCGAGGGTGTCGTCGGTGTTGGTCGTGATGCGGATGGTGTTCCTGTGGATGATGGCGATGCCTCCTCCGGTGTGGTTGATGCGGTCCCTTCGGATGATCAATGTATATAGCACCTAGAAACCTGTCCCTCTGGGAAGAAGCGGTCTGAGAGCCCCCAAGGTAGGAGACCTGACTTCTTCCTTGCTAATTAGCAATGATGCATGCTTTTGGTACCAATAAATAAATGTCACTCTGTTTCTGAGCA
The DNA here is from genome assembly GCF_964263255.1 of Lissotriton vulgaris. Taxonomy (NCBI): domain Eukaryota; kingdom Metazoa; phylum Chordata; class Amphibia; order Caudata; family Salamandridae; genus Lissotriton; species Lissotriton vulgaris. The sequence continues at coordinate 1,325,876,374 of NC_141687.1, read as the reverse complement.
AACCGGCTATGCAAGCACAGAGCAGGAAAGATTTTCAGTCATGCTTCTTGGGAGGTACCACGGAGGCAAGGACCCTCAGTCTTGCTTCTGGAGAAGTTTCTTTGAACAAATAAGCCACATGGGGTAACGTCGCTCAGACAAGGGAGAACAGGTTTTAAGGGTCAAAAGGAAAACAGCCACATGCATCAAAGGAAATTGCATTCGCTAACAGTGCGAATCCAAAATTCGTCCGTTTGCGAATGCAATTCCCATTTTTGGGATGCATTAACATTTTTGTTATTTTCGCCATTTAAGAAATCGCAAACTTGTGATTTCTTAAATTGCGATTGCATTTAAGGAATCTCAAATTGAGATTCCTTAAATGCAATGCATCAAACTTTAAAAATTTGCGAATTCGCAAATAAGGGGAGCAAATTACCATGAAGTTGACCTTCATGGTAATTTGCGAAAACTTTGAAAAATGCACTAAAGTGCATTTTTCAAAGTTCCATTTTACACACACACATGCCCTTGGGGCATGTGAGTGTGCAAAATGTACTCCTAAGCAGATTTCAGGGGTGCAACAGGGTGTCCTTTGGACACCCCTGCACCCTTGAAATTGCATTCTTAATTTGCAAATTTTTAATGGTGAATTGCAAATTAAGAATGCCTTTCCATCCATTCCTATGGGCCTCCAGGCCCATAGGAATGGATGGGGAAGTATTCCTTAATTGCAATTCTCAATTAGAGAATCGCAATGAAGGAATTTTAAGAAATCGCTATTTTTATAGCGATTTCTTGATGCATTGCAGTTTGCAATTCCTTAATTGCGATTCCTTATTTTTCGCAATTAAGGAATCGCAAAATGCAATATTGATGCATGTGTCTGCAAGTTCTTTATTTAGAACCAACAAGCCTAACTGCATGTAAAAATCTCTGCACAGGGAGCCACTGTGACAGTATTTGATTTCTACATTACACTATGAAAGCTTGTAATGTTGAGTAGTTTAAACAACTTAATTCCTTGGTATTAATGGTATGGTAATGATAATAATATTAGGAATATCGCCATTAGTAATTTAACTACATTTAATAAATGTAAGAATTTACCTAGTTGTTACAATGAAATTATGTCTTGACTTAAGCCTTCCTGGAACTAGATTGAACACCACTGAATAACATTATCAAAGGGTGCAGCGTAGATATCAGAGAGTAGATAAGAGTATGTTATCAGTTTTATTGTTGCATAGTGTTTCAAGATTAGGCTTGGGCGAAGCACTACGCTACGCTCGCGTAGTTTGCGCAACTTTGCACTACGCAAACTGCACATCGCACAGTGCGAACACGGGTAGCGTAGTGCAGCGGTCTTTTTATGGTTGCTCGCGGTCCTCAACGTCAAGTTGGCGACCGCGAAAAAACAAAATTACATCTTGGCGAGACTTTTTCCTCGTTCGCAATCAGCAACATCAAGTTGCCGATCGCAAGCGTGGAAAATAAACCTCCCTGCGAGTTTTTCAACGTGGGAGGTCTGTATTCTCATTGCGAGTGGTCACGCCTGCCCCGGATGAGGAACTACCAGTCCGCGTTGAGAAAGCAGCAGCTCGAGGAAAAATCTCCTTGAGCGGCAGAAAACTACAGTTCGCACTGTGCAAGATGCCGTTTTCAATGATTGCACAGTGCCGGATGCTTGTCCGCACTGTGCAATCATTGAAAACGGCATCTTGCACAGTGCGCACCTGCTACTACGCAGTTCACATAGTGCTACGCAAAGCTTGCGTAGTGCGAAGTGCAGCTTCGCGAAGCGCTACTTCGCGAACTACGCCCAGCCCTATAAAAAAACAGGATGAAGATATCAGACATGCCCAGGGAGAATATCATGTTTCCACCAAGGTGGGAGATGTTTCCACTAATGTGGGAGATAAAGGGATACATTTCACAATTTAAATATCAATAAAAATAATTTTTGCAGCAAAATATATATAAATATATATTTAATAAATGGAATTTACTCACAAATACCTAACAATAGGTTAGAACAGGGCACTTGCTGCTTGCAGCTTCAGTAAGGATTCTCTGTTGTACATACCCCCTGTAGAGCACGTATGGATATGTTGAGAGATGATGAATGATGCTGTTAGACTGCAGTTTGTTACATATGAAAAGGAAATAGATGGATATACACATAACTAACAATAAAGTTATAGATCTAGGGAACGGAGAGGTTTTGGATAAATGCCCTCACCATAAAGTGATATTTAAAATAAATACAATTTTAAAAAGAGAGGGTGGTGATAACATGCTGTCCCTATAAAGTGATTACCTTATGAACTTGTGGTTCCCTTACAGACTGTTGTGCCTGTTGTGCCTGACACAAGTACCATCTCGGCTAGAAAAGGTGTCGAGATTTAATAAGATTCAGTAAGTTTCACTAGCGAGGTTAAGCCCCGCCCCTCTTTTCCATTGGCTGGTGTCACCGTGCATGAAATGGTGGCCAGCCATTGGAAAAGAGATCTTAGTGACCTTCTTCTTTCTCGCTAAGCCCCGTCCTTTTCAGACTGGGTTCCTACACTTACTGCTGTGGTAAAAGCTTTCTTATCTTCTTTATGGGGCGAAACAGATGGCCCCGTAAAGAAGATGATAAACCTTTTACCACAGCAGTAAGTTTGCATGTTTAAGGGAAGGACGGCTCGTCCCCTCTTGAACTTTGAGTGTTTGAAAATGAGTTGTTGACTCGGGCACGGTCTGTGCTTTGATTCATAGCCGCTCTGATTTACAGAGGCCAAATTTCACCAACAAGGCTAGGTTGTATTGTATTTCCGGTGCAACAGATTTATATATGGCCGTTCTCTCTTAAAGTATTCTGGACGGGTTAGTCAGGCGCCTGTCTCGTCTCAGCCTTGCTTCAAGGCCCATCAGCACCTGGTCTCCATAGCGCGGTGTTCACCCGCGTGGGGGCTGCGTGGACATCGCTGACGCCAAGCGTGTGTGGGGAATGGTGACTTTGAAACCGAGGTAAGAAGGCTCTCTTTGGGGTTTATGCACCAAATGAGCACTGTCTGTGGACTCGGCGACGCGTTCCTGCCTTTCTCATTCGGCACATACAGATATGGGTGGTCTAAGTAAATTAATTTAAATGCTCCGAGACTCATACTCATACACTGTGTGCCTAACCTTATTAAATTACATTTATTGTTTAGGTGATTGAATAAAACCCCTCCTCAAACTACAAAAATGTATTTACTTTAGAAATTAAAAGGATTTAAGTAATGTGTGAACTAATGTTCCATATTTGCATTTCAAATGTAGTTCTTAGTCACATTTATACACATGTACTCAAGTTATTTTATCTGTATGCAACGTGTAACATGATTCTAATGTACATACATTTTCCTTTCATCTGTGGTTAAATGTGCACACGTAAATTGAATATGCACCATTGATTTAATACATTAAATTGCTATGACCAGTCCCATATTTCTTTCTGCATAAAACACTGTTTTCCATTCTCTGCTTGCATGTCTTTTCCTAAAGTACGTTTAGGAAGGGTCAAGATAGTATTCCTGATTATGCTATTATCTAAAGGATTCACCACATAATTAATCATCAAAATTAATTTATTAAGCACAACGCAATTAATATAATATTTAAATCTCAGAAGACATTTTATTTTGACCAAAAAATGGATGACTCTTCTGATTCAAAGCCATCAAATTTAAGGTATCATTTGATATTATACAGTGCTCTCAGTGAAAATAGGAAGAGGAAAGGTATTTGGGTAAGATGGGGGTGGTTGGATCGGGGAGGACTGGGTAAAGGTGGTGTGACATTAACACTATCACATTTATTTACAGATAAACCTTTACAGTCTAAATAGGTCCGTAGTTTCCTTAATTCATCACACAGAGGTCTGGTTATTCAGTTTCCTTGGGTCCTTTGGTCCTATGGTGTGAGGGTGTGAGGAAGTCTACGTTTTGACCCCTCAAAATTGAAGGGTTAATATCACCTCATTCTGGGGTCTTCATCAGGACATAACAGTGTAGGAGCACCTAGAACGATAAATTGTATTCAGTCTAATGTTTAACTAGTGGTGAAAGCTAAAATGTACTAAGGTATCTGGGTACATGATACCTACTTAGGGAGTTGCCTCGGAGTGACCGTCTACAGTGGGCATGCCAATGCTCCTAGAACGTCTGAAAGAATGATATGGTCTTTAATATTAAATCATAGGACATAAATTACTTGTTCTAATTATCATACTGTTGATTGGTAGGGGAACTCACTTCGGCAGTTGAGAAATAACACTGGGTATTAATCTCCATGTACATATAAAAAAATCTTCATTAGCATAAAATCTGTTATAACGGTGCCGTTGGTCTTCCTTTACCGGTTGCTTATCAGTCAACCAAGAATCTGGAGGGGGAAACGAGTAGGGATGAATAATTAAGGGATTCTCTATCCCCTGTGCTCATTGACTATTTCTAGTAGTTTTTAAAAAAGGAAAACAAATATCATGGTACATAGCACTCAGAGGACCGTTAATCACGGTAAAATACCACGCGGTAATGCGCCTTTCATGAACTTTACAATTATTGCAGTGATTCATTAGGGCGGTACTTAAGTATTCATGTAATCGTGGGATAATGTTACTTGTGCAGCATATTTAAAGGGAGAGGTTTACCTCACACGGTGCTGGCACTCTATGCTAGCTGGAGGCTCTACCCGCGGAGGACATATACCATTACTGGTATATGTATCAAGGGTCACAGGTGGATTCAGGGTCGGGTCACCTGTAGGTTGGCACTCCACGACTTGGTGCAGTGTTGAATATGGACACCACACACTTATTCCCTCAAACCTGTGTGACACCTTTGCTATGGGCGCCAGGGTTATTTGGTAATTAGCTGAAGTTGTCCGGTCTATGTGGCAAAGTATGAACCAGGGATGAAGACCACAAGGACCACACGGGGCAAATTAGCAACCAGTGGGGGACAGGTAAACGCCAGTGGTTGGAAATCCCCCCTGGCTCCGGTGGCAGGGAGATTGGCAGGGGAGGCATTGGAGCCTGCGCGCAGGAAGTCTGCGCTATGTGTAAATTCATTGGGCAGAGGAGTCTTGACCTATTAGACCTGGGTGCTACACGCCAAATTCACAGGGTGTGTTGTGACGGAGGGGTTAATCTGCCCAGTATAAGCATAGACCGATTTTTGCTGGTTAGGGAAGAGGCCCTAGAATTAACAGGATGTAAGTAGGAATACCGGCCTTGGTGGGGGGCCCTGGCTGCGACAGTCGCCACACCCGGGGCGGTGGCGGAGTTACAGGGCGATCCAGAGGCGGAAAGGTACTCAGTGGTACCCTCTTCAGGAGCACAAAGGGTGCTGAGGCCCAATATCCCCAGGAAGTCTGTGCGGTGGACCCTGGGGTGCGACGGCGCCCCGCTATCCTGCGGGTGGTTGGAAACCTGTACAACCGTGGATCGCTTGAACGCTCCGCCCCTCGTAGGGGGGGGGGCATGAGCAAGAGGGTGGAACAATGGTTCACCGGAAGTGGGAGTGGCTATCCCTCACCACAACCGCTAAGCAATGATTGGCAAGGCCACGATGCAAGTTGACCCTTCAGGTGGTAGGCCGCGAGGGGCGGCTTGCGTTTGGATTGCCTGTAAGATAACCCACCATGTTGGCATATGTGTATGCTAATAAACCTGCAGCGACTTTTCTCCAACAAAAAAGTTGTCTTGTCTGATTATTTATGCTTCATGTATGATGCTGCAAGAGGGCTGGTGAGTGGGCCGATATTGGCACTATAAACATTCTGGGATCACACACACCGACTAGATCCGGTCTTTTCAGATGACCCCTTTGGGAAAAACACATAATTCCCATTGGTATTCGAACTATGAGTGCTTATTGGTCCTCTGCAGGTCCAGCCTCCAGGTAGCATCGAGCGCCAGCACTGCGTGAGGTAAACCTCTCCCTTTAAATATGCTGCACAAGTGACATTCTCTAACCCGAGCGACCCGACAGCGGTTGACAGGTAAGATTCCGCTTCAGCGATACAAGTTTCTCTCACCAAACCTGGTCTCATAGATCGCGATGTTTGTACATTAGCCGAACGTTTACATTAATTCTACGTATTTATATGGACATGTGGGTAACTGTTTCACAGTTTGAGAGGGATTATTATCAGCCGAACAGTAACTTAAAGCTTTGGCTTCCCTGCTACTAACTCTACGTGTTTAACGTACGATTACTAACATGCAAGCTTTTCAAGCTCGGACTATACAAGCTGTCACATCGGTCCCAGTTTAACTCACGCGCAACTATCAGATAGTGTTTATATAAGTCATCGAGTCATTACACATAGTTTGCCCACTACGATGAATCTCAGTAGGATTTCGCGTGAACTGACGGCACTCTCAGTGTCACTTCCGCAATGATTATCAAGCTTAAACAACTGCCATTTGGTAACTTTTATTGACAACAAAGCGACTTAATGCAGGGACCATGGCCCCTCAACCCTCTATATCCCACGATTACATGAATAAGTAAGCACCACCCTAATGAATCACTGTGATAATTGTAGAGTTCATGAAAGGCGCATTACCGCGTGGTATTTTACTGTGATTAACGGTCCTCTGAGTGCTATGTACCATGTGGTTTGTTTTCCTTTTTTTTAAACTACTAGAAATAGTTAATGCGCACAGGGGATAGAGAATCCCTTAATTATTCATCCCTACTCGTTTCCCCCTCCAGATTCTTGGTTGACTGATAATCAACCGGTAACGGAAGACCAACGGCACCGTTATAACAGATTTTATGCTAATGAAGATTTTTTTATATGAACATGGAGATTAATACCCAGTGTTATTTCTTAACTGCCCAAGTGAGTTCCCTTACCAATCAACAGTGTGATAATTTGAACAAGTAATTTATGTCCTATGATTTAATATTAAAGACCATATCATTCTTACAGACGTTCTAGGAGCATTGGCATGCCCACTGTAGACGGTCACTCCGAGGCAACTCCCTAAGTAGGTATCATGTACCCAGATACCTTAGTACATTTTAGCTTTGACCACTAGTTAAACATTAGACTGAATACAATTTATCATTCTAGGTGCTCCTACACTGTTATGTCCTGATGAAGACCCCAGAATGAGGCGATATTAACCCTTCAATCCTGTGGGGTCGAAACATAGACTTCCTCACACCCTCACGCCTTAGGACCAAAGGAAACTGAATAACCAGACCTCTGTGTGATGAATTTAGGGAACTACGGACCTATTTAGACTGTGAGGGTTTATCTGTATATAAATGTGATTGTTTTAATGTCACACCACCTTTACCCAGTCCCCCACCGATCCAACCACCCCCATCTTACCCAAATACCTTTCCTCTTCCTATTTTCACTGAGAGCACTGTATAATATCAAATGATACCTTAAATTTGATGGATTTGAATCACAAGAGTCGTCCATTTTTTTGTCAAAGTAAAATGTCTTCTGAAATTTAAATATTATATTAATTACGTTGTGCTTAATAAATTTATTTTGATGATGAATTATGATGAATTGATTCTGTGGTGAATCCTTTAGATAATGGCATAATCAGGAATACTATCTTGACCCTTCCTAAACGTACTTTTGTAATGACCCAGGTCAGGTAGTTTTGTATGGGTTTACCCCGTTGAAACTCAACACTGCATGTCTTTTCCTTGCAGGTACATTCACATGGTTTGTTGTTTTGAGAATAGATATTTCACTGTACTAGTGATAGAGAGAGAGAGCCTGAGAAGAAGACCTTGACAAGGAACATGGAGAACCAGAGAGTTAACTGGCTATCTCTATTCAGTAATGTTGCGAGGAGCTGCAGGCACCCAAGACTATATTGTTTCCAGGTTTGATATGGTAGAATCTACGAATATTGCAGCTCATAACAGTGAAAAAGGAAAGGACAATGGAACTCCTGAGGGCGTGAATAAGAGATATTATTCTGAAGATTTGTGTGGTAATAACTGGTGTTCTCACAGGTAGTTGTTGTGCCACTATTCCTTTGGACTTTGAGAGGTGCAGACCTCTATGCGTTCCCTTTGGCCTCTTTGGTGTTTGTGTCTTAGGGAAAATCTCATCTCCCTGTCCCTAGAAGACTCTTGACCGAGATTTTGAAGTGCTGAAACCTTCCTACATTTTTTTCTCTTTTTCTGCATTTCACCAACTTTTTGAGATCCCTTTAAAGTTAACAATCCTTTTTAGTTTGGACCATACATTGAATGTTTTGGACTATAATCAAGTATAGAAGAGATAATCATAAACTCTTCTCTGAGAATCAAATTCTGTCATTAGGTCTCTGTATTGCTGTGACTAAACTTTTTGTGTGCTTTTTCCTGGTATGCCTAAACTTCTTTAGTAGGTTGTGTTTTCCAGTTGTTATTCTGTATCTTTACAGCACTGTATTGAGATTAGCCCCTTCCGTGCTTCCGTCGGCCGTTGGCTGACGGGAGCACTCCCTCCCCAGTGCTGCGAACGGCCCGCGGCCGACGCAGCCCCGCCCACTGATTAGAACGCCCTCACCGCAGCCGAATTGCCACCATGGTTAAGGCGTTATTGTACCTTTACCTGACTGCTAACTTGTAATACATCTTCTTAACTACAGTCACTGATTACTGGTCCTTATTGTGTAGCAAAATGGGCTACACAGTAAATAAAATTGTTTAATTGAATACTAACTCCCTTTACCTCTCAGCCGGTGAAAAAGATCTATTGGATAACGAATGGTAAGAGGGTTGGGCCAGCGCTGGATCACTATTTATCACCGTAGAGCTACAAATGACGCTGTCAGGGACGGTTGAGGGGACAATGGAGTAAGCAAGGGCTACTGGACCTCAACCCAGGGACTTTAGGTTGTTTGCTTCCGAAGTCCCCGGGCCTGTCCTACTACAGCTCTGCAAAGTGGGACAAGTGCAACTTTTCAGAACCTGAACATCAGTGGTAAAAAAACAGCGAGCAGCAGTCACAGGTTTCTCAGGGAGGTAGCATTGGGTTGCTCGAGCTCAGCACTCAACATAAACAATAGCTTAATAAATTATGGTCTACCCCAAAGCTTTACTTTCAAGAAGAAAAGTACTTTAATGCACAGGGACTCTAAAGTTTACTCATAAGACATAAAGAAGATGCATCTTAGGGCTTGAGGTTGTCTCTGCAATTTCCGGCTCTTGACCCCCGTTTCTCCCTTATAGTTCAGGTGGTTTTCTCAATATCAAGCATGAATAGATTCAGGTGCAGATTACCCCCAAAGTCTCTCAAGGCGCACAGATTCTCTCACAGTTAATTTCATCGCAGCAAGCAAGGCTTCTCGGTCTGAGTCTGGGTCGGCTCACTCAGGCAACTGGCCAGCTCCTTTTCTGTTCGCCTGTTCTCTTGCTTCGAAGAGAGTGCATGCTAGCAGCTTTGGTAAAGACTTTGAGCGGCTGAGCCTCCGAAAAGGCAGCTTCATGTGATTTCCCAGGACTAGGCCTCTTGTCACAGGCAGGGAGAGTGGTTTCATGAGACTTTGGATTACACAGGGGCTGGGAAAGCAGAAAGTAGGTGCTTGAAGATCACTGTTGCTATGCTTGGGCCGAACAAGTCTGGGTTAGGAAAGCCATGCACAGGTCAGAGTGACGATGGTGCAGTCGCGCCCACTCTGGTTGCAATCGGAAGTGAAGGCCCAGCACAGGCCTCACTCTTACAAATGCATATCAGACCACGCTACAGTTTCATCTATGCCCAATTCATACTAAACACAAGTATCTAGTGGGTTTCCAACACAGATGAACATTCCCTGTACCTGTATAAATGAATATAAATTTCAAAAGCACAACCAATGTAAACATAAACATTATAATAGACCACTTTATTCAATATATATTCAGTGTATTCACATAAAAAATAATCAACAAAGTGCATTCTGCAGTGTGCTCACAGTGGTGAAATGTGTATACGTTGCATACAAACACAGCACAATCATCTGGTGTAAATTTGATTAGACAAAAGGGAAATGCACATTGTTCAAAAAGTTCTCACAGTGTAGTATTAATCTTATTACAACTGAAGATCTACATTGCCGTTTGGACCCAACCATCAATTTCTGGGTCTGAAAGTCCATTGCCTTTGTATTCTACAATACATGAAGGTAAAATAGAGTCCTTTTATTAGTCAATCGTTCAATCATTGTCTAACAATAGTTATAGTTCAGTGTAGATACATACTTCATAGTACCATTGTTGTATCAAGGAACATTGTATCATGTATAAGTAACCAGAATGGAGTGGGATCTCTCTGTGTGGTATATACACAAATGTTTGGAAATTCATTCAGTTCAGGTTGTATGCTCCAGACAACTCTTAAGGAAGTAGCTGTAATCAAATGGAGGCACACAGGTTGTAATGATTGAGACCATGACTTGTACTACCTTGTCATATCTATGTATGGACAAGGTCAACAGTCTCCAGTGGAACAGCCATCTATTATCCCTAGATATCTCTAATGTTACTTCTTATACCTGCCTCTAAATATAAAGAGGGAAAACTGTGTAACCTCCATACACTAGTCCTCTTTCTAACATATAAATATATTAGATATTCTAAATCAGGGGTCTCCAAACCGGTCCTGGAGGGCTGGATCCATGCCAGATTTTTAAAATAACTACATGTATCTCAATGGGGATATCCAAAAAATCTGGCATGAATCCGGCCCTCCAGGACCGGGCCGGATCCATGCCAGATTTTTAAAATAACTACATGTATCTCAATGGGGATATCCCAAAAATCTGGCATGGATCCGGCCCTCCAGGACCGGTTTGGAGACCCCTGTTCTAAATTGATATTCACTACTGACTCAGCTATTAATAAAGCTGATCAGGTTATCTATTGTGGCAGGAGTTCACAGCATCGGGGTAGGTAGGCAGGAATTAAGGGCAGCAAATGCTACCAAAAAAATCGAATGAAAATAAATCAGGTTGTGGGAAACTGTGCTCAAGGTCACCATATATTCCCTCTCATGACAAGTATTGCTTACAAGGTACTCTGGAAGACACACATATCATCTACAGTGCAGATCGCTACAATGTATTGATAAATTAAGTTGTTTCCAGGCTGGCTGGAAGGCGCCGTGCTGTAGATATCAGTCTGATCTCTGACTATAAGCACTGGGCCACTGACCTTATAAACAGGCAGGCATGTGTGTGCTTGCACCTGCATGTGATAACTGTGAGACCGATAATTCGCGGAAGTAGTCCTGCATTGTTGGACTGCAATTATATTACACCACTATAAGAAGATAAAAGTATCTAATTTGCACAAATATTAACACAATTGCTAACTAGTTGGTAATGTGTGGTGTGTGTGTGTAAATTAGCTAAGTGCCCCTCTATTGTAATTGGTCCTTATACAAGGCTGAATATACTGTCCCAGCCACCCTATGGTGGTCTTCCAGACCAACAAAGCCAGTAAAGTCATTCTGAAGTATAACACTAGCCCTCCCCAGTAAAATAATTGGGATATTGCCCACAATCACCATTCCTTGCATTGGGAACCTGTGATGTCATTAGCTATCCTGAGCACAGGCCAAGCCGCCAAGGATCTTATGTCATATTGCACAGTGCCTGCTAGGGCCCACTCAAGATTAGACTAGGGCATGCAGCTCACTCTGCAGTCTTCATCTTCTCCTCATCACACCAGGATCACTATGCAGCTCACTTATCCTGCTCACTGCACCTGCAGGGTTGGCATACTCATTCCCTCACTCAGGAGGAAAGCTAGCTTCTACGTACTTCCGGATAGATGAACAGCAATTACAGCAAAGGGTTAACTCAGGTGATATCCCCTCATCTGTAGAAAACAGGTTCCAGCTCTGGTTACTCCAAGTTTCTGTCCGGAGCACTCCCTTCCTTGGTCATAGAGAAATGTGAACTATAACAAGTGGGACGATGCTCACACTTTTATACACTGAACACAGAGATGAAAAGAGGACCACTGTCTGCATCTTCAGAACTGTTTTGAAGTGGTTCTCAAATCAAGTGTCCTTTACAGGCTGCTCTCAGAGTAATAATAATAATAATCTTTATTGCGTGATTTAAAAGTAAACCATTGCAAGTACAAAACATTTAAAAGGTTCAAGATTGCATTTAGAATGTTAAATTCATTAGAAGTCAGTATGTATAGATGATAACAAATGAGACTTCCATTTAAAAAGTCATATTCATAATATAAAAAGCCAGCAACAGCAAGTAAAATTTGGCAGCATTATTCCAATGGGGGGTCACAAACTCTGGGCAGCTCAGTAACTTTTTTTGCAGCGCGCTCCATGAATCTCACTAGGGCACAATTTAATTTAGTGTTCCTAGGGTCGAAACAGGCCAAAACTGCTGCTCTACAGCTTCTAATCATGTTTCTATTCCAATGATGCTTGAGTAGGGCCCGTCTCTCTGTCAATAGTAGAGGGCACAGGCATATGATGTGTATGATGTCTTCTTTGTGGGTCCCACAAAGTCGGCATTGAACTTTTCCATGTTCTCTTTTCCATTTTGGCCATGAGTCAACAGGTTAATAACTCCCAGTCTCAGTTTTAAAAAACTTAGTTTCATCCGAGCACTAAACGATATGGTAAGGTACGGCTGTGGTATTAACAAGGCATAGGATTGAAGGGTCATCCACCCATGACTTCTTTTGGCAAGGCTGGCTTTGTCTTCCACTATTGATAATTGTTTGGTGCTGATTTTCGCTAGCCTTTTAAATTCCATCTGACTGGTGTACAAGTTCCAGAGGTCATTTAGGCACAGGGTTTTTAAGCCTTTTGACCAGTATTCATGTCCTGCTCGCCATGAGTTGTTATCAACGCTGGCCCACAAATGGTATCCTAAGCTTCCCTCCTTTGATAACCTCAATTTGTGACAGCACACGAGGAAAGACATGGCTCTGGCCAATCGTTGTTTGCAGATGCCAAGTTCCAACCTAATTTGGGCCGGTGATGTATGGTTTGGTAATTTGAACACAGACCTGTAGATCTTAGTAATTATTTTGTCCAGATGGTAACTGTCCAATCCTTTTAAAGCTTTGCTGCCGTAAGTTAAGGTAGGAATGATTTTTGCCTGAGCCACCTGTAGTGTGGGTGCAAGAGTAGGCCCTTGTAGTTTCTTTTGAATTAGTCCGATTGCAAAAGCGAGTGCCGTACCCTTCCTTTTATGCTCTTCTAGTTGGGATTTGTATTTTCCATTGTTGTTAAAAGTGACTCCAAGGTACTTTTGGCAATTTGATTCAACAATGCTTTCATTATTCAAAGCCCAAGACAGTTTCTTAACTTTCCTTGAGTGCACCGCTAAAATTTTCGTCTTCCTGTTGTTGATGCGAAGCTCATTATCGTTTGAATAGTCGGAAGTAGCATCCAGAAGTCTTTGCATTCCGATCTTTGTTTTACTTAACAGTACCACGTCATCAGCATATAATAGATTTGTCAGCGGCAAGCCAGATAGTTTGGGAGCGTGGGAGTTGACCTTATTAAGAGCTTCAGGGAGGTCAGCTAAGAATGGATTAAAAAGTGTCGGGCCAAGACACAACCCTGTTTGAGGCCTTTTTCTGTCGGAATCGGGCGAGACAGTCTTGAGCCGTCCCCGATCTTAATTCTGACCCATGTGTCCTGGTGTAGGAGTTGTATGGCTCTTAGGAGGGCCTCTGGAATGTTAAATCTAGACAACTTCTGCCAGAGTTTACTTCTGTTGACATTGTCAAAAGCCGCTTGGTAGTCAATAAACCCCATATAAAGTGAACAAGAGCAGAATTTCGCTTGGTCAATTAAGCATGAAAGGGTCATGAGGTTGACTGAGGTACCGGTATTGATTGTGAAACCTGTTTGATTCGGAGGAATTATGGAGTTTTCATCAGCCCATGCCCTAAGTGAGTTGAGCAGCACTCCCGCAAAATAATTTGCTTCGTTGTCAATGAGTGCGATGAGACGGTAATTCCCTGGGGATTTTTTGTCCCCGCCTTTGAAGATTGGTGCAAGGATGGATCCACGCCAGGAGGGCGGTATGGTGTTGTTTTGCAGACATGTGTTAAAAAGCGGGCTTAGTTTCGCAGCCCAGAAAGTTGCATCTTCCTTGAACAGAGCTTGAGGAATTCCACCTGGACCAGGCGCGCCATCCTTACGTCCCTTTTTTATTATTTTTTCAATTTCGACCTTCTGGACTGTCGCAAAATTGACGCAGCTTCGGGTCGAATGACGTTCTTTTGTTGGTGTCATTTTGTGACCTAGCTTCTTTAGGGAGTTTGAAATGTTCACGAGAGGTTCCGGGACAATCTCTGTTTGTGTTAATGTGTCCATGAGAGGGGGATTTGGATGGTTAATGAGCAGTTCCTGGTCATTAAAGTGGGAAAAAAGAAATTCAACCCACTCTATTTCAAGAATGCTCGAAGAAGCAACTTTGGATGTGCGCCCAGATGCACTATTGATTGTGCGCCAAAACCTGGCAGAGTTGTTTGTTTTAATGTCATGCTGCAGTTTGACCCAAAACAGGTTCCATTGGTTTGTGCGTAGTTCACGTTTTGCTTTCTTGAGGTGATTGCGGGCCTCTCTCAATTTTATTATTTTACTGGGATCCATTGGATCAGTTTTTAAAGCCCGCCATAAGCGATTCATCGATCTTGTTGCAGATAGTATCTCAGAATTTGAGCGCAGCGTATACTTTTGATCAGTTTGACTTATGTGTTTTGTTGGTTTCGCGAATCTGTCAGTAAATTCGGTAGCAAATGTTGACCAGTTGGCACATATGTTGTCCGGGCACGTTTGGCGCTCAATTATTTGTTTAGCCTCTGCTGATAAGAGTTGAAGATTCTTAAAGGTGCATTTGATGCGTTTAAGGTTGATTGTAAGGCTCTCAGATGGCAAGTCCCTTACCTTTTTGTGTTGTGTAAGGCAAGTACTCAGAATAATTTCTTGCGGGCAGTGATCACTTTCTGTTCTGTTTCCAAGACAGTATCCTGCTACTTGATGGAGCAATGAAATGCTGACGAACGTATAGTCAATTAATGAAGTGCCTTTTTTCGATAGATAGGAGAATCGAGGTGGCTTGTCAGCAGGATAACGCCCATTTAAGGCTCTTAGGCCCAGATTTTCAAGGTTACCTTGTAGAGAACTTCCATGTGGATCGTCCTTGTGCCAACCAGGCTTGGCTTGCGGTGGGATCACCCAGATGCTATCATGTGATTTGGTGACCTCATTTTTTTGAAGGACTGACATTAACCACATGTTAAAGTCACCAGTGAGTAGGATTTCTGAGTTTAGAAAACCTGTTTGCACTCTTACTACTGACGCTGTTACTTCTTCTACAAAGGATTTCCTGGATGCTGTGTTTGGGCGGACGTAGGCATTCATGAAGATTAACCTCCAATTTTGGCCATTGTTCAAAATAAGAGAGATTCCCACACATTGGAGGTGATTTGATGAGCCCGGCAGGTCCCAGGAGGTGACTGCATTTTTTGTTGATATATAGACTGCAAGACCGCCACTCCCTCTTCCTGGACGATTCAGTTTATGCGCTGGAATATGGTGGGTTTTAAAGCCTTCTAGGTGCTGCGGTGCCGTAAGCCATGTCTCTTGTAATAAGAGTATGTCAAAACCCCGAAAGTAGGAAATGGTAGCGTTGTCCTCGAGTTTGCTCGTGAGGCCATTTATATTCCATGAACAGATTTTTAAAGGAATCTTTTCGTGGCAGTCCACCCTGCTAGGATGTCAACGTAAAAGGCGGGTTGTATTCAGGGCGCCGGCCAGCCATGACCATGAACCCATCTCGTCCTGATTCCTATTTATTGTGCTCCCGTCTTCTTTTGCTTTCCTCATTGGGTGGACAGAAGTGGGAGTTTTGTTGCATGCACCCCTGAGGACGGAGTAAACTGTACCCCTCCCTACACTTCTATGTTCAACACCACAGCTTCCCTGTAGAACGTATGGATAGCCCTCTTCCCTGCCCGGTTGTATCAGTATTCCCCATTGTTTGAAGGTGTCGATTGACCCTAGAATTTTGTTCATTGCCTCTGCTGTTCTCCAGGTGATCTTTGTGGATTCGTTTAATTGGCCTTGACATGGTGCAATAAATTCTACCGATATTATGTCTTGAGTGGTAATTTCATCTGACAAACCTGACGCTTGTATCAGCTTTAAGATGTTACCCCGATTTAGGATATCATGGCTGCCTTTAGACTTGTATTCTGGATAGAAGAGGGTAGAGAGGTTGTCCCCACTCCGAACTGTGCTATTTGGCCTGGGCATTGCCTCTGTTTTGTCCATGATTGGCAATTGCGCAATTTTTATCAAAGGACCCGTAAAAGGGATCTTGTTGCGCATAGTATCGGGCCTTTCATTATTTACATGAGCAGAGTTCCAGTTTTCACTTGCTGGGAGTGCGCCCTGTTGGTAGTTGACACTATTTGCTGTACCTTCCTGCTTTAAAATGGGGCCTCCAGGCGGCCTTGTCGCGAGACTCGGAGCATGATTCACATCTATTTCATTCTGCTTGATGTGTATATTAGGGGGAGCCGAGTTGGTAGTGTTTTTTTGTTCTTTTGCTTCAATGAGCAAGCATTTTCCCGGAGGGACCGTTGGTGGTTTCTTTACTGTTGGCGAGCTGGAAATGAGGCTCTTCCTTTTGTCACAATCTTGGTTAATTGGTTGTGCTTCCGTTGTTATTCCTGGGTCAGAGGAATTTCCTTGCTCATCGTCTCCGGAGACACCAGGACGTCTCAGGCGGTTAAACATCGGGTAGAGGTTTAGGACTTGTTTGCCCCTTCTCATTTTGTTGCGTCCTTTCCGCTTCCTCTGTCTTTTGACTTTTCCCGCAGGGTTTTCCTCTTCTTGTTCAATTGGGGAGAGAGGGGTGGAACTGACTCTGCTAGTGACCTGGGGAGATTGCTTTCCTCTCGTGCCGCCACCTTGCGCCGTATTCTCTTCAGGTCGTGGGGAGTTGACTGCTTCTTCCTCTCTTAGCCTTGAATTAAAAACTGTTTTGGATTGACGAGCTTCGCTTGGATTACCTGAATCTGTATCGCTGCCATTCCTAGAGATAGGTGTAGCTTTTGCTATTTCTTTTAAGTCTGCTACAAGCTTTTCCATTATGCCTGGAAGCGAACAAAGTTTCTCCACTATTGGTGAGCAATCGCATCCTTGCTGCGGGCGATCTACAGTTTCCTGGGCCCGTCTAATCAGGCTGTTTAGATTTGAGATCCTTTCGTCGATTTTGGCAACATATACGGCAAGTGTATTTAGAAGGCTGATTTGAATGTCCATTTTGTCAGCCTGGTAGAATATTGCATCTGCTGACTTTTGAAGGATATCAAGGGCGGTAGCCCATGCTTTTTCTTGTGAGCGGACCTCGCTTTTGTCCTGCCTTGGAGTTACTGGTGGCTTAGGAGGGCCAGGATTTGAGTTCCCATATGAATTCAACATTTTTGCCCATTCCGTCGAATCGAGGTAGGAAAGCTCCTTCATGACACCCTCAGCATCTTCGGTGTTCGTTACGGTTTCAGTGTGCACTGGCTCAGATTTGCACACACGGTGCAGGTCCTGTTGGTTGCAACCACCCCCCCTAAAGGAGGTGCCTGGATTTTCGGTCGTAAAGGCGGTGTTAATGCCCTTGATGAAATGAAGCGCAGATTCTCCATTTTGACTGCACGGGATGCTGAAGCTGGCTTCAGGAAGCATTTGGTTAAAGTTTTCCAAAATGCTGTTTTTTTCTACCACTGGTTCTGTATCGATTTCCTTTGTGTTAAGGCCAACGCTGGATATGGATATAGCGAATCTGGATGGAGCAGAGTTGTGACGACACGCTCTCAGTCTTGGGGGAGTCTTCCTTACTGGGCTCCTCCTGAGCGCGGTTCGAACTGCTGATAGCGGTTTGATGGAAGCTGTGGTTGACTTGTAACTGCATTGAGGAGTCCTTAATGCCCCATTTACTGCGCGGCCCTTGGAAATGATCACCAGTGGGCTTAGGGGGGTTGGAAGCCCAGTGATGTTCTTGTTGCTAGAAAAAACCGTTGACCCGGCGTCCTTTATGTAGTTGAATTTTGTTGTTATCTTCGGTTGATTTCCAATAGGTTTACTGGCCTTTGTATCAGGACACTTCCTGGAGGCCTGAGACTCGCTATCAATTGTGGTATCGGTGTCGCTCAGCAGCAGAATAGGTGACCGTTCTGGGTCCGAGACTGTCCTCACGTCTCTCCTTTTGCTTTTCTTTTTCCTTTGGGGAGCCGTTATTCTCACCCTGCCACATCTCAACTCAAGGCAACAAAATAGATGAGGAGCTTAACTGAGGAAAGGCTCACAGGACTACTGCTGGACCTCTGCTACGGCCACGGTCAATCAGCTGCTACTGGCCACGAGTCGCTGGACACAGGAAGGACCCTTTTCACAAAGCCCAGATCACTGATCACTGATCTCTTATGCCTGCACGCCTCGGGCCGCAAGAGGTTAGCTAGCGTTCAGGCATAAAACTCACAAACTCGTGTCCCTTGCCTTGTTCCCGCTTTCTCTTCTATTCGCCAGCCTGCACTCCAGCACTCAGGGTGATGGCGGCGACGACGGTACAGTCTTTAGCCGAAGGGCTCAGTTTTTAGGGGGGACTGGGTGTGGGTGTGGGAGTAAGTAATCAAGTAGGTGTGGTTGTTTTCCGCCATGTCCCGCCAACCCAAAGCCCAGAAGGCAAGCAACAGTTTTAGATAACACAAGCCTCAAACGCTGCACCCCTACCTCTTCGGGTGTGGTTAGGTCACGACGGGTGGTCCAAGGACTGGGTCCAACTCCTTGGAGCAGCCTTTTGAAGCAGCCGGACTCCTCCTGCCAGTACCCTCAGCAGACTTGGCTTGGCTCGGCACAGCAGCTCGGCGCCACTCACACTGTCTCCCTAGCGCTGTCTCTCCAGCGCTGTCTCTCTCCCTGCCGTGATACTGAAAGCACAGGGCAGCCGGCAGCTTCAAGGAGGTATGGCCCGATTGAGGAGGGCCAAGTGGGGCCAAAAGCGGCCCAGCCGGCCCGCTCCAGGTGCTGCCCGGTACTTAGGTGCCCAAAATGCTGGAAACCTCAAACCGCCACCAAACAGCCTCTTGCAGCCGGTCCGCTATGGCTCTGTGCTCCTTTCCACCTCCCTGTGCGGGCGGCAGGCAGGACTCCCCCAGTCCTGAGGGCTCGCTTCACGCTTTACCCCCGACCCCACCAAAGCTTCGGCCCTGATGCAGCTTCTGCTCTGCTGCTCTGAGGCTGCTCTGGGGCCGCGCACGCGATCGCCACCTAGCGGTCACAGGAAACAGTGCAGGTAGGAAACCATGAATTCCTCTGAAACGACAAGGAACAAGTGGCTCGTGCTCCTCACGTAAACACAGGCTGCTCTCCAGACACAGTCTTTGAGACAATTGAGTCTTTGCACAGCAAGGTGGTCTCTAGCTACAGTACAAAGAAGTGTGAGGTTTCTGCATTTGGTTGTCATCAGCCAAACTGATGAGAGGAAAAGACAAAAAGCTCGGCCTCACTCAAATGGTCCTCCCTCACCTTTAACGTCATTGTGAGCAGTCCCACCCTTCCTACACTACCATTTACGGAATGGCTGTGCTTCAGGAAGACTTATCACCAGCTCTTTGCTCAACAAAATGTCTAATTGGATTTCTAATGGAGCCTTGTCTCCACTTCACTCACTTCTCCAGATTCAGGAATGTCATGAATGCACTTACATCATCTGGAAAAGTAACGTAGCCTCTATCTTGTGGGTGGAATGTATGAATGTTGTGGCTACATGCAGGTTTTGGAATTTTCCCTCAGAACTATGAGGAAAATGCATGATTATATGCAAAGCTTGACATTTACAAAGCATTTTGGGTACAAAACTTTAGTGAGACCCATACAAGCCACACTACCATGGAATTGCTACGTTTGAAAAAATGCCAAGGGTTGGTATAACTCCCTGGTTGCGTGCTGACTTCAGCCCAAATAGTACGGCCATGCACCATGGATATTGAGAAAAAAAATGGGACTTGCCCAGTCCATTACAGGTTCTATATTTAAACAGCTCAAAAAGAACCTAAATTCTATCTAGTTTGCCATGAGACTGCTGAAGCTCTAGGCCTGGGGCTCGGGGCAAAAAGGCTATTGGGGCTTTACTGGGTGAGACTGAGACCTAAAATCCAGATGAGCCAGCCCTCACCCCACCCCTCTTTTGTTTTACATGTCCTGGGTAGCCAGTGGGCTTTTCTGCCCTCCCCATGGCAGACCGGTGGTAAACCCTCCATTCTTCTAACATGGGGCAGTCAGACTATTAGGTCTGTAGTAACTCCAGTACACAGGAGTAGTTGAATATTGGTTTATTCAAGGAAAAAGTAATAGCAGGAAATAAAGGTGCTGCCAGCTTGAAGAGGAACTCTGGACTGGCAAACACTTTAAGCATAACACTACATGACATGCATACATTCCAATGTGACATGCAAACATTCTAACATATTCCAATACAGATCTAATGCAGCTCAATCTAGAACAATATATAAACAAGCATCACTACACATCCCCCTCCTTAAATATAATTTAAAAAAAAACAATAACACAACAAAAAAATAATTATTTACAAACATAATCAAACATAATCATTTAAAAATGTAGGAGCCACAACTTTCCTCTCACTTCTGGTGGAGAATTGAGATTGCAACTCCTTATTAATAGAAGAATCAGCATTACTGGAAATCTGAGGAAGATCATTACCAAGATTAGAAGAAATGGGTGGAAAGGAAGATTGAGGAGAAGAAGGCAAAGACTCAGAAGAGTCAACAAGAACCTCAGAATCAACCAAAGGAGCCAAGGGTTGAATAACCATACTGTCCTGGAAAAGATCCTTGTTAGGAGAACCCACATTAGAGTCTGAGACGACCACTGGAGACAACCACCAAAATTCACCAACATCGCCCACATCCCACTTCTTAATTTTAAAAGGATCGGGTCCCCTTGCAAAATCAATCTTACTCATATGATGAATGGATCCATCATCTAACATAACGGTGTTACGCATAACTCTAGTGATGGTTCTAGGATCTGAAAAACGAGGCTGCAATTTACCCGTTTTCTTAGATAACTTGACTCTAACTGATTGACCCACACCAACATGAGTATCCCTAGTCCCATGTTTCCTATCATAATACAGTTTACTCTTGTCTTGCGATTTGCAAATGTTATCAATAACCTTCTCAGCATTCCACACATATTTCTTGCTTCTGCCCATCCACACTGGGTTCAACTTGGAGTAAGGAAATCTGCCTCTCATCAAACCAAAAGGGCTTTCACCACAAGTCTCATGAACTGTGATTCTATATGACCATAACATTTTATCAAGTTCAATGTACCAATCCTTCCTATTCTTGTTGGCAAGTTGTAATGTTCCTTTAATGACTCTGTTAACCCTCTCGACAACAGAATTACCTTGTGGATGATAAACAGCAGAAAATCTTTGCTTAATGCCTGTAGACTCCATAAAGATTTTCATGGCATCAGACTTGAACTGAACACCGTTGTCAGTCAAAATAGAGGAAGGTAAACCTTCCCCGATAAAACATTCATCCAAAAATGCTATGACGGTGTCAGTGTTTACTTTACCAACAACCTTCAATTCAATCCACCTCGAGAATAAGTCAACTAGAACCAGAACATATTTGACAGAATCCTCTTGCCACATGATTGGCCCCATAATATCTAAAGCTAAATCCTCCCATGGTAATTTGGGACAACCAAGAGATGACATTGGGGGATTAAGAGTCTTCTGACTCTTGTCAGAACATTCACATTGAACACAATCCCGGACTGACCTTTCAATCTCCATATCAATCCCGGGCCACCAGTATAAGGCTTTTACATTCTTCTTAGTTCTAGATATACCAGGATGTCCCTCGTGCCCTATGGATATAATCTTTTGACGTACCCCTAAAGGTGGCACAAGTTTATCACCACGACATAAGAAATTACCATCAACACTGAGTTCATCTTTAACTTCCCAGAACGGCTTAAACTGGACATCAGCTTTAGATTGGACAAACCAACCTTGGTTGATTTTGGTCTGGACTGCTTCCAGTGAAACATCTTTGATAGATTCAGACTCCCATTCTTCTTTTGATAGACCTTGAGAACTAGAAAAAACACCAGCAACACAACAATCATTCCATGAGTTACGATCAATTTCTTTCATGGGTAAAGGTAACCTACTTAAAAAATCAGCCACCACATTCTTTGCCCCGGGTACATATTGTATGGTATACATATAATCCTGAAGCCGCATTGACAACCTAGCAATCCTGGCTGACGCCCTGCACAAACCCTCCGTAGTAAGAAGCTTAGTCAAAGGTTTGTGGTCAGAGCGTAAGATGAATTGTTTACCCCAAATAATTTTGCGAAAATGTTCCATTGACCATACCACAGCCAGGGTTTCACGTTCGATCACAGAGTATTTTTCTTCACAAGGCGATAAAGAACGAGAAGCGATAGCTATGACAACTTCACCGACTTGCTCAGAAATCTGTGACAGAACACAGCCCAAACCAACCCCGCTGGCGTCAGTGGTCAAATACGTTTTTGCAAAAGGGTCAAAACCTTGCAGCATAGGTGCATTAATTATTGCATATTTATTTTCTTTAAACGCAGATCTACATTTTTCATCCCACACAAAAGGTGATTTGTTCTTCATAAGAGTACGCATGTGAAAGGTTTTCAGTGAAAACTGGTTAACAAACTTTGAGTAAAACTCAGCTAAACCTAAGAATGATCTAAGCTCATCTTTGGACTTCGGTTCAGGTGAGTTTACAATGGCTTCCACTAACTTTGCTTTTGGTTTTATACCTCCATCACAAATTTCATGTCCGAGGTACGTAACAGACCTCTCGGAAAATTTACATTTGCCGAGTTCCCCAACCAAACCATTATCAGCTAGAATTTTTAAAACTTTTCTCAGGAGGTTGTCATGGTGATTCTTATCCTTCCCCATGATCAAAATATCATCCTGGAAGAAGATCACACCTTTGATGTGTCCAAAAATATTAGCCATTAACCTTTGAAATACTGCTGCGGCAGAGGCTAAGCCAAAAGGCATTCTTTTAAACCTAAAGCAACCAAAAGGAGTGGCAAAAGATGTTAGATGTCTACTCTCAGGATCAAGGACTACCTGATGATAGGCTGCAGATAGGTCTATGGTGGAAAATACCTTAGCATCTTTGGTGAGGGACAACATCTCGTCAATGCGTGGGAGTGGATATTGATCAACCAAAATTTGGCTGTTCAAATATCTCAAATCCACACACAAACGGGCCTTTCCATTGGCCTTGCGTGCGACGACCAATGGAGAAATCCATTCAGCCGCTTCAACTGTTTCAATAATGTTGGAATTTAACAATTTATCTAATTCAGATTTAACCTCATCTTTAATGATGACAGGAATATTCCTAGCTTTATGGATTTTCGGAACTGCATTGTCTTTTAATCTGATTTGGTGTGTAAAACCCTTCAGTTTACCAATAGTACCAGTAAACACAGACGGATATTCATCAATAACCCATTTTTAGTGTCTTCACTTGTACAAGAAACCAAAACCTGTTCTTTACTGTTAGGATCTAAAATTATATGTAAACTTCTCTGATCCCTCCAGCCCAGAACAGAAGGGCCATCCTTAGAGACATACAGTTTACAGGTAGCATGCCTCCCTTTAAATCTAAAAATTAATACCCTGAAACCTAAAATCTCAATAGTGTTGTCCGTGTAGCTAACAGGTGAAATATCAGAAGGTTCCAACCAATTTCCAATTTGGTTCACAAATTTCTGTTCCCAAACGTGCTTATTAACAATAGTATAGGGTGATCCTGAATCTGCAGCAAGCTGTGTAAGGATTCCACCTAACGAAACTTGGCAGAAAGGTTTACTAGAATCAACATCTGAAATATTCAAAACAACTTTTTTTTAAACTATATTCTGTACTTGTAACACTTCCTCATCAGAGGATGAAGTAACCTCCTGTTCAGTTTCTTGAATAAAAGCAATTTTACCTTTGAAATTCTTATACATTTTCTTTTTACAAACTTTGGCAAAATGTCCCATGACCCCACAACTTAAGCATTTAGTGTTTTTAGCTGGACATTTAGGGTAATGAGCAAGGTGAGAGTGACTACCACATCTATAACAAACAGGATCAGAACCCTTCCTTGAATCAAAAGTTTCCTTCTTTGAATTACCAGACCTGAAATCTTTGTTACTCTTAACAAAAGTTTTCCCTTTAGAAATTTTGTTAACAACTTCAGTTTCTTTTTTGTCATTAGAAAGAGAAGCTTTAGCACAACGTTCATAAAGTTCCGCCTTTTTAACCATAGCGATGATTTCCTTCAAAGTTCCATCACCTTCAACCCATAACTTATTTTGTATGGTTTTAGTTTTAGTGTACATGACAGTTTGATCACGAATGAGATCATCATGAAGCTGAGCGAATTTGCATTTAACAGCTAATTTCCTTAGTGCGGAAACGTAATCCTCTACTGATTCACTTTTCTCTTGCTTGCGTTGGAAGAAGGAATGTCTTGTGACAGCAATGCAGACACAAGGAGAAAAATAATCATCCATATCTAAGAGTGCTGAATTGAAAACATCAACATCACCGGAAGATCTGTCAGTTTTATCCAATTGATTGTAAATCCTTAATCCTTCAGGACCAAGACTCAATAAAAAGATTATTTTCTTCCTTTCTGGAATGAAAGAGCCACTAATATCTTCAAGATTGGCTACATAATTTAAGAAATATTCTTTCCAGTCCAACCAAGCAACAGGAGGATCACCAGGAACAACTAAAAATTCTCTGGGTGCATTTAAGTTCAAACCATGAACAGGTTTTTCACCACTTGTTGTGCTACTGTTAGTATCCGGCATAATGATATACACTGAATTATGTAATGAAGTAAAAATAAATTGCTACAGTGTATATAAGTTCTTGTATTCGGAAAAAAACAAAATTGCAGGCAGCACCTTTAGTTGTATAGAAATTCAGTGTACTTAAAGAAGTAAATACAGTAAATAATAAAGCTGGTAAATACCATGAAAAACGAATGTTCAGGGTCTTCAACTCGATGAACGATGTAATAGCGGTGAAATCGCGGTGAAATCTGACGGAAACCAATCTAAAATGGCCAACAACGTGACCTTGCGTGAGGTCGTACCCACAATGCACTATGCGATTAGCGTGACGTGAGTCAGAAGTGCAGAGAGATCACAGTGACGGAGGCTAACAAAGAAAGGTTCCGAATAAGATGCCGCGTCTTTTGAATCGCAGGAGCTGTAGCGAGGATGCCAAACCAGTTGACAAACGGCAGGATTCAAAGGACGCTGGTAGGCATATTATAACAAATGATTTAAAAAAATAAGTTTCTCACCGCAATTGTTCCAGAAGCAGATCAGATGACAACAAGTAGCACAATTCATGCAGAGCAAAAGGTGAAATTTTCCATTAACGAATTTTGTCAGATCGAGAAAAAATAAAATAAAAGATTGAGTCCAAATAAGCAGAGTTTCCCAAAGGAGAAGAAAGGTTTCCCTCGGTGCCAAATCTGTAGTAACTCCAGTACACAGGAGTAGTTGAATATTGGTTTATTCAAGGAAAAAGTAATAGCAGGAAATAAAGGTGCTGCCAGCTTGAAGAGGAACTCTGGACTGGCAAACACTCTAAGCATAACACTACATGACATGCATACATTCCAATGTGACATGCAAACATTCTAACATATTCCAATACAGATCTAATGCAGCTCAATCTAGAACAATATATAAACAAGCATCACTACAAGGGCTTTAGGAGTAGAGGGTATTGTCTGTTGTGGGCCAGTTCCCACCTTATTTTTATTATTTTTTTAAGTCCCTTAGTCTAGTGGGCTTTATGCACATCCCCCTTGTGGGTAGGTGCAAATAAGGGTAAACCCCAATCACTGCCCCCTACCATCAGAAGAAAGACTATTGACCCCATTGTTTTCCCTGGTGTTCTGTGGGCCTTCAGTTCCCCTGGTGAGACAGATTGGGGATAAATCCCCACTCGCTGCCACAGAGGGTAGAAAGACTAATTTTTAAAGGAAGTGAAGCCTATGCCTCTGGGTTGTTCATCCTGCAAAAAATAATCCCTTCTGCTGAGTGGCTTTTGTGCCCCTTAAGGGAGGGCATGTTGGGGAATACACATCAATTTTCCACAGGGGAAGTGAACAGACTGGAGCCGCCATTCTGGGATTGGGCAAGCTGCCACCCCCCATTTTATTTGTTTTTAAATGATCATCTGTGGTGTACAAATGGGGGTTTTCGCCCAAACGCCCCTCCCTCCGGCTGAAAAACAAATTTTTTTGGGGGGTGTAGTACTTACCCATACCCAAATGGGCCGTCGGCCCTCCCTCCCTAAACACCAGGGCTTGTGGGTGGATCCCCGCTTAGGGATCACCCTCCAACAAAGAATCCCAAAGTAGGGCCCAATTGGGAAAAATATGACAGGAAAGGGGAGAGAGATTTGTTTATGACTTTAAATAATAGTTCCCTGGAGGAGAACTCGAATTATTCTGAGAAGTAAAATTATAAGCAAGTACATTTTTTTCTCTCCTCTGGGGGGGGGGGGGGGGGGGGGGTAGGTGCGAGGGGATGGGCGTGTTCATTCATAGTCATAAGCAATGAATAGAATAGTAAGCCCAACCTTCATAAAAAGCTGAGGAAGTAGAATATGTTCTACCAAAGATATTCTTTAACCCCTTCACTGCTGGGTGTTTCCCTCCGCTAAGCGGTGGGGAGGGGGGCGCACGCGGCGCCGCTATGCTTGTGACGAGCTCAGCTCGTCATGAGGCACAGTGGAGCTGTACTCATGACGAGCTGAGCTCATCACAGCCACACCCGTTTTGGAACGTTCAGCACAGCGGAGAAACTATCCCCGCGTGCGAACGTTCCAACGGCCGTGACGAGCTCAGCTCATCATAAGTGCAGCTCAACCGTGCCCACAAGCACTCAACGGGTTAAGGAAGCCCGACTCACCTGTGAATCAGTCATGGAATCTGATTCAAGATAATATCTTGAGAACCTGTGAACTAACCTCCAAGTGACAGCTTTACATATCAATGAACGGGAAATGTTTCCTAGTAAACAGTGCTCAATTTGTAAAAAAAATAAGTGCCAGGTCCCTCATCATGAGGCCACCGCAGCTCGCACCACCCATTGCCCCGTCAGCGCTGCCATCACAACACCTACACAACTACTAATCACCACACTGCTACATGTTTGGCAACAGGGGCGGTTCTTCCACTAGGGCGGAGGAGAGTCGCCCCACTGCTTTCTCGCAGTGCAAGAAGCAGAAACATAAAATGGAATAACTTTCAGTTATTACCATTTTATGTTTGTTTGCGGGTGGGCGGGACTGCTCTGCGAACAGGGCAGGGGAGGACTGGTGTGCCTGCCCACTCCCGAATGGGCAAAGACTGTTTGGTCAGCCCCCTGGGGCTCTCCAAACCAGTCATACACACTCTGCCCTTCTCCATGTAGGCTACAATGCAGCCTACATGGAGAAAATGGCCACCCCATTTCCCTGGCTGGGTGGCATCCCGACCAATCACAACGCTTCTTGCAGCATTGTGATTGACTTTGGGTGGGGAGGCTGGCTGTCTGCTTCTGCCTCCTGTACCTGCTGGAGGCAGGAGAGTAGGAGCATAGAAGACGCAGGACCCTGCCAGCGGAAAAGTAACTTTAATTGTTGTTATTTTTTATTAATATTAATCCCCCCCTGCATGACCTCCTCTCCCTGCCTGTCCCCCCACCTGTGAAACATGCCAGCTGCAACTGTTTGACAATTCAGACTGTTTGAGACCCCCATAGCTGTAAGAATGGCTTGAGCTGCGGGTATTAGTTGTTTTTAATGTAAAATGAAATAATAAAACAACTATTGGTCTGTTTCTCTCTACTTCACACAAACAGCGCCACCAGGTGGCAGCTGTCAAAAGTGCGGGTGTTAACAATTAAGTGCTGATGCTGAGCACAGGAAACCACGGTCTCAAATTAAGCACTGCTAGTAAAGATATTGTAGCTCCTTTGTCCTAAAAGAGTTGGCTTTAGAACTATCAGGAATTTTTTTTCCTTTCTGATAACAGAGAAATACAGAAGAGACAGTCCCCAAAAATTGTAAAAGCCAATCAAATTGGCTCATTAAAGAGAAATAGCGTCACTGTCTATGGGGGTCTTAGGTTATTTAAGTCAGAACTCCAGAAAACTACTTAACATCAAGAGCAGGAGAGACTATTTTTGTTGAATATGATGCATTCTCAAAAACAGTTGGTGATAAAATGGTCTGGTTGACCTGAAAATCAGACCTATGTTCAAAAAGAAAACTTGGATGAGACCTCATAACCACCTTTTTATGGATCACAATGTATTTGGTTCATGGCAGCAAAGAGTACGTATTCCAGTGACCCAGAGACCAATGCCAGGGGCGTTATCAATCCTCCCCCTGCTGCTGGAGCAGGGGTACCACTGGGACATACTGAATCGATGTGTGTGACCCCACAGTCTACTTTAATCAGTGATACTCTCCAAATGTACAAATCCCAAGGAAGCTGGAGGGCGATTTTACCCAACCAGGAGTACAAGTCAGTCTGCCATCAAATGACACAATATTAGCACGGGGGAGCTTGACAACAACGATCTGCTAATTACAAGGATTACTCTAAGGTTCATTCCTTTAATAGGAACTAGAGGACGCTAGAGAAATGTCTCAAAGCAGCTTCACATAATGTGATACTTCAAAAAGGCTAGACAGAGTACAGGATACCCAGATGGATGTTTTAGTTCCCAGGCAGAGTGGGCAGTCTTCCCTGTGGGACGAAAAAGGCCTCTAACGCACCAAACTGGACCCCTCCTCTGAAGCAGGGAGCCGTGTATCATTGCTAAATATTTTTTCTCAAATAGGAAGTTTGGATTAGAGAATGACCCTTAGCATTGACACAACTTTGTGACGGGAAGTCAGGAGCACAGCTGAGTTATCCGGCCTGCAAGCATCAGGAGTGAAGGAGAGAGCCAAAATAACATTGGAAGGGAACCTTATTGGTTTGTCTGTTAATTAATCTTGTGATTTTTTTTATTTTAATAAGATTACTTCCCTTTTACTCCTTTTTGAATCCAAACAGCTGAAACATGTCAGAATTATAACCTTCAAAAGTAGCTTCATTCGCCAAGATAACATTTGCTGCAGCTATACAAGAGCAGTTAACTGTGGTGCAGCCTTTATTTGTCAGATCTCTTACCCTGCCTCCCTTTCTTTATTCCAACTTGATGGGGAAATGAGCCTTGCAGTAACCTCTATGAGGCTACTGAAATGTTTCTTTCCCCAGGCTCCTGCACCATATCTAAGCATGGGCGGAAAATCCGTTACGCTCGCGGATTTTGCGGATTTTCGGTAAATTCGCAATCCACGAGATTCGCGAATTTCCCGCAAAATCCGCAAATTCGCACGCTGAGGAAATATAAATTTTATGGTCAAGAAATGTTCCCTAACGTGTACCCCACCGTCTCCATGTACGAGCTTAAAGTGCATGTAACTTCCCTCCTGTGCCAGCTATGAAGACGCAAATACATTTGCGTTCAACGTTAACATGTCCTCTTTCAGATCCACCCTGAATGGGTCGGATATTCTGTTCCTAAGTATGCCTTGCCACCGTCTTTGTATGGTGCACTTCCACGTATTTCTGGCTCTGTGCGAGCTAGGCCCTGTTTTCTGTCATCGAGCCTCCTTTCAAAGTCATCTCTGCCTCCTGAAACTGCAACGTGGGAAGACCCCCCGTGAACTCTGTCCTACTTCCTTCGAGGCGAACGGAGCCTGGCTCGGCCTGCTTGCCTGCCAAAGACAGTATTTTACCTTCACGTTATCAGCATAGTCAAGCTCAGCTTCCCGAAAACACATTCCAGTCCAGCAGAATAGATAAACAACCCCTCAGCTGCAGAGTAAAGGGCCCGGCCTTTCTGTCTCCATGCAAGTAATTCATAGCTCCCGTTACCATGGTAGGCCCATGGCCCCCTCGCTTTACACACAGACACGTAGGCACATATGCACGCATTCATAGTCAGTATAGGATAGCCTCTGCCCAAGAGACCTTTCCTTCTAGATAATATGGTTCCCAAACATCAGATATCAGATATGATATAGGAACGAGTTGATCTGACATGCCAGACTTCTGTCTCTTTCCTCTAGTGTAAATGTCAAGTCCCCTGCACCCTGTGCTTCACGTCAATCACACGTCATGCAGCTGCGCGCGCATCCAGACCTCAGATTTCTGCTGACATTGCAAGATTCTGCTACGTACCCACCCACTTGTGACACTTTCATGTGACGTTTCTAGCACACACCCCTGTGTTCACGCCTAGTTCACGCCTTCTGATTACGTATTGCTAACACGTGTGTGCTCTTATCTTGTTTCTCTCAGCTGTTACGCCTTCTGTATTGGTTTCCATTATGTGCTTTAAGTATAAAAGTTATGTATTGTCAATAAAGTATGCTCTATCCCTTCCTGAACCCCAGTGGTGTCAGGAACCCGATATCCGGTTCGAGAACCATTCCTTTTTAAGGAATAAAACCCCTAAGAACTCTAACACCACGGACACTGCGTCTTTCTTTCCGATTGAGTTATTTTTTTATAAGTACTTACCTGCATAGAAATTAGGACGGTAATTAAATATTTACCACATTAATTTGGCGCCCGAATAGGGACCCTCCCCCACCCCACGCGCCGGTTGGTGCGTTGCAACCTTTGCCCCCTGCCATAGTCAAGACGGACAACTACGCGTACCCGCAGGATTTTCTGTATCTCCCTCAGGCCTACGGAGGTGACGGAGACTGCGATCAGCACCCAGATGAGGCGGTGAGGAGTGCGGAGGATCCCGACCAGAGCCTAGCCGAAAGAAGCAAGGTCCGAGGTGTCAAGAGGCCCACCAGTTCCGAAGTATTCACGTATCGAGTCGAGTCGAGTCCAGTCCGGTCCAGTCCAGTCGAGTTTTCCGAGGCCTTCTGTTCCGTGCTTCCCGGTGAGTACCGTTGCTGGGGACGCATCTAGACGGGTGCATTATTATGTATCTGGTAAAGACGGGTTTGGGTACACAAACACGGTCTGCACTGTTTTAGACAGTGTATCTGTACTGTTTAGCAGTACATCAGGCATTCAAGTTCTTGCACTGTTCTTGGCAGTGTATCTGTACTGTTTAGCAGTACATCTAGCATCAAGGGTAGTTCATATGTGTTCAAAATGTTTCATGTGATTAATGTCGTGGTATGAGTGACTGTTTGATGTACATTACTGTGTTTTTGTATAACTAGCTGTGTTCAGAGTAAGTAACAAGTATCGAGTATCCAGTACCAAGTAACAAGATGCCGTTTTTCAATAAATTAAGACAGATAGGAACTAGGAAAGGGATACTAGAGGAAGAAATTCCTGTCCCCCCTAGGGACACTCCTGGAAATTTTATGTACCATAAGCATGGCTTAGATGCCATACTGTATCTAGATTTATGGGCCGATTATACCAAGCACCTAGAAGAGAGACACAGGTGGCCTGCTACAGGAACATGGTATGCCGAGTGCATCATGAGAGTAGAGGAAGCGCTATGGAAAAAGAAAGCCAGACAATCCCAGAAAGATGCCATAGAATTGTGGCGTAAAGAATCGCATAAACGTACAGAAAAAGCATTCCGAAAAGCAGAAAAACATAGAGAAGAGTCAGATGAGGTCTGAGAAAACGAATTAGTTACTGAAGGTATCCGAGTAAAAGCAGAACAAGTAGACCGCATGCGAAACACTCTTGCAAATGGCATGTATTTAGTGGCCGAGGGTTTGCTTAAGGCCACTCCAGAAATACCGAAAGACCTGCCGCCACCATTGGTTCCAACTAAAGTAAGTCACAGGACCACCAAAGACATATTCCTTGCTTCCTATCTAGACGATGTAGCTCCCGCTTACACCAATTCACGTACCAACGTACCGCCTACTGACGGTGACGGTGGTGGCAACCCACTCCCAGACAATGCCCAGCCAGTACCGCAACAAAGTTCACCCGTTCGACAGCCTGCTCCACCTGTTCCTCCACCACTTCCCACACCTAAGCTTAATACCCTGAATCCGTTTGGGCCTGATCCTGGTAAAAGACAAGTTCAGTTACACATACAGACTCCACAGACAAGTCATGCTCAAACCTCCGCCTCAGGAGGTGCGACAGGAGGTTACCAGACCCCGCCACAAACACACAGATTAAACCTTAGGGACGTATTAAAGCAACGTACACCCCGAACACCAAGTTACGACATGCTTAAAGAACCCCTTTCAATTTGCAGATACGATCCAGTACCCGGTAAAGACGATAGAATGTTGTTAGCATCACTACGCTTACGAAAAGTTACAGATTACTTAGTGTTATTTCCAGGAATGACTGAACACCTAGATAGAATATATCATTTTGTCCAGACTGGGGAAGATCCTGACAGTATTAAAGAGGCCCTGGCTCACCAGAAAGCTGACACTCAAGGTTGTATATTACGCTTCTTCATAAATTGTTTAATAAGAGAACGAGACAGACCTGGAGTAGACAAGGACGAGATGGACGCACTAAACAAGTGGGGTCAGAATATAGCCGATGGAAACCATGATAAACAGAGTTGTATAGCAAGTATGTACAAAAGAATCAGAAAAGCAGTAATAGAAATACACGAAAAGGAACAAGAAAAGGAAAGAGATAGCGACAGGAATAACTCCTCCGAGGAGGACGAACCAGAGGAACATGACGCGGCTAAAGAAATGATAGCATATGTAGGTAAGGGAAATTACCTTAAGAAAGGCATTCGTCCAGAAAGCAAGAGAGTTTTCCTCTCTGGCATATCAAAAACGAGTTCTCCTGAATATCTGTTTCAAGTTACCGATAAAATTCTTCAAGAACGAATGGGGTACCATGTACTCAATTCTATGGATGAACAAGAACTAGCCCGGTCAGCAGTACTATGGGCTGACAATCCTAGCACATATAATGATGATACAGTAGCACAGACATTTTTTAATCTTTCCCCAGACGAGCAGAAATTAGCTGGTATGTACATGATTCAGCATCTCATTTCGTTATACAGAAATCAGCATTCTGATCCAGGTCCCCTACCTGATACATTAGAAGCACTACTTATGAATAGATGGAGAGGCCTAAGTACCAAGTTAATTCAAATAATTCTAGAACAACGGCACAGATATAACGCTTTCTTAGGCCCACAATATGTTTCAGCTCCGCCCCCAGAAAGAAAAATATTTCATTTTGACAGGCAGAATCCTTTACGAGAAGTACACCCAGTTATGAATAATGATAATACCCTACGACGTGTGTTTGTGTACACACCTTTAACAAAGTTGGAATTTTTAGAAATGAAGAAACTAGTACCCTGTCACGATAAAGACCCTGCAGGTTTTCACCGAGAACTTAAGGACATGTTACTCATGGGAGATCACACTTATACGGATATTATGAAATTGTTAAAAGTACTGTTGCCCACAGGCATTTACGAGAAACTCAAGGAAAAAGAATGGGAGGTGGGAGATAAAAAGATTATTTGGACTGAAAGAGAGGACGAGGAAAAAACTCGCACTCCAGGGCTAGGCCTTGGGGACAAAGCTAAAGCATTACCAGGATTAATAGTACAGGTTTTGCCAAGATTATTGACAACTAAAAAGGAAGACTGGGACGCAATCTCAGCCTGTAAACAGAAACACGATGAAGATACTAGTGACTTCTATTCAAGATTCGAGAAATGTTTCATTATTAATAGTGGCCTGAAACCAGGTAGCGAGTCATACCCGCACCTTTTTGTAACAAAATTAGTCGAGAATTCCCTGACACAAGTTAAGAACCGTGTATATAAAGTCGAAAGTACATGGCAAGCAAATACGCCATCCCAGATGTTACAAATGTTACAATATCACTAGAACAGAATTAGAGAAGAACAAGATCATGAGCAGAGACGTATGAAAGACACGAAAATGAAAATGTTAGTGGCCCAGTCGGTTCCAGCCGACGGTCAGAAAAAGGGTGTGACCCAGACAAGTAATTCAGCAGCTCCTGTTAAAGGGACATGCAACTATTGCAAACAACCAGGTCACTACGTAAACGAATGTCCAGTCCTGAAACACAATATATCAACAGGTAAAACTAAAGAAAGACCACGTCAGCCTAGACAAGACCAGGTCCAGCAACAGACTTCACAGAATATACAGCCTATGCATGCTCCACCACATACAGTACAGACCGTAGCGGTATCACAGCCACAGCCCATTGCCGCGACGCAGCAAGTTTCACAACAGATGTACCAGTATGCCCAATCTGATTATCCCGATTATCAGCGATACACATGAAACAGCCTAGAGAGGGAGGTTGGCTTGCCTCTTATTGAGATTCCTGTAGATCAAGAGGGTCCTTATGTACATAGTCAAGTATTAGGAAAAGACAGAAAGTTTCTAATTGACACAGGGGCAAGTCGCACCACGATCAGTCACGACGAAGTTCCAGGGGCACCCCTCTCAGGCTCACAGAATGTTTCCCTTGGTTTTTCAGGACAACCTATTGTAAATGAAGTATCAGAACCTGTTTCCCTAGCAGTAGGTCCATTATCACGTGTTACAGACCTGTTACTCACGAAGTCATGTCCAGAAAACTTGCTAGGTATCAAGACATTGAAGGCTCTAGGAGCAGTGATATGTTGTTCTCCGGAGGGAGTTAGACTTTTTCTACGTGACTTTAAGGGTCACTATGTATTACGAGAGTTTGACGTCAGATTGAAAAATGTACCGAAACACCTGTGGGCACAAGGCCCAACCGATGTGGGTTATATGCACATTACACCATACCGTGTTACACTCAAACCAGGAGTTGTTTTACCCCGAATCAGACAATACAAGTTACCACCCGATGCTGTAGTGGCTTTACTGGAAATCATTGAAGAGCTCATTGCCCAAGGAGTGGTCGTAGAAACCGACTCCAATATCTGTAATTCCCCTATCATTCCGATTCTTAAACGTACTGATCCCAATGCACCGCCAGTATATCGGCTGGTGATTGATTTACGAGAACTGAATAAATGCATTGTACCACAGTATCCTGTGGTTCCCGACATCTCATCCTTATTGACTGCTATTGATTCAGAAGCGACGTTCTTTACTGTAATTGACCTCAAGAACGCCTTCTTCAGTGTACCCATTGATCCAGAGAGCCAATATCTCTTCGGATTCAGTTTAAATGGCCGAAGCTTCAAATTTTCACGCGCACCTCAAGGATTCACAGAAAGCCCCAGCATCTATAGCCAAGCACTGAAAAGACAACTTGACTGTATCCAAATGCCAGTAAACACTGCCTTACTCCAGTACGTCGATGATCTGCTGATCACCGCACGAAGTGAACCCGAATGTGAACAAGCATCACTGACAGTTTTACATTTTCTGGCTGACAAGGGACACAAGGTGTCTCCTTCGAAGCTGCAATTCTGTGTTCAGCAAGTGGTGTACCTTGGGCACTTGCTGTCCAAGTGGGGAAGACAGCTCACACCTGATCGAGTTCAGTTAATTGCACAGTTACCACAACCCAAGACACAAAAGGAAGTGCGGGCCTTTATAGGCCTCACCTCGTACTGCAGACAATGGATTCCTCAGTATGCATTTCTAGCTAAACCGCTGATACAGTTGACAACACAGGAGGCAGCGACTTCGACTGCCCTCCCTTGGACTCAGGAACATACACAGGATTTTGAGGAATTAAAGAAAGCTTTATGCCAAGCACCAGTTTTAGCGACACCATGTTACAGCAAACCTTTTACACTTTTTGTTACAGAACGTGATGGTACAGCATTGTCTGTCCTCACACAAGATCAAGCAGGTTCACATAAGCCTTGCGCTTATTTTTCAAGTACATTAGATCCAGTGGCCCAGGCTCTGCCTGCGTGCTTAAAATCAGTTGCAGCGACAGCCCTAGCAATCAGACAAAGCGACTCAATAGTATTAGGACATCCACTGACAGTACAAGTTCCACATTCTGTAGAGGTCCTTCTAAACCGAACACAGACTCAACACCTGACTATAGCACGACTGACAGGTTATGAATTGACGCTATTCCAGCCACACATAGAAATAAGACGCTGTAACATTCTAAATCCTGCAACATTGTTACCCTCGGTTATGACAGATTCAGCCCCGCATGATTGTATAGAGATCATTAATGCAGTAACAAAGCCCCGACGAGACTTAACAGATGTTGCACTGACCAATCCAGACCTGACACTTTACGTGGACGGTTCATGTATGAGAACAAGCACAGGAGAATTAGTGGCCGCGTATGCAGTGACCACCGAAACTGAAGTCAAAGAAACACACCGTATTGATACACTGTCTGCTCAAGCAGCAGAGCTTATCGCTCTGACCCGAGCCTGTATACTAGCCAAGAACAGGAATGTTAACATATATACAGATTCACGTTATGCCTTCGGAGTCGTACACGACTTCGGAGTGCTATGGCAAGAACGAGGTTTCTTGACCTCTCACGGTGCCAAGATCCAACACGGTCCCCTCATTCAAGCACTGTTAGAAGCAATACATCTGCCTTCAGGCATATCCATCATGAAGTGTAAAGCACATACTAAAGTTACAGACTCTATTTCCCAGGGTAACGACCTGGCAGACCAAACAGCAAAACATACAGCATTGACTCACACCCAGACAACTGATGTGACAAAGACAATAGTACCGACACATTGTATGACAGTTAGGGATCCCACACTAGATGTAATCGATATTCAGACACATGCTACTCCAGACGAAATCAAGAAATGGGCTGAACTAGGAGGGATCCAGACAGATCAGGGATGGATGACGAAGGGAAAATCTACATGGTTTCTCCCCGACTCTATGGTTCAAGTCATAATAAATACAGCACATAGTCCAGCCCACCTGGGAGAAAAAGCTATGTTAGACAGTTTACAGAATCTCTGGTTCAACAAACATTTACGAGCAGCAGCAAAACAGAAAGTGCGTACTTGCATGATCTGTTGTCAGTTCAATCCAGGTAAAAGCGTCCCTGTAGAGCAAGGTGGATTTCATCCTCCCGATCACCCTTTTGAAGTCCTCCAGATGGATTATATCCAGATGGAACGTTGTCGAGGATTCAAGTACGTCCTCGTAGTTGTTTGTCTACTTTCCCGTTGGACGGAAGCATATCCAGTCCCAGATTACACTGCCCCGACCACTGCCAAGCAGCTGGTTCGAGAATTCTTCCCACGGTACGGCTTGCCTCGTATTGTGTACTCAGATAACGGACAGCCATTCTCATCCGAGCTCATGAAGCAGGTTTCACTCCTGCTAGGATATCAGTGGAAATTCCATTGCGTCCGACATCCTGAGGCAGCTGGCCTTGTAGAGAGGCACAATCAGACACTGAAAACCCGTCTTGCTAAAATATGTAAAGAGAAAGGGGTCGACTGGATAGTCGCCCTGCCAGTTGCACTATTCTATATGAGGATGGTCCCACATTCGAGATCAGGACTATCCCCGTATGAGGTGGTCTTTGGCCGGCCACCAAATATGTGGGGGACGCCCATGCCTAAGAAAATAACCGATGTTGACTGTAATATGCTGACAGATTACCTTGCCTCCTTGATGTCTGCACTCCAATCATGTCGTTCACAGGTTGCCGCAGCCTTTCCCGACAACACTGATGTGAAGCCACACGATGTCCGTCCCGGAGATACTGTCCTGATACGCAATTTCGACAGGAGGAGTCCGCTGGAGCCCCGTTGGCAGGAGCCGAAGCTCGTCCTTCTGACCACGAGGACTGCAATCAAGGTTGAGGGCCGTAAGGGGTGGATCCATACGAGTCATATTAAAAAATGTAATGAACTGTTGCCAGAGACTGACTCTTCCACCCCCTCAAAGGACTGCCCAGATTCTAGTGACTCTAAACTTCCCATGGTAGAGAAAACTCCGCAAGAAGAGTATAAATTTAAAGTTGCGGTCTAGCAAGTCAGACAGTTTAATTGTTTAAGTCCTCCCCTAGGTGAATCGGTTAAATAGTTTCTGACATGTATCCCCTAGACCCCAATAGAGAGAGAGATAGAGAGAAACAGATCAAGAAGCAACGATATTGCAAATCTCTCAAAAGTTACTGTATTGTTACCTTATGGATTATGTTTTCTTTAAGTCTCACGATTATTGTCACAAGTGTAATTTTGCATATCTATTTTCCTATTGCTACACGTGCACATTCTTCTTCTAATAACACTGCCGAGCATTCTTTTAGTGAATTACCCCCTCATGAGTTGACTTACCGACTTGCGCTGCGCAACAATACATTCATTAGTATGTTACATCACTCTCATCAGACCAGCAACGCTACTAATTGTTGGATATGTGGCCGACTCCCTCCCTACCAGAAATACAGGGGAGTTCTGCCCCTCTTCCCGTACCCGTTCACACACAATGGTTCATGTGGAGCCTGGTTTAGTTTGATTAATTCCTTAGATTCAAATTCTGTAGTTTATCAGGGTAACTGGGTATGGGGAAACTTGAACACAGTTTTGCATAGAATATGTTATCCTGACAAAGAGGGACTTCCCAAAAGGACAGGGACTGATCTAGAAAATGAAGTATATGGATTAGGAAATTTTACACTTAACCTCATGATTCTGAATGTTGAATCCGAAACTGAGCCAGACTTGCCCACTATGTCAGTACTACCAGTCAAAGGTGAATTATGTGTCAGAAAGAATGGTTCCGTACACCTGGGTCATAGTAAATGTACTACTGTGGTCGAATTTAGTGATAAGGGCAAGTCCACATTCAAAGCTACACGTCATTCCTATTTCATTTGTGGTCAGACAGCATACATACGTTTGCCACTAGATTGGGATGGGACCTGTTACATTGGATTCTTACTGCCACCTGTTTTCCTAGCTCCACCTGATTATCATAGAAATTCCCGTCTAGTTCACAGACCAAAAAGAGATCTCCCAATTGTCGACTACACTGAGACAGCATGGGAACAGTACACAGATTTCAATAAAGGTTTCTTTCCCTATTTAGGAGCTATTTTTAATAGTAAGTCTAGCCGTCACTTGACCAGAACTCTCGAAGCAGTAGTGAAAGAGACTACTTCCGCCCTAGGTAACTTGACCGAAGAACAGTCTGCTATGAGACTTGTCGTTCTTCAAAATCGTCTTGTTATTGACGTCATACTAGCCGATCGAGGAGGAGCCTGTAAGGTCCTCGGGTCAGCTTGCTGTGTTTTCATTCCAGATAATGCTCCGTCCGTATATAAGGCTATTACCCGTCTCCATAAGATAGCTAGTCAGATACATCAGAATCCAGGCACTTGGACTTGGTCCGGTTGGCTCTGGAATACTATTTCAGCTTGGGGATGGAAAATACTGTCACTCCTTGAAACAATACTACTTATAGTATTCAGTTGCTGTCTATGTTTACAATGTGGGCCAGCGATTTGCGGCTTGTGCGCCACATCCTGCACTCCCCATTCAAGTCAACGTTCTAAATCCCATGTGAAAAAGGATGAGCAGATGATACTAACTACACAAATAAATGGATTTATGAAGATTGATATATCATGAAGGGTCCGTAGGGAACAAGGAGGGAATGAGGAAATATAAATTTTATGGTCAAGAAATGTTCCCTAACGTGTACCCCACCGTCTCCATGTACGAGCTTAAAGTGCATGTAACTTCCCTCCTGTGCCAGCTATGAAGACGCAAATACATTTGCGTTCAACGTTAACATGTCCTCTTTCAGATCCACCCTGAATGGGTCGGATATTCTGTTCCTAAGTATGCCTTGCCACCGTCTTTGTATGGTGCACTTTCACGTATTTCTGGCTCTGTGCGAGCTAGGCCCTGTTTTCTGTCATCGAGCCTCCTTTCAAAGTCATCTCTGCCTCCTGAAACTGCAACGTGGGATGCCCCCCGTGAACTCTGTCCTACTTCCTTCGAGGCGAACGGAGCCTGGCTCGGCCTGCTTGCCTGCCAAAGACAGTATTTTACCTTCACGTTATCAGCATAGTCAAGCTCAGCTTCCCGAAAACACATTCCAGTCCAGCAGAATAGATAAACAACCCCTCAGCTGCAGAGTAAAGGGCCCGGCCTTTCTGTCTCCATGCAAGTAATTCATAGCTCCCGTTACCATGGTAGGCCCATGGCCCCCTCGCTTTACACTCAGACACGTAGGCACATATGCACGCATTCATAGTCAGTATAGGATAGCCTCTGCCCAAGAGACCTTTCCTTCTGGATAATATGGTTCCCAAACATCAGATATCAGATATGATATAGGAACGAGTTGATCTGACATGCCAGACTTCTGTCTCTTTCCTCTAGTGTAAATGTCAAGTCCCCTGCACCCTCCAGCTTCACGTCAATCACACGTCATGCAGCTGCGCGCGCATCCAGACCTCAGATTTCTGCTGACATTGCAAGATTCTGCTACGTACCCACCCACTTGTGACACTTTCATGTGACGTTTCTAGCACACACCCCTGTGTTCACGCCTAGTTCACGCCTTCTGATTACGTATTGCTAACACGTGTGTGCTCTTATCTTGTTTCTCTCAGCTGTTACGCCTTCTGTATTGGTTTCCATTATGTGCTTTAAGTATAAAAGTTATGTATTGTCAATAAAGTATGCTCTATCCCTTCCTGAACCCCAGTGGTGTCAGGAACCCGATATCCGGTTCGAGAACCATTCCTTTTTAAGGAATAAAACCCCTAAGAACTCTAACACCACGGACTCTGCGTCTTTCTTTCCGATTGAGTTATTTTTTATAAGTACTTACCTGCA
The DNA here is from genome assembly GCF_964263255.1 of Lissotriton vulgaris. Lineage (NCBI taxonomy): Eukaryota > Metazoa > Chordata > Amphibia > Caudata > Salamandridae > Lissotriton > Lissotriton vulgaris. The sequence continues at coordinate 1,325,835,481 of NC_141687.1, read as the reverse complement.
TAGAAATTAGGACGGTAATTAAATATTTACCACAACGCAGCGGATTTTTTTTCTTTGCGGTGTAAGTTCGCAATTGCGAACATGTACGTGCGGCGGGCAGCAACAATCTCGCACTCGCGAAATTACAAAAATTGCAATTCCACACAAGAAATCTACTAGCAAGCAGCATAGACCTTCTGAAAATTATTATTTTTATCAGAATAACTCCTCAGGTTGACATTTGCCTGCACTTTTTTCGATTTGAGGCCTTTTGATTTTCTTTGGATAACTTTTGGATTAGAAATCAACTTTCTCATATAAGCTTGGTGGGGCATTAAAGTTGCTGTAATGCTGCTCTGCAGAAAAACGAGTTTTGCAAAAGTGAAAGCAGGTTCAAAAGTTCAAACTCATCATTAGTAACCGTTCCCTGTAGTGCTTCCTGACAAGGGCCCCTCCAGAGTTCAGTTGCTAGTTGCAACAATTGTATGACCCTGCTCTGACCCTCACAGCAGGCTCATAGAATAGCTACAAGTAGGCCACAAAGGTCCTGGAAAAAAAAATTGCACTGCAACAGAAAGCAAATTACAGATAAGGATGCAGGTGCCAGACTGGAATTTTAAAACAGTGACACATTAATAAATCAACCCCAAATGAATTCATGTCAGTTGAAGCAGGCAGGTGTGCTTGCTTTTTCCCCCCCATAATCTACAGTGATGATGAACCAGAGGGTGGCATAAGGCATTGATGTACCAGAGGGTGGCATGGGTAAAACAGAGGGTGGCAGGGGTGAAACAGAGGGTGCTGGGAACCTATGATGATGAACCAGACGTAGAAACAACATAATCGTGACCGTTGCGAGCCGACATGTAAGTTCGCGATTGTGAACTGTTACAAAACCCTCGCGAACTGGCAGAAATCCTTGCGAACTGGCAGAAATCCTTGCGAACACACAAAAAAAATCCGCAAATTCGCGAGAATTCGCGGATTTTGCGGATTGCGAGTTCGCAAATTGGCAAAATTCCTAACGCCAGATTCGCAAAATTCGCCCATGCTTAACCATATCCCACTCACACCTTAATCAGGCTCACCAAGACAGGCAAGGTGCTGCCCTGTGTAGCTGCTAAGTCACTCAACCATGCGACACAGTCAGTCAGGGCTGCATTTATAAGCCACAAGATTATTGCATTTTGGGACACAGTGTCAGGATTCATCGAGTGGCTACTGTAGTTTCCTCAAGACAGTTATCTAAATCCCTGTCATTGCCCCGCTCTACACGAGCTAATGTTTGGTTCCCTTGCTCCTCTGGTAAGCTGAGAAATTCCGGAGGTAATCCGAGTCATTGAAAAAGAGAACTGATAAAACTGTACATAGTTCCCCTCCCTAAGATGGCCGCTCAATGTCCCGTTTAGAGTAATTAAGAAGTGCGCCCTCTAGTGGGCTTCTGGAAGTCGCGCGCTTCTAACTGCGCACTTCATCGAAGATTCCGTTCAAGAAGCTTTTCCTTGTCGCTGCTCCGCGTCAACTATTCATGACGGGAGAATTACAGCAATTATAGTAGGAGGTCAGAGAGTCATAGTAACTGGGAATACAGAGACTTTAATAGTATAAATTCCCACAGTGTGCTTCCACAGTTCTGAAGGGTACCACAGTCCTGACGAAGTCTTCGGCCGCTGTCATAGAGCGGTGACAACTGTCAACCAGATATCATAGCCGTTTTCCTGAGGAGTCGTGCTTCCAAGAAGACTCGACAAGACTCGTCATAGTTGAGTATCCAGCAGAAGAGGTTCCTGAACTCTACAAGTAAGGTGTTATATCTTCTCGTCAAGCCTTCAAGTACAAGAACTAAATTGTCCAGCATTCGTATCTTCCCCCGGACATTCCCCCTTGCGTTTTTCCTTTCCTTTCCTCCCCTTTGTACCTCCCTGTATCCTTTTTGCGTGCTACGGAAAATCTGTTGAACTATTTCTTGTACCGCTGCCAAGAATAACACCTCTTCATAGAACCCCCGAGACCAAGACTGGCAAAAGGCTTCACAGGTACTAATTCAGTCAGAGGGAGAGTGAGAGTGTGTGGGAGGAATTATCTGGGGGTAGAGATTCTAATGTACGCATATGTCTTCACTACAGGAAGCTCAGCCAGATAAACAATACACATTATAGAAGAGAGGCAAATACCTGGGCTGAAACTGGTAGGACAAGTTTTGTTACCCCTTTTAAGAATAGTCTGCATAGTGAAGAAAGGTTTGTGGTATATTCTCTGCTTCTCTCCCTTCTGTGTATTAGGCACCTTCAGAGTAGACGGCAAGAAATATAGCAGTCACTAGAAGATAGAGGTGCCAGTCGAAGTACAGGTATTCTCTTCTCTGTCCACTTCCCCTTTCCCTGCTGCTGGTGGTCTTGCTCTTGAAGCGAGGGTACCGGTGGAAGGGTGATCGGGACATTCGTCAGTACTGCCCCTGCGAAGCGTTGGAGCACCAGGACATCGTGACACACAGAGTGTTGCAAAATATATATGAATATCCATATAAATTCATGTGTATGCACTTCAAAAGATATCATGCTTAGATAGATCACATTAACATGAGGCCTGGAGCTCAAAAGTGCTTCCTATCTGACCTTGACTAGACAAGCTTCAACAAGCTATTCTGTACCACCTTAGAGGTCACCTTGCTTGTCCTGACTACATGATATTTCTTATTCTGGTTGTGCAAGTTGCTTACACAGTGCCAAGCCAGCCTTTCTGGTCTGCCCATGTCTGGCTGTTTATAATTTGCATGGTGCAGACATTACACATCCATGTTAGCCATATTTGTGGAGTGGTGTGGCTCACTGGTTAGAGGCGGCAGACCTGGGAGCAGAGGACGGCCCAGGACCAGGGTTCAATTCCCGACGCGGCAGGGTCATGGACCAGGGTCAGCGGACTCGATAATTCTCACCTCGGTGCCTACTCTAACCAGGGATCACACTCGGCAACTCTGGGCATTAGCTTCCCTCATCTCCACAACGGCCCCCCACATACGCCGGGGATGCCTGGTTTCACCTTGGAGTTACCCAGTAGGGACCATCTCACAGGGAAAAGCCAGGACGGGTTCCCAGCAGTCTAGTCGCGCCAGGATACTCCGGTAGTAATTGAGCACGGTATAAAACAGCATATAACATATTTGGCTTGGTGCCTTATTCTAGTTCTGCTGACATGGCATTACTCAATGTATATAGCACCTAGAAACCTGTCACTCTGGGAAGAAGCGGTCTGAGAGCCCCTAAGGCAGGAGACCTGTCTTTTTCCTTGCTAATTCGCAAGAATGCATGCTTTTGGTACCAATAAATACATTTCACTCTGTTTCTGAGCAAACCTGCTATGTCTAGTGAGTTTCATTCTTTTTCACCTGGGAGGGTGCCAGCATTTCCCCATCACAGATTTTGACTTTATATCATTTGAATATGTGCTGTTAGCTAAAGGCCAGAACTGGCAGAAGGTAACAAACATGACAGATACCTACTCTAAGCAGCATGGGGCGACAGTGACTGGAAACTACTCCTAAAATCGACTACCTAGTTAGGCTAGTTTTGTGCCCAAATGCAAGAGTGCATTGAAAGGTCTCCTGTTTTTTCATGACATGTTAAAAGTGTCAAACAAAGCACAAGTTGGGGGTACATGCTGGTAGACAGCGTCCACCCACTATTTTTAAAGGGTGGACACCGCGCCCCCTGCCAAAAAGTTGGATCCCACTGAAATACACTGAACTCGTCCCGGTAGAATTTTCAGACACAGGACTGCACATTGTCTGCTTTTGTTCCAAGATGGAATCTGCAGGTGGCAATGGGACTTGTTATTTCAGATTCCAGATGAGCCAATAATAAAGGCAGAATTTAAGGTGTCATTAGGCTCCTTTTTAGGTCTCGACATGCATAGGCTGCACTTGCGCAGTCTCGCTGGCAAGATTTTATGTTTTCTAGTACGGAGGTAAACGAGCTAGCTCCTCTCCATTGGCTGGCTTCCTAAAGGCGGCCAGCTATTGGAGAAGAGCTGTGTCTGTCACTTTAAGCCCCGTCCGTTTCGGATTGAGGTCGTGTTTTCTGCTGTCCTTTCTATCCATGACGTCTTCATTCATTCAACAAAAAAACATGCCCCCCAGTCTGAAAAGGACGGGGCTTACAGACTCCTGCTGCCCGTCTCGCTAAAGCCGTCCTCTACAAGGCACAGCAAACCCCTGACCCGAACCTCCATTTGGAAAGAAGTATTGGCCGATTTCACCGCAGCGGGCCAGGTTCGCGAAGGAGACAAGAGCCGAGAAACATCACAGCTGTTGGCCCAGATTCCTACACCGTCATCGGTGTGCAGCGCTATGGTTGGTTCCTGCCCCCAGGAATTCCAAGAGCATCATCGGCATGCCGCACTGGGATTGGCTCCCACCTTCAGGGACTCCCACCACGTCATCGTGGGGCTGCGCTGGGATTGGTCTCAGCCTCTGAGGGCTCCCCCTCGCTCATCCAGGAAGTGTAGCTGCTGCCCAAGGCTGAGGAGCGTCCCGAAAGAAAAGCCGACCGGGACTGAGACCGCCTGAAAGCCTCGCTTGCCCCGCAGATTCCAAGGTAACCGGCGCTAGAGTGCTCTGCTTTCATCACTGAGGTCTAAACTTATCCATGAACTTTATATGAGTTGGTAAATAGTTCCACCAACGTTTGAGCCTGCATGAAAACATAGCAGTTTTGGCTCTGGTTGGAAGTCCTTCTTCACTATTTATGGGCATTTGTAATGTAGCGTTTATCACAGTTAGGGGTCATAAGTACCAGAATGCATCTAAACTACAAACCCAAACGGGAAGCCCGCTAGAGTGCTACAACTGTGATAAAGGCAAACTTACAAATAGTCATAAATCGCGAATGAGGACTTCCAACTTTCACCCGTGATAAAGGTCCGCGGGGACCATACCTTGTTGTTGTAAGCAATAAATGAAGAATGGTGCCTTAATCATGAGTGTGACTCATATTTCCGTTGGGGAAATGGGATTTTGGAGATATAGTTGCTTGGTCACGCTGCATGAGCCTCGCAGCACCACAAACCAAGAGCGCTGTAGCGCCAAACAACATGGACCAGCAAAAAGTTTGTGTGTATTCAGCTGTTACATTAAATATTTTCCTTAGCGTACACCCCTGCTGTGGCTATTGTGGTATTTCAGCTTCATACTCTACTTGTATTCCGTTACCATACTCGCTCATGGACAACAAAGAAAACCTACCAATAGTTTATAGTACCTATAACATATTGCTCAGTGTAAAGCACCCTGCATGTACTCATTATGTGTGATATAAATGCCCTCTGCCATTCCTCCGGTGTGTCATTCATACTGTGAAGAGAGTATCTGGCAATCAATAGGAGATGTATCTACCTGATGTGGACCCTACTGGGGCCACCCTCACAAGAGGGCAGGTCCTGAGTTCTTGGGCATCCCATCACATCTGTTCGTTCTTACTATCCAAGAAACTAGTCCCATTCTCCACCCACAGGCCTGCCATTGGTGTCTGCGCAGCCCCCATCTCTACAGGCTATTCCCAGGACCAGATCGAGGGATTTATTACCTGCTTTCTTTTTATGGTCGCAGTTTATATAACCCCAGTAAACATACGCTGAAACTGCTGGCAGTCCAGAATTCAATAAAGATTTGTTTTCATTTTCTAGGTTGTGGTTCCATTCCTTCCTGGCAAAGGCTCTACCGAGCTGATTTTCCCATTTAGAGTTTAGCTCGGGTAAGTCATCTGTTCTCATGGAGAGCTCTGTTGCATACAACCAGGTTACTCCACTGGTCAAAGGTCAGCAACGTCTGCAGCAGGTCATGAACCAGTGATTTTGGCTCCAGCACTCCATACCACAGTCTAGCTCCCCATGCCAATGGCCCATATGTCAGGAATTGGGTGCCTGGCATCCCCACTCTGTCTCTATTTCCTTCACTATTCGGAATGCCCCTCAGAATCTAAGTCCCCCAGTGTCTCCACCACACACCCTTTCATTTTGCCATTTGCTAGGCCTTAAAATAACATCCCAAGGCCATGGAGAACCCCATCAATGGTATTGCCGACACACATAGCAAAACTGGTCCCACTCTATGCCGAATTCCTAGGCGGCACCTATGAGCTGCGCAAAGGAACCTCTCCTTACAGGGTAGGATCAACTTCACTCCCAAAGCAATGGCCAGCAGTGCCCTCTCTCTGCTCCTTGCCCCACGGTCCTCCCACTCCACCCGATTGAGTCCCACAAACCAGTGAGCAATCCACTGCACTTATGAAGCATAATAATAAAGCTCAAAATCTGGGACTCCAAGCCCCCCTCTGTGGTCAGTCGCTGGAGCATGCGTAAAAATACTGTGGAGCGTTGTCCGTCCCAAATCAGCTCCCTGAGCAGACCAATGAGTGATTTGAACCATGTCCCTAGCATCCATACAGGTAGGTTAACAAAGTAAAATGGTCATGTTGCCCAGGGATCTTCATTAGTCTGTGCAATGCATGCCATAATCTGGAGCCGCAGTGTCCCCCAAAATGCCATCGTACCCTGGAGGCACGCAGCACTCCTCCAAGATTACCCTCTCAGATGTTATCTGCGTGATAAAGGTTTACCCCCAAGTTTTTGAGAGCCATACGTGCCCACCCCAGTCCATCCCTGCACTGCCTTCAGCGACTTCGCAAGTCCCAGGGCCACTTGGAAGATGCAAGATTTGTGCCAATTTGTTTGTAGGCCGGAAGCTTGGCCGAACACCTCCATGTGAGACAAACCCCACGGGACACCCCTGCTCGTGTCCCCCAGGAAAATTAGGATATAATTAGGGCTCCCGGTTTTATGGTATTTATTTTTTTGTCATTTCCGTCTGTATTTATCCATATTTCTTTTTTGCTACTTTTATCTGTATTTATCCATATTTATTTTGGGGTTTGGGGCAAAATTAAGCTGAAATTAGTATATTTCACATTTAATCAACCGATAAATATGCACTCATGCTTGAATCCCTGTGAGGTTTCAATGCTGTGACCACCCGCAAAAGATAAATCAGAGCACTTATATGAAAATATGCACATTTCAGTATCAACCTTGTGCATATCTACTGGTGTTGAAGCCTCTTTACTAAAATTACTTTCTTTTTAACCCTTTTATCTATCAATCCATACATCTATTGGCCTGGCAGTCATGGCAGAAAGTATTTAGAATAACCGAATTTCCATTTTTATCCACATTTTAAAATAAATACAGACAAAAAATGAATGTTTTCTGTCTGTATTTATCTGTAAAAAACTGTAAAAACGGAAAACTGGGAGCCTTAGATATAATCCACATTGAGAGAACTATGTGCTCCCTGTCGTGCAGTGGGATCCATAAGGGCTTTGAGATGCTTGTTGTTCGAGTCTCCTGGCTGGGAGCTAACTGGTGCCTCACACCTAGATGCAGATGCAAAGGATTGGCAACAAAGATGCACAAAACGTTAGCACTTCACATGTACTTCAGAGAGGCATGCTTTTGATTGTGTTCAGTCCTTGTATATGAGCAATATGCATGCACTGTAAAACTGTTGTGTTGGTCTGTCCCTGTATAATACCCCTATTTTGGTTTATTTCTTTTATAGCGCTACTAATTCCAATGCAGAGCGTAGAATACTTTACATCGGTAGTAGGTGAATTCATAGAATAAACAAAAACATAGAAAGCACATTGGAGGAAACAAAGACATAAAAAACTTTTTTAAGAAAAGTAATTTATAACAAAACACCAAAACATCGAAAATTAGTGGAAACATTTTAATGGAATGCATTCAAATCGAAAATGTGAAGGTGCATTTAAATGAAAACACCGTGTAATCGAAACTACAGTACAATTAGTATTTAGTGTCATTAGTGATATATTGAATTTTAAACAACAAAGCAACCGTTGTAAGATGTTTGTTTTTAAAAAATGGCACTAGAAATTGAACTCCGGGACAATTAATTAAAAAAACAGCACAAAGATTAAAGTTCACATGCAGCGCCGCAATTTTAGAAGACAGATCAGACACGTCCCCTACAGGTGATATTGAGTACATTTCCAGAAAACTTTATCTTTGTAACTTTTCTCCCTGCTGTAGATGTCCCCATACTGTAGTTAACAGTCTGCCATGCTGGGAGTTAATATATTTTACTTTCATTTCTTTCCAGAGTTGTTGGCGTGGGAATAGAATACAAAATATATATATGTTCTATTCTGTTTAATGCAAGGAAAAGGAACACTACATTTAGAGCAGATTTCGGTCAGCAAATGATTAACTAACATTTGTGTGCGTGCTGGAGTCTTGTGGTGCTGCTCCCTCTGCCGTCTTTCAGCTAGAATGACAATTGATCTAACGAAAGATCAACATTCTAAACAGCTGCTTCACATGCACTAGTAGAAAATAGTTTGAAACTGAGAACACATTGCCTTTTTCAAGAAAAAAGACATTCTTCCAAAAGGTTTAAATAAAATAAACCAATGTTAAAACCAAAATCCGACAAAAACGTTTCCATTGAATTGTAACGATGACAATGTAGTTTGAGGAAAACGTTTTCCATTAATTCACATACAACCTATCTGGAGCCTCACATATGGATGTAATGAATGGGAAACAAAAGAAGCACAGAATGTTATCACCTCACAAGCACTTGAGATGCACAATTTTGATTTTGTACAATCTCTGTATACGAGAGACTGTCAGATGTGATGGTCTGTCCCAGTACTTACACGAATAATTTACATACCCTTATTTTGTTGTATTTCTTTTATAGCACTAATCATCTCAATGCAGAGTGTAAAAACACCATACAACATACGTGCACATTATACAATAACAATAAATCATACAAGTATGTAAATCAATGTACAGTATGTGTTACATAAGATAGTGAGGTCTCATTGTACTATATTAGAACAATCAACATTTTTGAACTGAAAGTAACAAAAAGGAGCTGTTAAAAGCAGTAACTCACTTATTAATCTACATAAAATAAAAATCTGTCACCTGCATGGTACATGTGCTTAGCAGAAGACTCATTAACCCTTTATGCAACTTTGAGTAGGAAAAAAAACACAGATCGCTCCAGGAAATGCGTTTACCACCATAATCGGAATCAGAACAAGCGTTGTTCGATTTTTGTGATGAAATCATAAAAGCATAAATTTAAAAACTTTACGGAGTAATTTACAAGATGAGAAAAGGTTCAAATAAATGTAGTCACAATGATTTAACAATTACACAATTACAAAAGATAAAGTGCATGATTCAAATAAGAAGTTTTTCTGCATTTTCTGCATTTCACTATACATTTTAAAAATGACGAGATTGAATTTATAAAGTGTTAATTATCTAGAAAGTGCAGAGCTAAAAAAAAGCTGGTCTACATTGTCTCAAGCCCATTTCTTTTAAAATTGGTCAAATCCATCTCCTTCTTTGGATTGCATAAAACGTACAAAATAAAACTACATGAATTGTTGATTGCTGGTCCTGTTCATCACAAGGACATCTGCTCAATTCTATACCTAGTCGTTTATTATAGGGAAAGCTTACCAAGTGGTGGAAAATATCGAATCTAAAATGCGTTAATACGAATCTATCCTAAAAACGCAATGTAATTTCAAGATAGGGCTGCATCCCAAGAGTGGTTAGCGTCAACTAATTAGACTGAACTGAGGGTTTGATTGCCTCGACCACAAACCAATTCTCCTCCAGGTGCGTCATACAGAGCTTTTTAATGTCTTTTCTGGAGACAGAGCTTATGGAACCGGGATCGTTAAAATATGCGGGGTGGCCAAGATCATTGACAAAATCCTTTATAAATTTTAACCACAGAATATCCAGCGCCTTTTCCAACTAAGGCTATCTTTTAAAGTTTTGCGATTCAATGTGGTCTTTACAGAAGTCCAGATCCTGTGACACAAAAGGAGAGGTTGGCATTTTATCAAATCTGAGATGTAACGTAACCCTAGCTCGGAGTGGCAATTATAAGTTGAGGTACTGCCTGGAACCGCCAGGAGAAATTTTAAGAAGGTATTCTCAACCTGCTGAATGGGTTTTATATCTCGATAACCCCAGACTCCATCGCCGTATGTTGCCATACTGACACATTTTGCCTGATGAATATGTAGCATCTCCGCAGGTGGTCTTCTTCCCAATTTCCAAGCGAAATTGGCCAAAGCCGCCGTCGATTTTATAAAAAGCAAGCTCCTATTTTTTACTGCTTGGGACTATGTGCCCTTGTCATCATATAAGATGCCTAGGTAGGGAAATGTCTTGGTGAATTCCACCTTACTATTACCAATGAACGTGTCCCTGCGTTTGGCACTACCTTTCCCACACCTCATAATAAAAGTTTTAGTCATGTTTACTTTAAATCCCAGGTTATCCATGTACTCCGTATAAGCTGTAAGGGTCCTCTCAAGTCCCAATTGTGTACTTGCCATCAACAGTGCACTTTTTCCGCGTACAGGAGGGCGGGTAGGGGGCAGTTGTTTGTGGTGCGTCCAGGCCCTTTTCCACCATTATGTGTTCTAGTCCATTGGTATATAATGTAAATAGAAAAGGTGCGAAGACGCAACCCTGTCTAACTCCCTCTCTCCACGTTGAACCGTGCACTGCATTTGCCCTTTACTCCATACCAGACTCATTTGCGTTCCGATAAAGCGGTCTCAAAAAATGGATAAGAGGAGTTTCCACCCCTATCTCAGTTAAGATGTTCCATAATTGTCATAGTCAAAAGCTGTCCTGAAGTCAACAAATGCAAGCTATAGCCTACCTTGTTTGGACCGCATGTAGTTCCCAATCAGGATGTTTAGGTTTGATCCTTGTTCTAGTGTACCAGCCCCTCAGGAAATCCGAATTGTACATCTGAGAGGATATTCTTGTCTTCTGCCCAGTCTTGCAGTCGGATAAGTACAATCCGGCCCACCACAGCAGCCAGGGAATCCAGCAAAGATATTGGGCGATAACACACTGGGTTCTGTCGCTCTTTTTAAATGTAGGGACCAGTAATTACTCCGACCAGGTCCCCATGAAACCCGTAGAGCAGCATGCCGCTAGTGCCAGTTTTAGAATAGGACCCAACAACGGTATATTTGCTTTAAAAGGATCTACTGGAACGCAGTCTGGGCCGGGGGCCTTCCCTCCCTTTCTTGCAGTTATTGGGGAGATGACCTCATCAAGTGTTAAACATAGGTCTTTTGGGTGATTGTCTGCGTTATTAGCTCCTTTGTGTGTTAGTGCGTTTGTCGTCATCTATGGCAATCTCTATGGTTGGTAAATCTTGAGCTTTGAGGAATGGGACGTTTACCGCATGCCAAAATGCTGCGCTGTCTTTTTTCAGGGTTGCTTCATGTAGCGTCACCCAATTCAGATTTGTGTACTTTCAGAGCTTGATTATATCCCTTTCTTGCTTCCCTTATTTCTTTTACTTATTTTATTTGTTAGGTTATACAGCAAATAGGCATGTTACACTTCTGCAGGTTATGAAACACGTAAATCTTATTACAAAGTAGACGATCTTGAAGCCTGAAGATGAATATACATGCCGTCAAAGACGAGGCTCTACCCTTTTTTGCCATCCACCCTAGAAAGGAAAAAAAAACACAATCAAACAGGAGCCGCAGTGATGGTGTTAAGTGATCATAACAGTTGCAATTAAGGAATATCTCCCCATTCATTCCTATGGGCCTAGAGGCCCATAGGAATGAATGGGAAGACAATCTCAATTTGCTAATCGCAATTAGCGATTCGCAAATTGAGATTGCGATTTCAAGGGTGCAGGGGTGTCCAAAGGACACCCTGTTGCACCCCTGAAATTGATGTGTGCATGGGCATAGGGCATGTGTGTGCGCAACATGAAACTTTGAAAAATGCACTTCAGTGCATTTTTCAAAGTTTTTGCTATTTACCACGTAGTTAGACTTCGCGGTAAATAGCGTCCCCAGATTGCGAATTCGCAATTTTTTAATGGTTCATGAATTGCATTTAAGGAATCTCAAATTGAGATTCCTTAAATGCAATTAATCGCAATTTAGCGATTTCTAGAATTGCGATTTTTGCATTTAGGATGATGAATCCCAAATGCAAAAATAGCGCTCGCAAAGGGCCAGATTCTCAGAATCTGGCCCTTTGCGAGCCGATTTCGGCTTCATGAATCTACCTGTATGTTTGGGTCAGTATGAATTTGTACACCCAAGTAGCGGACCGGCTCTGTGGTCCAGGTTAAGGGAAAGTCTAGCTCAACAGGAGAAGTGGATGGCGTCAGCAGGAAAATCATGGACTTAGTCCAATTGAATCGCAAACCAGAAACTACCTCAAAGCGAACTACTTCGCTGAGCACCGGGGATAAGTCGACCTCTGGGTTCCTGACATAGAGTAGTGTGTCATCAGTGTATGTTGACAGTGACACTATTAAGTTATAGTCTGGAAACCGAAGCCCACGGATACTGTGATATTCCCTGAGCGCACAGGTTTAGGGGTTCTGCAACAATAGCATAGAGCAGAGGTGATAGCGGACATCCCTACCTAGTGCCCCTAGAGATTTTTACTGGGGCAGTGACCATATCCCCTATATGTATTCTTGCTGTTGGAGAGTTATACAGCACTTCTATTAATTTCAGGAAAACCTCACCTACTCCCATTCTTTCCAGCACTGCCCGCATAAATAGCCATTCCACCGAGTATTTTTTTCAGCATCTGAAAATACTGCAACAGCTTTAACCTCTGGGTTTAGATGTTGTAATACTACAAAAATAGTGTGCAGATTGAAAGTCAGGTTGACACCGGGAATAAACCCAGCTTGCTCTGTGCTGGCCAGACTCTGGACCAAAGGGGTAAGTCAGTTAGCCAGTATCTTGGCCTATATTTTAGTGTCCACGTTTAACAGTGATAGCGGTCGGCAGGAAGAGCATTCCTCCGGAGACTTGCCAGGTTTAAGTATAGTGACTATCATAGCTTCCCTCATGGAAGGGGGTATGTCCCCTGACTCAGACTTTTTCGAAAAGCATTACTAAGTGTGGGATAAGGAGGTTCTTAAATTCTTTATAGATAGCTTCTGTAAAGCTGTCATGGCCTGGGGCGCTGCCGAATCTCATATGGCGTAATGACTCATGCAATTCCCAAGCCTCCAGGGGTCACATCAAGTACTCACAGTGATCATTAGTGAGCACAGGTAGTTTTATATGCTCTAGGTAGTCACGAATCGCATTGCTGTCTACTTGCGAAATGGAGCTATAAAGGTTTGTGCAGTACTGTTGGAATCGGTTAGCGATAACTTCGGGATCAACCAGCATGTCACCCTCATCTGATTGTATCGCCTTGATCTTAGATGCCTCCCTCCTATTCCTCATCAGCGCTGCTAGCGTGGCTCCCGGCCGATCCCCCTCACCATAGCTTCTGGCTACAGCGTATTTCCCCATGTGTCGGACTTCACTATCTGTAGTCTCCTGATATTCAAGTAATTTTTGTAACTCACCATCTCCCTCCACCGCCCTACCACTACATAAGTCCGCCTCCACCTCAGTTAGGCGTTGCTCCAGCTGATCTAACCTGGTTCTAATTGGGCGCAGCACCCCAGAGTGTTTGGATATAACTATGCCTCTGATATATACCTTGAAAATTTCCCATACTGTGGAGAACTGCGCTACCGATCCTACATTGTTAGCAAAGAAGTCTTCAATGGCTTTTGCCATATCTGCTTTGAAGGCTGTATCTATCAGCGAGTATGGTGGGAACCTCCACATGAACAGGGCGGGTCACCTCAGTGGGCTAAGCAAAATTAAAAGAACAGGAGTATGTGGGTGTACTCTACAGTCAGTAACTTCGTAATAGAGTGTCCTTGACAATAACCAATAGTCAATTTGTGTATGGAGGGCGTATGGCCCAGAATAATGAGTGTACCCTCCTAGTCCTGAGAAGCGTGCCCTCCAAATATCCACCATGTTCAACCATGTTATTGTATCTGTGATAAGTTTAGCAGTAGCCGAGGTGCGACGTTCAGTGCCGCCAGAGCTGTCCAGCTGCGGATCTAGAACGCAATTAAGATCTCCTCTAACCATCAGAGGGAGCATTGCATTGATACTAGGGGATGTGAACAGTGATTGATAGATTTGTGGGGTATCTTAATTTGGACCATACTCATTAATTAGCAGTAGATCTAGCCCCTTTCCCTTACATCTGGAGATGGTAAACCTCCCTTCTGTGTCTGTTACTGCCGAATCAAGTGTGAAACCAGACTTCGGGTTAACCCATGTAAGCACCCCTCTGTCAGGTGAAGTGAACCCCCGAGGCATGGAACTGTCCCTGGAGCACTCTACGGGTTAACATTGTGCTGTCCATGGGCAGGTGAGTTTCTTGCAGCAGAGCTATGTCTATGGATTGTCGTTTAAGATAAGCAAACACATTTCGTACCTTGCAATGATTGTTCAAGCCACGTACTTTCCATGTTAAGAATCTAATTGTTTGCCTGTCCTGCCTGTATCATTGTGTAGGAATACTAGATGTTATAGGTAACAAAAGCTGCCATGCCACGTCCACCGTTGCCAGCTAATATGAGTAGGCAGAAAATTTCTTATGATTGTTACTATACTGTAGCTCAAACAAAAATTCCCAATATTCCCCCCTCCCCACCAGCATTGCGCCAACCCCAACTGGGCGCAAACAGTTTCCCCTACCCCCTCAAAAATCAAACAATGATGGCAATGTGCCATCTGGTGGTATACACACAGGGGCTGATGTTGCCACTCCGCCATCGCGCTGGCGGTAACCCACTAGGGTAACCAACAGCCATTTCAATGCTATTATGGCCGATACTACCCATGCTTTATTATATGAATTCACTCCAGTACAGTCGGACTAGGCCGCTTGTGGTCATGGACCACCACTCATGTTCAATGAGTCATTTGCCCTATAGTTTGCAGCTCAGATGCTATTCCGTGTCTCCAGCTACCTCCTGATTCAGTGGTGGTCCTATCACAATAGAGCTGGGAGATAACAAGGTGCCCCCCCAGGGGCTAACGCTTACTCATCTAAAGTTTAGAAACTAAACTAATAAGTGAGCAATCCTGTTACTCAGAGTGCCTTATTACATGTGTGCAGTGTTGTGCTGTCTTAATGTCCCACCAATAATAGGCAGACTTAAAAAATACAATTGCATGAGGAGCATTCCATACCATAACAACCAACTGTCCAGAGCAGCTCCTTAGGTGTCTAACAGCCAATGTCACAACCTGAACAGCGACAGTAACTGACTAATAAAGAGATGGGGGGGCTTCGATCGGCCCCTTCCCCCGACCACCCCATGTCCTGATATTCAACTATGAGATTTGCTTATGGTAAAGATCTAGTCATTCTCGTCCATGGTGCCCCCTGCTGCTCCCTGCAATCGTTCCACTGATGTTGCACGTTGCAGCTCCTTGGTATAGTCTGTGATTGCCTTCTGCAGGGACTTGGGATCCAGGAAAATCTTTGAGACCCCATTCATGGTGACTCTCAGCCACACAGGATAGAGCATAGCATATTACAATTCTTGTGCGTGCAGTGCTCTCTTTAATTGTGCAAACTGTCTACGTGCCTCTTGAATTTTAGCTGTAAAATCAGAGAACAAGGAGATTGCAGAGCCCTCGTACTGCAAAGTGCCCAAGTCTCTAGCTTGTTTTAGGGCCACATCCATGTCTCTATATTTTAGAAACTTGTCAATGATCAGGCACGGTGGCGCACCCGGGTGAGGACGAGGGCCCAATGAGCGATGCACTTGCTCTATTACAAATATGGTGGAAAAAGTGTTGCTGCCCAGGAGTGTTACCAGCAGAGTTTCAATGAAGAGTTCCATATTTCCAGTAGGTGTAGACTCAGGTAGTCCTGTGAGGTGTATATTGCTCCTTCTAGACCGTGCTTCATGGTCTTCAGCTTTGTCCTGTAACTGCGTCAGAGCTTTACTCATCTGCTTCTGCGTTGTGTCCATCTC